>NW_011494592.1:1803423-1812643 GCF_000754665.1 Bison bison bison
TGGTGCCACGCTCAGCAATGGGCAGGGCGCGCGGGCGCTGCAGGTGGTGCAGACGCTGTACCCTTTCAGCTCGGTCACCGAGGAGGAGCTCAACTTCGACAAGGGCGAGACCATGGAGGTGATCGAGAAGCCCGAGAACGACCCCGAGTGGTGGCGCTGCCGCAATGCGCGTGGCCAGGTCGGCCTGGTGCCCAAGAACTACGTGGTGGTGCTGAGCGAGGGCCCGGCCCCTCACGCTGGCTCCGGACCCGCGGGGCCTGCTCGTGCTGGCCGGTTCGCAGGCCGCGAGTGGTACTACGGGAACGTGACTCGCCACCAGGCCGAGTGCGCACTCAACGCGCGGGGAGTTCAGGGCGACTTCCTTGTGCGGGACAGCGAGTCCTCGGTGAGTGCAAGATGGGGTGGGTGGGCAGAGGGGTGTGTATGTGTCTGGGTGTGCACATATGTGGGCATCTCTGTGTGTGCACCAGGCATATAGGGCAACTTCTTCCTGCTTAACAACAAGTCCCCAGTGAGTACAGGGTTGGTGGGTGGAGGGGTGTGCATGTGTGTGTGCATCTCTGTACCTGTGTACCAGGTGTGCAGGGCGACTTTCTCATCAAGACAGAGTCATTAATGAGTGTGGGGCAGGGTGGGTGAAGGGGTGTGTACACGTGTCTGGGTGTAAACAGATGTGCATCTCAGAGTGTGTGCATGTGTGCAACTTTCTTGTCAGGACAGAGTGCTCAGTGAGTGTGGGGCGGGGTGGGTGGAGAGGTGTGCATGTGTGTGCATGTGCACATCTGGGTGTGCATGTATACACACATCTAGGCATGTACATATGTGTGGGTATGCACTGGCTGTGCAGGACGGCTTCCTCCTCAGAGCAGAGAACCCTCGGTGGGTGGGTGGCGCACAGGAAGGAAGCAGAGAGCATGAAAGTGTGTGGAGGTGTGTGAATGGCCTCAGACAGCAGGGTTATGTGGGGCTCATGTTAAGCAAGATGAACACAGATGCTCTATACAGCCTGTGTCCTGAGGCCCCAGCCCCACCTTATGCTGACATCCACTTGGACTGCCCAGCCTCGGCTGTATCTCTACTCCACAAGGTGTGTTCTTGTAGGTGAGATGGCAAGTACAGAGTGTCTCAGCTTCTGGAGATTTTGCTGCCTCTTGAGTGGGGTCACCCCTGTTCTGTCCTGCGGACCCAAACATCATTTTTTCCCATGGTTTCCCTGTTGATGACCCAATCTTGTTTCCTCTCTGGGTCTGAGATGCATCAGATATTCTCAGCAAGGCAGCCCTGTTTCTGACACAATCTTTTGTTGGTTGGTATGTTTTTCTTTTTAAAATGTGTAATCCTCAGTACGTCTCTGCCACAGGCACCACTGAGTTTATCTCTGAAAAGCTTTTGAAGCACTCAGGAACAGAACTAAAAAAGGAAAAGGACAATTGTTAAGAGAGGGGTTTGTGTGTACAAGTTGAGTCAGCGGTATGAGGCCTCTCGACTTGGAGCATACCTGTTTCCAGCACAGATTTGGGGTCTGTGTTTCAGGTGTGTGGCCAAGTCTGTCTGGGGGAACTGGGCTGTCATTCCAGGTACCTTTTTGTGTTTTCATTGTGGAGGTCCTAAGCTGGTTTTTCAGTCCTTTTAAATACACCTGCCATGTGTATTTAAGTGAAGCAAAAGTTTTGAGGATGGAGTCCAGTGTGAGTTTTGAGGATAGAGTCCAGTATGATCATTTTCTGTTGGTTCCTATAGACTTCAGTTTAATTGTATAAATGCAACCCGTAAGACTAGTCAGCCCATGCTATGTACTGTAATTGTCCCCTGCAAATGTTGATACTACGATTACTAAGTGCACAGTCAAGATTCCTATTGACTGATCTAGAGGGAGTTCAAGCCCACAGAAGTGGTTTCCCTTCAGACAGGGGGGCAGCTGTGATGGGATGGAAACCGGCCCCCCAGTGGTGGCAGCAGCTCGTGGTGGCAAGCACATGGGACTTAGACAGTAGCTGCATCTGAAATCCGGGCAATGAGCTTTTCTCATCCAGTCAATGGTTTCTGGCAGGACATCACATTAAGTTGTTCTCATATGAAGTCTGCTCCGTGCACAGATCAGGAGGCTCCAGAGAATCGGGTCCAGAGCACTTGCAACCCCCCTAAGCAGAAACTCAAAGAAAGCACCAGAAACCCGTCACAGTAGGAGGTGATCGAGGGACAAGGATGATTCAGAGTCAAGGAGTCTTGTCCTGGTTTAGGAACGTTGGGTTTGAAGAGGCTTCTTAGAAAGGAGAGGGGTAAAAGCAGCCCCCAGAGTGGAGACAGTGCCCCCAGGTTCTTCTCTATGGGGCTGGGGAAGGGAAAAGTCTTTAGCAGGAGGCAGATAGTATCACTGGCTTAGAGAAAACCTGTGACTTGTCCATGAGACAAGCACATACAGGCCATGGTCACTGTCAGACCTTGGGACAAGGTCCTTTTAGAGGTAGAGGAAGGTAATTTTCTCATCTACACTCCACTCCCAGGAACTTGAAGAAGCAGCAGTGTTACATTTGTCTCGGGTTATGAGAGGAGAAAGCCTTTTCTAAATAACTAAAGTATTGCTTGTTTATTTTAACCGTTGGGGGCGGGGGGAGGCTTTCCACATTTTGTTCCTTCTGTTTTAATTTAGAAAACTGCGCTACGACAGCTCATCGTGTGCTGGGCCACTGGCTCTCGGGGTGGGGGAGAGGCTCTCTGGGACTTGCTTAGCTCTGCCCCTGCCATGGCCCCGGCTCGGCCTGAAGGCTGCCATGTGGCCCAAGGGTGTGCTGGACTGCTTGTCTGGCTGGAACCCGCTGTTACACGTGGCGCTGTCTGCTGTGTGCACACCTGTCTTGTGCCAAAGAGACACTCAGGGACTCTCAGGCATGCTGCTGCTCTTCTCCTGATGGCAGGGCGAGCCGGCTGCGCTGTCTTCATGCTCGTAACTAGGTCTTTGCCCACCTGTCATCTGCAACCGTGAGGAGCCGTTCAGATGGACAAGTCCATCGCTTATCCATTTTCTGCCTCCACTGCCTCTGCTTCCTGCCAGCACCTTCCCGTCTTGTTTCTGCCTGTTGTCTTTTTCCCTGTTCACTCTGGCATCTCTAAGGTGAGAGCCTACCGTTCAAAGCTGTGTGAGCCCGGAGCTCCACAGCCTGACCCAGCTTCGGGGTCCCGTTTCTGCAGGACCCACAGGCATCCTCATTCAGTTTCCTTTTCCTTCCTCTAGGTCTCTGTACTCAGGGCTCACCTTTGGTCATTGCAGGACCTGTGATTCCTCAGTAAGCATAGCTGCTTTTTTAGAGTGCCTCTTCAAGATGCATTTCATTTTTTTAAATATCCTGAGCAATTTCAGTATAAATGAGCAAGATTCTTGCTTGATACTTTGCATTTAAAAATATTCCGTATTTTTCTGTATTGAAAAGTAAAAAGATCTGAGTTCTGGGAAATCTGTGCTTGGGCGGAGGGCGGGAGGGGTGGACATATATTTCAGAACAACAAGCAAAGCATTGGCATATCCTACGATATCCAGGGTCAGTGATGTGTGGGTATTTCAAAGGCGTGTGTTAGACATGATTTATCAGCCAGTGAATGAACCAGATGACCCTGCTTTGGCCCTTTTCTATCTTTCATCTCAATATCGAGTTTTCTCTCTCCCCCTCTCTTGCTCTCATTCCTCGCCTCTAATTGTCATTTACCTTTAGCAGCTAAAGATGGAACAGTGTCAGTTTCTTTGTATTTAATCATTATATTCCATCCATATCTCATTAAATCTAGAAAATTCAAAATTCCTACCTGCCTTCTCATCTAATGCTCATCGTAAATCCTTACGTATTTGTTCAGACTTATTCTGTGGATACAGCTAGAAAACTGTATTACAGTGAAGAATAACCAGTAACTAAATTTCTGTGTACTCTGTAAACTGTCAGTGTTTTATTTTTTCAGTTGCTGTAGAAAGTGGCAGCTTACAACTAGGTTGAGGTCTGCAAAGCATCAGCCTGTGGTGTAGGAAGCCGTTTTTCTCTGTAAGATGTTAAAGATCCCAAAGAGATCATCTATTTCCCTGTATTTTGTGTCCCTATGTTTTTGTGTCATTTATTACGAAGGGCTTTGGATGGAGTTTTATCTCTGCTGTATTATGTGTAAAAGAAGGTGAAGAGTGCTGAATCCCCTTTTTTTGGAGGGAGATGCTGTAGAAAGTGGAACAGAGGGCTGCTTGTTACCTGAAACCTGATTTGTGGTGAGAGCAGAAGGAGGCGGTGCAGGCAGCTGGGCTGTGTCACTGAGTGCCCTGGGGGGATCCCAGTCACGTGGCCGAGGGCGGCTCAGTGGCTCCTCCTGGTCTCTCCTCCTGTGGACCTTTGCATACATCTGGAAAATTGTAGAGTACAGCTGCCCCCATCCCCCCCAGTACCCCCTCCCTGCCCAGTCTAGGCACACACACCGTTCACACCTCACTCCTCCTCCTTTCCATCTGGGAAGCCTCTATGAGCCATGCTCCTGGGTCTCATGATGGGGCCTGTGCTCACAGGGGTAACCGCCTTCATTCGTGGCTGTGCTGCCCCCATGGCAGCCAGGTCAGCACTGGAGTGCATGGTATGTTATCCTGTCGGCTGTTGAATCCCAGCACTGCGTGAGACCGTAGAAAATATTCTCCACATTCACTGATGATGCAATTGTCCAGCATGTGTGTGTAGATTCAGAGTGACTGGGAGCCAGCAGCAGCCAGAGGAGGTGCCAGCATGCCCAGCCCTGTCTCTGTGCTCATTGACCCCTGGGCTTGTGAACTCAGGTCAGACTTGGTAGCCTCTGGCTCAGGATTGCTGCCACCAGGGGTCCAGACAACCTCTCTTCAGGCTGCAAGTGTAACATGAAGAGAGATGAGTGTCCAATAAATCAGTGAGAACTGAAAAACAGCTCTTTCAAACTAGAGTGCAAGTGTGAGTGTGTGCATGCTCAGTAGCTCAGTCCTGTTCAACCTCATGGACTGTAGCCCACCAGGCTTCTCTGGTGAAATTTCCCAGGCAAGAATGCTGGAGTGGGTTGCTATTTCCTACTCCAGGGGATCTTCCCGATCCAGGGATCGAACCTGCATCTCATCTCCTGCATTGGCAGGCTGATTCTTTACCACTGAGGCACCTGAAAACTCTGTCAAATACTTCATCTGTAACAGTATTCAGAAACATTTTCATAAAAACCCCCAGATCATTAGCTCCCTTGATGTAAATGTTTATTGATATACTTGCTGTTGTTGTTTAGTCGCTCAGTTGTGCCTGATTCTTTGCGACCTCATGGACTGCAGCATGCCAGGCTTCCCTATCCTTCACCATCTCCTGGAGCATGCTCAAACTCATGTCTGTTGAGTTGATGATGCCATCCAACCATCTCATCCTCTGTCACCTTCTTCTTCTCCTGTTCTCAATCTTTCCCAGCATCAGGGTCTTTTCTAATGAGTCAGCTCTTCACTTCAGGGGCCCAAAGTATTGGAGCCTCAGCATCAGTCCTTCCAATGAATATTCTGGGATGGTTTCCTTTAGGATTCACTGATTTGTTCTCCTTGCAGTCCAAGGGACTCTCAAGAGTCCCTCCAACACCACAGTTCGAAAGCATCAATTCTTTGATGCTTAGCCTTCTTTATGGATATACTGCTCGCATGTAAATTCACAAGTACCTGTTAGAAATGATTCCCTCCAAGAATTAAAAGCTGTAGTGGAAATTTAAAAAAAAAAAACAAAAAACAAAAAAAAACCTGTATCTTGGGACTTCCCTAGTGGTCTAGTGGCTAAGACTCCGAGCTCACAATGTGGGGGACCCAGGTTCAATCGCTGGTCAGGGAACTAGATCCTGCATGCTGCAACTAAGACCCAGAGCAGCCAAATAATATTAAAAAAAAAAAAGAAATGGGTCTAATAAATTTTAATATATGAGAAAGGTGTGTACAGCTGGCACATGTATTAATAGCACCAGTGTAAACCTTTCTATCTTCCTACTCCATTTCTTGTTAGCCATAACTGCAGAAGGACTGTGAACAGGCTGGTGTCCTAGGCTGGAGGGCTCCATTTTCATTTACAGAAGAGAGGTAATTCAGGCTTTGCTCCCAGTAATCTGCTGATCACTGCAGTCACTTAGCGAGGAGAAAAGAACATAGAAATTGCTAGGGTTTCTTTGAACTGTATCCCTTGTTTTTAAGAGCACTCAGGCACAGGCAGACCCAGAGCGAGGGGTGGGGGGCCCACAGCCCCAGTAGGCACACTCCGGCCCTCCCAGCGAATGTTTTCTGCCCTGATTGTGGTTTCTCGGGGGCTTCCCTGGTGGCTCAGATGGTAAAGAGTCTGCCTGCAGTGTGAGAGACCCAGGTTCAATCCCTGAGTTGGGAAGATCCCCTGGAGAAGGAAATGGCAACCTACTCCAGTATTCTTGCCTGGAAAATCCCATGGACGGAGAAACCTGGCAGGTTACAGTCCATGAGGTCACAAAGAATCGGACATGACTTCAGTTTTCTGTGGTTTCTCAGCCAGTGAAGGGGAAACACCTTGTCCGATGAGATGAGCTGAGGAGCCCAGATGGAGGGAGGAGGGTTTGCATTCTGCTCTGCTCGGCTCTCCATAAATATTTCTTTCCTGGAGGCTGGCAAGCCCACCTCTTCTCTCAACTGCCAGGAGTCTTTACTGCCTGTCCTTTGAAAACAGTTCCTTCTCGACTTGCGGAGAAATTCTGCAAGAAGTGTTTACATTTTGGTCTCAAGATGCGAGCGAGCAAAGTACTTGCCCACCGGAGATGGTGTCTGAGGCATCTCACCGACCTCTAGGGGCCAGTGACTGCAAGTCAGTCCCACCCCAGATGATGGGCTCGTGGGCTTCAGTCCTCTTCTTTCAGTGTGGTTGAGCCAGCAGTCAAGTTTCTGTGACATGCTTAGCTTCAGAGTGTTGCTGAGTCTTCCTGCCCAGTGCCCATGGCCAGTGCAGACCAGTGTGGCTAAATTAATTTAGCCTGTAAGGACCAAGACTGATGGCCCCAACTTCTCAGGGATCCGCTCCCTGCCCCCTACCCCCACCTCTGGAGCAGCCCCTTTTCTAGTCAGATCCAGGGGGCTGGCTTCTTGAGAAGGGAAGAGAATGCTGGCTGTGCCACCCAGGGGGGCCCCTGCAGGGAGTATCTAGAGCAAGGTCAAACCCCTCAGGACAGAGTCAGACAGGCTTCCCCAGCCTGGGGGTGGGCTTTGTCGTGGACCTCCTCCAAGGTGCGTCTTAGCACATGAATCACATTCCTGTCTTGTTCTCACGGCCCTGACTGCTTGAAAGCACTGTGTGTGGTTCACTCAGACCTCATCTCAAACTGCATCTGAAGCCCCTGGACGGCCCTGCCCCTGAGCTGCTCATTCAGGGGGTCTGCGGTGGGGCCTGAGAATTCGCTTTTTCTGACAAGCACCCAGGTGATGCTACTGGACTTGGGAGCACAAATTGAGATGCCCTGGCCCAGTTCATCCTCAGGCTTCCTTTAGAACTTGGTGACATGTAACAGTGCACTTTAGTACATAGATCAGAAGCACAGAGAGTTCTCCGAAGGTTCGGCACCCCCTGCTTGGTATAAACTTAATTCCTCCTATGTCCTTAAGTTCAAGCTCCTGCTCAGGAGCCCACAAAATTAAAATTACTGTCTCTGCTACAGCGACCAGTTTTACTGCCGTAATACATATGTACAGGAGACATATCAGGAGGCTAAATTAAGGTGCTTAAATGAAAAGCAAATTCAGAAAGTCATCTGCTGATTGTGGGGCATAAGTAAAATTGAGTCTATCACATAGTGACCCCATCTCACGCACGCCGTCTCACGCACGCCGTCTCACGCACTCCCTCCGTACGATGCTGCTTTGTCTATGAACTGATTAAAGAGTCTCTAAAACTAGCTCAGTGCCCGGCTGGTCCTAAACGTAAAACTGAAGTCGCCTTCTATCTTTATCAGAAGGCACAGGCTTTTGGCACAGAACATATATGCTTCTAAAAATGAACAGATCTTGAAAGTACACATTGCTTCTTGAAAACCGGAAACCCCAAGAGAGAGCTGAGCATGTATATACTGCTAACGTGTATATACTGCTAACGTGTATATACTGCTGGACACAGGGCATGGTGACTGCTCAAGTCTTCACCCACCAGAACTGACTGCAACGTGACAGGGGCCAAGGGGCTAATGCTCAGGCCGTCCTGTGCAGAGCACGTGTCGGGCGGTACCTGTTTACTTTGTTCTGTTTTCAGAACCATATACAGCATCCAGCTTGGGTGGGAATACTCATAACACTGAGGCCAGCTCACATTCATCTTGATCAGTCTTGTGTAAATGTGAAAATAGCAGTGAGAATAGTGCAGTTGATTACTTAAAATGTCCTTCTGTGCCGTTTGAGTTCAGTTCAGTTCAGTCGCTCAGTCATGTCCGACTCTTTGCGACCCCATGAACTGCAGCACGCCAGGCCTCCCTGTCCATCACCAACTCCCGGAGTTCACCCAGACTCACGTCCATCGAGTCAGTGATGCCATCCAGCCATCTCATCCTCTGTCGTCCCCTTCTCCTCCTGCCCCCAATCCCTCCCAGCATCAGAGTCTTTTCCAATGAGTCAACTCTTCGCATGAGGTGGCCAAAGTACTGGAGTTTCAGCTTTAGCGTCATTCCTTCCAAAGAAATCCCAGGGCTGATCTACAGAATGGACTGGTTGGATCTCCTTGCAGTCCAAGGGACTCTCAAGAGTCTTCTCCAACACCACACTTCAAAAGCATCAATTCTTTGGTGCTCAGCCTTCTTCACAGTCCAGCTCTCACATCCATACATGACCACAGGAAAAACCATAGCCTTGACTAGACGGACTTTTGTTGGCAAAGTAATGTCTCTGCTTTTGAATATGCTATCTAGGTTGGTCATAACTTTCCTTCCAAGGAGTAAGCATCTTTTAATTTCATGGCTGCAGTCACCATCTGCAGTGATTTTGGAGCCCAAAAAATTAAAGTCTGACACTGTTTCCACTGTATCTCCATCTATTTCCCATGAAGTGATGGGACCAGATGCCATGATCTTCGTTTTCTGAATGTTGAGCTTTAAGCCAACTTTTTCACTCTCTACTTTCACTTTCATCAGGAGGCTTTTTAGTTCCTCTTCACTTTCTGCCATAAGGGTGGTGTCATCTGCATGTCTGAGGTTATTGATATTTCTCCCGGCAATCTTGATT
>NW_011494592.1:1812743-1815746 GCF_000754665.1 Bison bison bison
AAGTTAAATAAGCAGGGTGACAATATACAGCCTTGACATACTCCTTTTCCTATTTGGAACCAGTCTGTTGTTCCATGTCCAGTTCTAACTGTTGGTTCCTGACCTGCATACAGATTTCTCAAGAGGCAGGTCAGGTGGTCTGGTATTCCCATCTCTTTCAGAATTTTCCACAGTTTATTGTGATCCACACAGTCAAAGGCTTTGGCATAGTCAATAAAGCAGAAATAGATGTTTTTCTGGAACTCTCTTGCTTTTATACTATTTTAAATTTTTTGTATTAAAGTATGGCCAATTAATGAGGCTTTCCTGGTGGCTCAGTGGTAAAGAATCCACCTGCCAATTCAGGAGATGCAGGAGACTCAGGTTCGATCCCTGGGTCAAGAAAATCCCCTGGAGGAGGATATGGCAACCTATTTCAGTATTCTTGACTGAGAATCCCATGGACAGAGGAGCCTGGTAGACTACAGTCCCTGGGATCATGAAGAGTCGGACATGAGTTAGCAACTAAACAACAGTGGCCAATTAACAATGTTGTGATAGTTTCGGGTGCATGGCAGGGGAACTCAGCCATACATATACATGTATCCGTTTTCCTCCAAACTCCCCTCCCATCCAGGCTGCCACATAACACTGAGCAGAGTTTCTTGTTTTATACAGTATGTCCTTGTTGGTTATCTGTTTTAAATATAGCAGTGTGCACGCTGATGGCTGGTTGATCCGATGAATCATTCATGATGACTCATTTCGTTTTTGGGGAAGGGGCATAAGAGATCAAGTTGGGGAAATAATTTTCAAGTTCTATGTCCCCCTGCTCCTGCTGCTAAGTCACTTCAGTCATGTCCGACTCTGTGCGACCCCATAGACGGCAGCCCACCAGGCTCCCCCATCCCTGGGATTCTCCAGGCAAGAACACTGGAGTGGGTTGCCATTTCCTTCTCCAATGCATGAAAGTGAAAAGTGAAAGTGAAGTCACTCAGTCGTGTCCGACACTCAGCGACCCCATGGACTGCAGCCTACCAGGCTCCTCTGTCCATGGGATTTTCCAGGCAAGAGCATGGGAGTGGGGTGCCGTTGCCTTCTCCCTGTATCCCACATCTACCCCTAATCCTCTAATGGCTGTGATTCTGGAAATAACATACAACCCAAAGCCTAATTGGATCTAAAGCTTCCTATCTCTTCCTGAAATTTTATCCCCCCAGTGTTTTCTGGGTTTCCCTCAAGGCATTGGGCCCTGAGTTTAGTATAGAGATAAGATGAGGTTTTCCCCTCAAAGATTTATTTGGTCTATTTTGGGCAAAGGGACACACAGTTACTAACTAATTGAATATGTCTATCTCTGTGATACTGTTTTTAAATTTATTTATTTTAATTGGAGGATAATTACAATATTGTGATGCTGACAGTTGTGACTGTTGGGGACCAGTGGCCCACCCCAGATCTGGGTTCTCCTAGACACCCCTTTCCCTGAGTTGTCATTAGTTTATATAGAGTTGTCTCTCATTTTGCAAGATCTGTTCACTTTTGATCAGACATTTGCAGAGTCAGTGTGAAAACCAGTGAAGGGATGCTTGTTGGTTTTGTCCTGGTGGGAGACATGTGAGCAGGGGCTGGGTTGATAGGTCATCAACAGCAGTGAGTTCCTGGTTTGGGGAAGGGTGAAAGTCTGGGCTCAGAATTCACTTTAGACCTGGATCATACAGCTCCCACTATCTGTTGGGCTCTCTGTGGACACAGCTGTGGATTAGACGCAGCCCTGACCCACAGATGTGTCAGAATGTCTTCTGCTGGACAGTAGCCAAGGAGGTGTTTTCAGTGAAAACAAATCCATGTAGCAATGCAGGAGATGTGGATTTGATCCCTGGGTTGGGACAATTCCCTGGAGAAGGAAATGACAGCCCACTCCAGTGTTCTTGCCTGGAGAATCCCATGGATAGAGGAGCCTGGTGGGCTGTAGTCCATGGGGTCTCAAAGAGTCAGACACAACTGAGCGACAATAACAACAAAGCCAAGGAGAGTGGAGCTTATCCAGTCTGGGGATGCAGAGGCATCTCCACGTGGCCATTCTGTGCTCTGAGACCCTCAGGAATGGTTGAGCAGGGAGAGGGACAAGGGGTGGCTCAGAAACGGCAAGAACAGGAGTGACAGTGAGACGGGGGCAGGGTGGGACATTCCTTCCATCTCATTGGTCGGGTCTGTGTCACCCATCATGTTCCAATCATTCCTTGTAGTTATCCACCTTTCCTAGCACTGCTTATTGAAGGGACCATCTTTTTTCTGGTGTATATTCTTGCCTCCTTTGTCACAGAGTAATTGACCCCGAAAGTGTGGATTTATTTCTGGGCTCTCTATTCTGTTCCATTGACTTTTTTGTAAATCAAAGATTATAATTGTACAATATAGAGAAGTATAGAACAAAATACAATTATTGGAGGATAACTACCCTACAGTATTGTGTTGGTCTCTGCTGCACATCAACATGAATCACCCACAGGTGTACATATGTCCCCTCCCTTGTGAAGCCCCGTCCTGTTTCTCTCTGCATCCCACCCCTCTAGGTTGTCACAGAGCACTGGGTTGAGCTCCCACTGGCTCCCGTACACATATGGTAATATATATGTTTCCATGCTATTCTCTCAGTTCGTCCCACTCTCTCCTTCCCCCAGTGTGCCCAAAGGTCTGTTCTCTCTCTGTGTCTCTACTGCTGCCCTGCAGATAGGTTCATGAGTACCATCTTCCTAGATTCCATACACATGTGTTAATACACAATATTTGTCTTTCTTTTTCTGACTTCACTTTGTATAATAGGCTCTAGGTTCATCCACCTCATTAGGACTCATTCACATGCATTCTTTTTCTTTTATAGCTGAGTAACATTTCCAATTGCATATATATATACCACAGTTTCTGTATTCATTCATCTGTCTGTTCCATTGACCTTGGTGCCTATACTTGGGCCAGCACCATGCTGTTGGCTGAGCTCCTAATAGTGGTAGAAGCCAGAGG
>NW_011494592.1:1815942-1832268 GCF_000754665.1 Bison bison bison
AAATGAAAAACGTGCATTGGTTAGCATCGGTACTGTACGTTTCAGAACAAGTCTCCGTTTTCAAATAGCGAAAGTACATTTTGCACCGAAAGTACTGAGTTCAGTGTCACTTTTCTTCGATCCAGAGCACGAGCATCTCACCAGCCTCCGGGTGGTTCTAAAGATCAGGAGGTGGCTGCCCTGGGTGTGGACCGGAGCCCAGGCTCCCCAGCCGGTGCACGGAGCCCAGTGGTAACCTGTGTGTGTTCTCTTTCCCCCACAGCCCAGTGACTTCTCCGTGTCTCTCAAAGCATCAGGGAAGAACAAGCATTTCAAGGTTCAGCTGGTGGACAATGTCTACTGCATTGGGCAGCGGCGCTTCCACACCATGGACGAGCTGGTGGAGCACTATAAGAAGGCCCCCATCTTCACCAGCGAGCACGGGGAGAAGCTCTACCTCGTCCGGGCGCTGCAGTGATGCCCCGGGAAGGCGCCCTGGCTGGGCTCTCCTGCAGGCCCCGTTCTCTCTGCCTGGTCCCCTCTTTGTCCAGGTCGGTTATTTGCCACCGCCCCACTCTTTGCCATCCCGGGCCCTCCCGGCTGGTTTTCGTGATGAGAGGTGGACAGAGCGAGTCGGTTCACTTTATTCCTCCTCCGTGGGAGACAGCCTTAGTTCATTCACACCGCTCGCGCCAGCAGATCCCCTTACAGACCTCGGGCGCCGTGTGGATGCACCAGAGCTGCCCTTATGTCCATGAGCCACAGAGCAGGCGGCACCTGCCTGGGGACCCCCAGTCCTGACCCCAGCAGCCCTCCATCCGTGTTGTTTGCGCTCCCACGGCTCCCAGGCTCTCCGGGGACAACCCTGGGCGCTGTTAGCAATACTGGAACCACCGGGCAAGACGGGAGGGAAGATGCTGTCCAGTGCCTTTGGGGCTGCGCTTGCAATAAAGAAAAGAGGTCCTGGAATGCCGGTTTGCAGAAGAGGGGCCAGAGACTGGGGGAGACGGTGGTTTCGGAAATTTCCCCCCAACGTGCCATCAGCAGAGTGCTTTTTCCTCTTGCCCTTCGGCTCGTTTCAAGCTCACAGTGATGTATTTAATTCTCAAAGTCATAAGTACCTGTAGCCATTTGTTGACACTAATGCAGATGATTAAGGAAAACAGGTGATCTTTGGGGAGGGGAGCAACCCACACTTCAAACACACACACACACATACACACACACACACCCACACACGCACACACAAAATATATATATATATATAGTATTTGCTTTACAGGGAAATTTTTCAGGGTTTACAAAAGGATATGTGATTGGTAGTAAGAGACAGAATGTTTATGAAGAAATTGCATTTTCTTTTCTCTTTACATCTGAACTCCTTTATAGTTCCAATATACAGTCTTGAGATGGCACATTCCTACAGTTGAGGAAGGGGTCTTGAGACCTCCTAAACTGCATACTCAGTTTTTTGGATATTGTAATAAAAAAGTATTATGACGAGACCCTGTGTGTGTTCATCTTTTGCCAAGCCTGGACTGAGCAGTGGGTAAGGGGTTCCTATAAGCTTGAGCATTCAGTCCCCCCAGGGGAGCGCTTTGAGGAGGACTTCTAATAAACTTATTACTTGTGTGTTTTCTTTTTCTTCGACCACATTTTTGTATCTTGAAATAATCAATTTTAATTAGCATGACTCCAAGAGAAACCAGAATCTCAAGTTTGGTCTTAAAATTACTCTTTGGAAATTATATACGTCACCAGCCTGTTATCAGCTAGCTTTCTCTCCTCTAGCTTTCCTTTCCCATCTCCTGCCTGCCTTTCATGCACTGGGGAAGCCATTGTCCAGCCCCTCTGAGTGCTGGGCACTGGGAATACAGAGCCAGAGAGCACTGGCTTGCAGCAGACATGTGCTCATCTCCCCCTCTTTGCTGGACTCAGCATCCTTGTCCCAGCTCCTTGAGGTGGTTCTGTGATCATACCCATCACACAGATGGAGAAGGTGAGTCACCAGATGATTGCATAAGGGTGTGGCTGCTGCCTCCTGGAGCAGGTGGCAAGCCCAGGGTCTGGCTTCAGGACCACACCTCCCCCAACAATGCCGGCCTTGGGAGGCTCCTCTCTGCGAGTTCATTGTATCTTTAGTTACCTTTGTTATACGTTTGATGATAAATTAGAAATTTGGTGTCTGGTACCTGAAATTGATGGGGCTTATGTGACTCAATGATAGAGAATCTGCCTGCCAGTGCAGGAGATGTGGGTTCAATCCTTGGTCAGGAAGATCTCTTCGAGAAGGAAGTGACAACCCACTGCAGTATTCTTGCCTGGGAAATCCCGTGGACAGAGCCTGGCGGGCTACAGTCCATGGGGTCTCAAAAGAGTCGGACACGACTTAGGAACTAAACAATCTGAGGTTGGGGGCACCCAGTTACATAAGAGTGGACCTCTAGGTGAGTGAGGCAGACCATCACCTTAGACAAAACAGGTAGATCCTGGGCCTTGTCATGGAAATCCCACTTCCTCCCAACTTTCAGATCTTCCTGTTGTGAGTTCCACCTGGACCTCATGCAGGAGTCCCTCTATACTGAGAGTGCCTGGACACCAAAATAACTGATAACAGCCATTCAGGAAGAAATAAAGGACACGTTACAAACACATGTTTTGGCTTAAGGAGCCTCTTTAAGGCTTATGGTTGTAATTGACAATTATTTTTAATGTCAGACAACTGAGGAGGGGATCTCTAGCTCCCTGGGGTCGATCAGAATTTGCATCTATGAGGTTCCATGAGGAGGGGTTAGGGGTGTCCAGCAGGGTCCCTGTGTGGTTTGAAGTGTGAATCACCAGCAGTCCATCCAGGTACACTTGTGCTGTCACCTTTCTGCACACCCAGAGGTTCCCTGGACAAGTCTTGCAGTTCCCTTCTTTGCACAGACATTGGAGGACAGTAACACCTGGTGGTTTGTGGTCTGTGTGACTGCTCATATGTTTGCGTTAAATGTGCCTTCATTTTCCAGGAAGAGCCTGTGATTTACAGTTTAGAGCCGTCAGGATCCTCACATGTGGCTTCTGCAGAATGCCACAAACTCATGTTTCTTGGGCACTCAAGCTGTCCATCTGCTCTCCCAAAGTGCCTCTCAAAGGAAACTCTTAACTGGACACGTCTTGCAGTTCCCTTCCTTGATATCTCCTGAAGATATGCCGTTTCCAAAGCATTTGTGGTGCTGTACTGCTGTGTCTTTGGTTTCCATGCTGACTGGTTCGTGATCTGATCATTCACCATTCCTCCCACCCAGCACCAGAATGCCAAAATAGTAAGACCAAAGTTCAGATGGAGAGTGTAACAGAGTTGGAAAGGTTTCTTTTAAAATTCTACTTTTCAATAAATATGGGTCTGGTTTTGGCCAGCTGCTCCCTAGAATCCAATGTTTTTCATCAGCAAGTATGCGACTCATGTATTTAGTATTTCTGCTCTAACGCCTGGCCCAGGTGCCATCTGCTGTCCCGGGAAGGGCCAGGCCATCCTTACTGGCCCCGTGACCTCAAGCACATTATCCAGCCGTTCTGAGTGTTGGCTCATGAGTCAGGAGGGCTGCTTTCACCTCTGTAGTTCACAGGGTTGTGTGGGGTTGACTGGCATGGCGCTCGGGACAGGGTCGTCCCATGTGCGCAGGACCACGGGAGATGCCAGTCAGGCTTCCTTGTGTCAAGTGGTCCACATGACACTGTCCTCATCCTCATCCCCGTCAGCTTCCTCGGGAGCCCCATCCAGAGCCCTGGATCCAGGAGGCCCTCTGGAGCTCCGTGGTTTTGGAGCCAGCCCATCCCGGCTTAGAACTCAGCCTCCTCCGGTGTTCAAGGAGGTTCCAGCTGACTCTGCATCCTGGAGCCACCGCCTCTCCTGCCCAGGAGCCACGCTTGATCCCGACCTCACCCTGCGTCCTCACCTCGGCTGACTGGCAAGCCCACACTCTTGGAAGTCACCCTCTCCTGAGCCCCTTTGTTCTGTCTGTGTTATGTGGAATGAAGCCCCCCACCCTTCTCAGCCTGAGCTGATAGCACCAATAGCCATCAAGGGTCAGGCAAAAGTTGAAACTAACGTCCTGAAGACTTATGCTGAGTCTCAGCTCCTGTCACTGTGACAAAATACTGTAGCCAAGCGGCTTAGAAACGTCGGATTTATTCCTGACAGTTCTGGAGACTGGAGG
Source organism: Bison bison bison (assembly GCF_000754665.1). Taxonomy (NCBI): domain Eukaryota; kingdom Metazoa; phylum Chordata; class Mammalia; order Artiodactyla; family Bovidae; genus Bison; species Bison bison. The sequence goes on from NW_011494592.1 coordinate 1,820,124, forward strand.
TCTGAGGTCACCAGGTCTCGTGGTCAGGCTGTGGCCAGGGCCTGCCCATTTGCAGACATCCACCCTGAACCCTGCAATGGCAGAGAGAGCCGGCTTTTCCTAGGCTGTTCTGATGAGGGTGCTCATGAGGGCTGTACCCTCCTGACACCATCACATGGGGGTAGATGTTAACTTGAAAGTGGAAAGTGTTAGTTGCTCACTCATTTCTGACTCTTGGCGACCCCATGGAGTGTAGCCCCCCAGAGGCTCCTCTGTCCGTGGAATTCTCCATGCAAGAATATGGGAGTGGGTTGCCATTTCCTTCTCCAGGATCTTCCTGACCCGGAATCAAACCTGGGTCTCCCACATTGCAGGCAGATCTTTACCATCTGAGCCACCATAAAAGGTGGGGTGATGCACCTTCTCCCAGCAGACAGTATCCCTGGCCAGATATAGTGACTCAGACCTGGAGGGTGATAGCTCCAGCCAGGAGAACAGGCTTCTCAAGAGCTCAGGTTCCAACCTGGAGGGCAGGGGTTCCTGGACCTTCCCAGGCGGTGGGGCCTTGCAGGGCAGGTACTGTCCTGACCCCCGCCCCTGTGTGCACACCTGCTGCCCTACAGCCTGCCCTTTCTGGGGTCGTCTAGAGAGAAATGTCTAATCATCAGGACTAGAATGGGCTTTTTCTTTTAACTGTATATTTATTTACACATTTATATGTATTGTAGAATATTGAATAATATTGGTAAAAATAGCAAACAACACTAAATACTAGTACAATTAAGTTTTTCTTTTTGTGTAATTAAAAAATAGAAGTTCTGATATGCTTTTCCTATACACCCCCTGGGATGGATGCCTGATCAGTCCAGTGAGGACAGTTGGCAGAAGTCATGGCCCATGATTAGGCCAGAGGACTCGAGAATGAGCTTTAAAAAAAAAAATTCTCTTTGCCTGCACCTTCACTTGCATTTCTCCAGCTCAGCTCTGAGCTTCACAAACGAACTGGAGAGTCTGTGTTCCTTCCTTGAGGGATCCTGTGACTTGACCATAAGTCACTGCTGAAGATGGATGAGCCCCACAGTAATATAAAAGCTCACTGTGACAGTGTCTTAAAATGCATGGCCTCCTTGGCATTTTGAAAAGCCTGGTGGGCTACAGTCCATGGAATCACAGAGTCAGACACAACTGAGTAACTAAGTCACCTCAGCTTGGGGACTGGGTTCTACAACAAAGTTGGGAACCAGAGGACCAGAGCCTTGTACTTGAGCTCCCACTGATGGTTGAGGACCTGGGGCTTTCCAAGAACAGGTCAGGACCTGTGGAAGCCTCAAGGCCAAGGAAGAAGTGGTGCTCCCTCTCTGCTCTTCGAACCCTGCGACCTTGGTGTCCACACTGGATGTAAGCCTGGGCCTGACCCAGATCTCTCCAGTGGTGTGATCTTTGCCGAGTCCTGAAACTTTTGCACCTTCACGGCCTCAGATGCATGCATGCAGAGCTGCTGCCAGTCATTTAGGGACAATCTTAGACCTGATAAACATCGTTCATGTAGAGAAGGTGAGCTGCTTTGCACAATAATGTAAAATGCTTAGAGCCTTGTATAACCTGCTAAATGGTCCTAATGAAAGAGGACATTGGTGGCTCAGTGGTAAAAGTTGGACACGACTGAGTGACTGAGCACAACCCAGCCCTACCTCCATCTGTTCCCATCCTTCTCCTCCTCACTTGAATCACTTGCTCCTGCCTTTCTCGGGCAGTACGCCACCCCCACTCCAGTTCGCACCACTTCTTTCTCCCCTACTCTTGGTACATGATGCTCTGCTCCCTATTCCCCCTGTGCTCTGCTGCACTAAGTGGGAACTGCTAGCCTCTCTGACTTCCCTAATTCCTTCCCTCAACCGCTCATCCTTCCTGGACATGGGCTTCCATGTCCTCACTTCACTCCTAGGTCCATCCACTCCCTCCTCCCCATGGAGCCGTGGCTGTCCAGACTCTAGATCCAGGCGTGCTCCCACTGCCCTCGACTCTTTGCTCCTCAGCATCTCCTGATCCAAACTGCGTTCTCACAATTCCACACACAGCCTGTACCTGGCACTCTGCCTCCCTCTGCGACCATTTTTTGTAACTCAAGTGACTCTGCCCATCAGACCCATGTCCCAAGCTCACCTGGTTTCCTCGTCAAAAAGCCTCTCTCGGAGGACCTCAGGTTTGTCTGTGCGGGCTGCTAGCCAGCATTTCTGTGTCTCTGTATCAGTTCTTTCCCATCAGACTAGTTTAGGCTGAACAATATGAAATTGCCTTTCTTCCCCACAGGTCAAATGGTTGAATGTTGGCAGTGTCTTAAGGTTCAACCTAAAAACTTTTCTCAAAGTTCTTAGCACTGTGCTCCTTGTATGTCATAGGTTCTTAGCAAATATCTGTTGACTGATTAACAACAGAGAAAGAGAACCTATAAAATACAATGGACATGAGTTTGAGCCAGCTCCGGGAGATAATGAAGGACAGGGAAGCCTGGCATGCTGCAGTCCATGGGATCTCAAAGAGTCAGACAGGACCTAGCTACTGAACAACAAGAATAAAATACAAAGGTCACATCCTTCTCTCTGGTGTAATGAGAGTTAAACCAAACACACCTTAAAAACACTCTAAGGGAGGCCTTGGCACAGTCACTTGCTGGCTAGAGAGTATATTCTTGGTCCCAGGGGTACTTTGATTTCATGCATACTTTGAATGGGACAGACCATCAGGCCCCTGTGTCTCCATCTCTGATAAGATCACATGTCATCTGGGAATGAGCTAGGGTTTCGTTCAGTAGAGCTATTATTTCATATCTGTCTAATCTCCACAGAATCTCTGGAAAATTCTTTAAGTGTATGTTAGTCACTCAGTCGTGTCTGACTCTTTGTGACCCTATGGACTGTTGCCCCCCCAGGCTCTGTCCACCGAATTCTCCAGGCAAGAATACTGGAGTGGGTTCTCATTCCTTTCTCTAGGGGATCTTCCTGACCCAGGGATGGAACCCGAATCTCCTGCATTGTGGGCAGATTCTTTGGCATCTGAGCCACCAGGGAAGCCCCAAAAAATCCTTTAAACTAGGCACTAAATGTGGCCTGTGACCATTGTGAGTTTTTTAAAAATTGTGGTAAAATACTGATAACTTTACCAGCCTCACTATTTTTAAGTGTTTGGCTCAGTGACACTAAATAAATTCACATTGTTGTACAGTCATTCCCACCATCATCTCCAAAACTTCTTTTTCATATAAAATTGAAACTCTCCCCCAGCCCCTGGCCCCTACCATCTACTTTCTGTCTCTTTGTATTTGATTCCCCTGGGGACCTCATAAGAATGAAATCATGCTGTATTTGTCCTTTTGTGAGCTTATTTTGCTCGGCATAATGTCCTCAAAATTCATTGATCTTGTAGCAGGTGTCAGAAATTCCTTCCTTTTTAAGGCTGCATAATAGCATCACCGACTGAATGGACATGAATTTAAGCAAACTCCAGGAGATAGTGAAGGACAGGGAAGCCTGGCGTGCTGCAGTCCATGGGGTCGCAAAGAGTCGGACACGAGTAGCAACAATATTCCACTGTGTGTATATACTGTATTTTATTTGTTTATCAGTTGATGGATACTTGGGTGGCTTCCACCTTTGGTATATTGTGAATAGTGCTGCTATGAACAGGGGTGTGCAGTATCCCACTTTTAATTCTCTGGGGCACATACCCAGATATGAAACTGTCAGATCATGTGGTCAGATAGTTTTCTATTTTTAATTTGGCAGGGAACCTCCATACTATTTCCACAGTGGCTGTACCATTTTATATTCTCATCAGCAGGGGAGAAGTCTTTCTATTTCTCCACATTCTCGTAACACTTGTAGTTTTCTGATAGCAGCCATCCTAATCCATATGGCAGTTGTGACACTTTTATAAGGCTTGGAGAAAATGCCACACCATTAGAACTTGGTCTCACGTCCACAACTGCCTGTGGAAGCTTACATTTCAGTGTCCACATATCCTCATTGGCAATTACAAGAACACTCAGCACTATACTATCTTGAAAGATTAATTTTTATGTATCTTAATCCACAGGTGTAATGCATAGAATACGTTTTTACCAATTATTGCATGCTGGCCCCTGTGCTGGCTTGTGTGCAGATTAGCGCAGAGCTGGTATTTGTGTGGGGAAGTGTGGGGAAGGCCCCCCAGTGGAGACAGGGTGAAGAGAGCAGGGGAGGGGGACTGTACAGTGATGAGGGAACCAGACTCTGTTGGTACCTGAAAAGAGAAGGGAACGGTGGATACAGCTGGTACATAGACTTGGTGACCCAAATAGCGGTAGGATATCTGCATGGTGGCTCCCGTCTCCCTAAGAAGTATGAGGCTCACAGTGGGGTATTTTTGTGCTTTTAAGGCTTTTGAATATAGAAAAGAAAGATTATTCAAAAGGAAGTTAGTTCAGTTAAAAAAAATAGTTACCAAATTCTGTTTCTTCCTTAAATTTTAAAATCCAACTTACAAATCTTATTCTATTTTCAAACTCAACATTGAGCAATTCCTTTTAATTACTTTGATTAATGTCTATTTTCATTTAAAAAATTGAATTAAATAAACTAAGTATTTAAATTGCATTTATATGTTTATTAATCAAATTTCCTTTTTTAAGTGCTTAAGTTATATAATTAACAAACCTTTCCAAGTACTTAAGTAATCCTTGAAAATCTAATTAACTATGGTTAAGCCCTCAGCTCTCTTAAATGCTGTTTATATATTTACTGACTCCAACCTAAATTCAAAAGTTTAAAATCAATTATACATTTTAAATCAACAGGCCAAATACTCAAATTTTGTAAATACATTAACCCAATAAATACAGATTTTATTTCAAAAATAGTAATGCTATAATTTAATTCAATTAAACTGCTATATATTTGGGCTTCTCTGGTGGTCTAGTGGTTGGGAGTCAGCCTGCCAATGCAGGAGACACAGGTTCGATCCCTGGTCCAGGGGGATCCCACATGCTGCAGAGTAACTAAGCCCGTGAGTCACAACACTGAGCCTGCTGACCTAGAGCCCATGCTCTGGAACAAAAGTAGCCACCGAAATGAGAAGCCTGTGCACTGCAATGAAGAGCAGTCCCCGCTCACCCAACTAGAGAAAGCTTGTGTGCAGCAATGAAGACTCAGCACAGCCAAAATAAATAAAAATAAACAAATACACATATTTAATTCAAAAATCTTCCTAGGCTTAAGAAAAGAAATTGTTGTCATCCCCAAGAATGCTACCATAACTTTCCTAAGAGGAATCTGGGTTCACCGTTTGGACTGGGGGATTTTTATGATGGGGGAAGTCCCGGCCCAGACATCCACCAACTAGGTTCCAGCTGAGACCACCTCCAAGGGTGGACGGCTCTAAGCTCCGCCTCTGCCGTGCCGTTGTCCCCTTCCAGGCAGTGCCTATGGACTCCAGGGGCCCTCTGGCTGTTTCTCTGCTCCTGCAGGCCTGTAGTGGCTTCCACCTCATTAGATGCTGCCAGCCTCCAAGGTGGCCCGTTCTGCAGGGCTTCTTCCCACACGCGTCCTGCCAGGGCCACACCCTTAAATGGGCATCTTGTACCTTGTGCTTATGTTCAGTCGCACAGTCATGTCCGACTCTTTTTAAGCCTACAGGGCAAATATTCAAAAGGGATAACTAACAAGGACCTACTTACAGCACAGGGAACTCTGGTCCATGTTATGTGGCAGCCTGGATGGGAGCAAAGTGTGGGAGAGAATGGATACATGCATATGTATGGTTGTGTCCCTTCGCTGTTCACCTGAAACTACCACAGCATTGTTAATTGGCTGTATCCCAATACAAAATTAGAAGTTTAAAAATTGAAAAAAATTAAAACAGAGCAAGACCCTGCAGGGTTTCCCAGGGGCAGTCTCAAGTAGGTCTTTGCACATGACAATGGGGGATAAAAACGGGAAATACATTCAAATTATCCACTAGGTTAAAAATCATTGCAGTATCTTGGGACCTTGCTAACCCCCTCTTAGACTTCAGATTTCAAGGTCCTTTGTCTGAAAACCCAGTTAAAAAGTACAGCCGATCCACACCGACTGGATGAGCTTTCCCGGTCACTTTGGACACCCACAGACCAGCCGTCAGACCCACTTCTCTTCCTCCCCGCCTCCCTGCTCTCCATGACCCCGGGTCCTTCCTGAGGACAGATTTACACAAAGGCTTCTCTCACAGCCGTCTCTCTGTCCCTCGAGGTCCCTGGGCTGAGTCCCTGGGTAGCAATGGAAGTCGCAGTTAAAGGCAGCGACACAATCAGTCTATTGTGTGAGCTGTAAGTCATCCAGAGGGCAGTGGGGCCCAGGGCTGAGTCACCAGGCACACCTGCCTGGCCCCTCCCTCAGAGCTTGGGTGGGCGGGGCTTTCTGGATGCCTGGCCTGGGGCCACGTCTCCGCCTCCTGCTGCCGCTTTCCTCCAGACTCTGCCTTCTCTCCACCAGCACTGAGGGGCAGAGTGCAGGCCCTGGACACAACAGCCTCCAGCCCACCCCAGTTCTTGAGCCAGTTGTGACCAGAATTGGGAGGCCCCACACCAGAGTTAGAGGCTGGGCAGAACCTGGTCACCTGCCAGGTCCAGACTCAGGATGTTAGGGCTAAGCCCCGTCCGGCCTTTCCTGAAAACTTCAGGCCACAGCATTTCTAGCCAGATTGAGCAACTGGGCAGCTGTGCAGCAGCCCAGGGTCTGGAGGCTGGGGCAGTGAGGCTGGGGTGTACAGGGAACCCAAGGATGACAATCAGAACCAGACCTGGTAAAGAGACCGACTGGGTGAGCCCTGGGGAACCAGCGCCTTCAAAGGGTTTAAATACAGAGCAAATGCACTGATATAGTTGGTGTCCAAGGCAAGGCTGGCAGGCCCAACTGACAGGGATCTGGGAAGGAGTGATAGTCCAGGAGGGTGGTCAGAGCTGGGGGTAAGTTCCACAAAGACAGGACGGCATTCTGGGGGATCCAGGGCAACTTTGAAGTGAGCCTGCAGCTGACCTGAGCTGCCCATCCCAGCCTGCACTAGCCTTGTGCAGCTTCTGGGCACTGGAAATGTGATGGGTCTACACAGACGTAGTGAATGAACTTATGGTTCCCAGGGGGGATGATGGAGGGAAGGGATAGCTAGGGAGTTTGGGATGGACATGTGCACACTGCTATATTTAAAATGGGTGACAACAAGGACCTACTGTATTCCACAGGGAGCTCTGCTCAATGTCATATAGCAGCCTGGATGGGAGGAGGGTTTGGGGGAGAATGGATACATGTATATGAATGGCCGAGTCCCTTTGCTATACACCTGAAACTATCACAACATTGTTAATCAGCTGTACGCCAACATAAAATAAAAAGTTTAAAACAAAAGAAATGTGGCGAGTCCAGGTGAGCTGAAGTATAAATTACACACCCAGTAGTGAAGACACACTGAGAAATGGAAAAAAGCTCATTAATATGTTTCTATACTGATAATATATGTTGAAATTCTGTCTAGGTAATATTATAATATGTTGAAATGAAATGTATTGGATTTAGTGGGTTAAAGAAAATGCTGTATTGAAGTAAATTCCAACCTCTTTCCTTTTCCCCTTTTAAACTGTATCTATGAAAGAATTTAAAATGACATAATTGGGTCGCATTGTATCTTATGGGACAGAGTTGCTCTGAGCTGTTTATCTGCCTGAATTCCCCAGGTCCCCCAGCTGGGTCCCTCTGTCTCCTTCCAGCCCCTGCCCCACTCTCACTCCTGAACAATTCTGTCCTCAGAGTGTAGTGTGGCCTTGACAGGGACAGAATGCTCCAGAGCAGGAATGGAGAGAAAACAACAAAGCTCCTGGAAAGTAAAAAATGAGGCACTCTTATTAATAAATTTATCAGAGGAATTGGGCAGTAGTTTGAGAAAATCTTCTAGAATGGATAAAAGAGGTAAGAAAACTATAGGATGTATGAGAGGAACTAGCAGTAAGCTATGAAAAGGGGAGAGAAAAGGCCCCAAGTTCAGGGAGGTGGAGGAGATGGTGCTGGTCTGTTGCCACAGGAAGTTGATAGAAAATGTCAAAAACTGAATACCCAGAATAGAGCAGTCTTACCACTGCTGTTGCTGCTAAGTCACTTCAGTCATGTCCGACTCTGTGTGACCCCTAGACGGCAGCCCACCAGGCCCTGCCGTCCCTGGGATTCTCCAGGCAAGAAGACTGGAGTGGGTTGCCATTTCCTCCTCCAATGCATGAAAGTGAAAAGTGAAAGTGAAGTCGCTCAGTCGTGTCCGACTCTTAGCCACCCCATGGACTGCAGCCTACCAGGCTCCTCCGTCCATGGGGTTTTCCAGGCAAGAGTACTGGAGTGGGGTGCCATTGCCTTCTCCCAGTCTTACCACATTTATGTGGATATTAGGTCCAGAAGAGCTGCTAGGTTCTCATCTGGAGAGAAGATGGAGGGGGCACTGCAAATCCAAGAAGGGGACAGACCAGCCAGCCCACCACCCCAGACCCCTTTCCCTTTCTTGTAACAGGAGATACAATCCCAGGCAAAATAAAGACAAAAATGTGAAAGGCAAACTTTTAGAGGATGCCTTAAACTATATTTTTGTGAATTTGAGCTGGAAAAAAATTTGTAAAACGTGGAAATCTTAAGGTAAATAGTAGACAAATGCAACTCCATTAAAAAGGAATTTCCGTTTCTCAAAAGAAGTTTGTCAGCATTTTCTGAGCTGGGTTTTATAACCACATTAATGTAGGTTGTCTTTGCCCCTTTGTCAAGATTATTAATAAGATGTCTATATATGGTGGGTCTATTCTGAACTCTATTCTGTTTGCTAATGTTTATGCCAGTAACACACTGTCTCTATAATAATTAGTATAGTAATTAGTATGCTGTGCTGTGCTCTGTGCTCAGTCATGTCTAACTCTTTGTGACCCTGCGGATTATAGCCCACCAGGCTCCTCCATCCATGGAATTCTCCAGGCTAGAATACTGGAGTGGGATGCAGTTTCCTCCTCCAGGGGATCTAGTAGCTCTGTAATAATTATTGACACCAGGTAGCATTAGTCTGGCTTTCCTGGTAGCTCAGCTGGTAGAGAATCTGCCTGCAGTGCAGGAAACCCGGTTCGATTCCTGAGTGGGGAAGATCCCCTGGAGAAGGGATAGGCTACCCACTCCATTCTTGGGCTTCCCTGGTGGCTCAGACAGTAAAGAATCTGCCTGCAATGCAGGAGACCTGGGTTCGATCCCTGGGTTGGGCATGACAATGCCCTGGAAGAGGGCATGACAATCCATACTCCAGTATTCTCACATGGAGAATCCGCATGGACAGAGGAGCCTGGTGGGCTACAGACCATGGGGTCACATGACTGAGTGACTAAGCACAGCACAGTGGCATTAATTCTCTGTTTGTTCTAAGTTGTTCTGCCTATTCTAGGTCCTTTGTGTTTCCATTCACATTTTAGAAACAGCTGGTTAACTTCTACAAAAATAAAAAAAAGGTTTGTTTGGATTTTGATTGGGTCTGTTTTGGATGTATAGATCAATTAAAAATAATCAAGCCTTCCAGCCTATGAATAAGGTCTATATTTCCATCAATTTAAGTCTTCTTTGATTTCCCTCAGCAAGGTTTTGCAGTTTTCAGGGCACGGATCTTTTGCATCTTCAGTCAGATGTATTGGTAAGTACTTAATATAGTTGACGTGATATTAAATGAAATTGATTTTCATTTCAATTTCCAATCGTTTGTTCCTAGGATATAGGTATGTAAGATTTTTGTGTCTGGATTTTGTATGCTGCAGCTTCTCTAAACTCATCAATTCTAACAGCTTTTTTGTGAATCCCATCAGGTTTTTTAATGAGACAATTCCATTATCTGGGATCTAAGAGGAGGAGGTGTTACAGAACGAGGGGGCTGCGCTCACCTGGCAGGCTTCTAGGAGGTGATGACAGAGCGGTTGAAGCTGCTGCTGGAGGCAGGCCTGGGGCTCCTTCCTCTGCCTCCCCCAGTGCCTCCTGTTGGCCACAACCGGCCAGAAGCTGGCATCACTTCAGGTCCACCCTCTGATGCAGAGTGGGGAGATTTCATCTGGAACCAGTCATGTGGCCACAACGCCTGCGTGGCTGTGTGAGGAGAGTGGGTGTGTGGACTGGGAGCAGCAGGTGCGGGCTGAGCACAGGCCCTGCAGCCCCACCTGGTCACCGTGGGTGCAGCTGGGTCTGCTGGGCAGCTCTGGAGGTCTGCTCCTCCTGGAGTCTGCTCCTGCTCTCCCTAGCATCCTGAAAGCCACCTTACAGCCTGTCATAACCCCCTTTTGCTTCAACCAGCTCATGTGGGCTCTGTCTCGCAGCAAACCCTGAGGAATATGACTGCAGCGTGGGCATTGTCTTGGAAAGCAAAGGCAGAAGCTGATGTCCAGATGCAGCTGAGTGGTGAGGCTAGACCAGAGGGGCAGTGGGATGCTGACTGCAGAGGTGTCCCAGCTCAGGCCTGGCCTAACCTGGGGTCCTGGTAAACATGGGCCTGGATGGACCAACATTTGGGCAAAAAGCATGAATTAGGCCCCTCTGAGCTGCGTGAGAGTGAACTCTAGGTGGTTAGGCCTGGCCGGAATCCAGCATCCATCCCCACTTTGCAGCAGAAGAAAGTGGAAGGTGCATATATACAATGAAATACTACTCAGCCACTAAAAAGAATGAAATAATGCCATTTGTAGCGCCATAGATGAACCTAGAGAGAGTCATACTGAGTGAAGTAAGACAGAAGGAGAAATACCATATGACATCCTTTATATGGGGAATATAAAAAGAAATAATACAAATGAACTTACTTACAAAACAGATACAGACTCACAGAGAATGAATTTATGGTTGCCATGGGAGAATGATGTGGGGAAGGAATACTTAGGGAGTTTGGGATGGACATGTACACTCTGCTGTATTTAAAATGGATAACCAGCAAGGACCTGCTGTATAGCACACGGAACTCTGCTCAGTGTTATGTGGAAGCCTGGATGGGAGGGGGCTTTTGGGGGAGAATCAGTACACATATATTTATGACTGAGTCCCTTTGCTGTCCACCTAAACTATCACAACATTGTAAATCAGTTATGCGTGCATGAGGGCTCAGTCGCTTCAGTCGTGTTCCACTCTTTGCGACACTATAGACTGTAGCCCACCAGGCTCCTCTGTCCGTGGGATTCTCCAGGCAAGAATACTGGAGTGGGTTGCCATGCCCTCCTCCAGGGGATCTTCGTGACCCAGGGATCAAACCCGTGTTGCTTATGTTTCCTTCATTGGCAGACAGATTCTTTACCACCAGCGCCACCTGGGAAGCCCCATCTGCTATACTCCAGTATAAAATAAAACGTTAAAAAGAAAGAAGTAGATGATAGAAAACATATTTAGAATTACAGGAAGTCACATGTTAAACACTGTGACCAGCTTCTGGTACATATGTGGCTCTTAGTCAATTGTGCCCAGGATGGTGTTACAGAAGAACAGAGTGGAGTCTGCTATTTTATCCAAATTGGAGACTCATCTTGATGCCCATGTGCACTGGGCCATCACTGGACGTGGCCATCACCTAAAAGCCAGCAAGAAGCAGCAGTTTCTGGAACTTGCAGGGAGGAACAGGCATCAGGAAATCCAAACGAAGGCTCATGACCATTTTCTCTTGTGTTAAACTTACGTAAAAGCAGCTTTCCAAGGACCCTATATATACCAATCCATGAAGTACTTCTCCAAATAAAGCAGGGAGAGGCTGTTTAATTATAACAGGGCAGATAATACACAATACATCAAACATTTGTTTTACATCCAAAAACCCTAGAAACTGAAATCAACAGCTTCACACAAGAACGCACTCACTTGTGGAGGACCAGCCATGCCAAGCACATCCGCAACAAATCATTTTCCTTCTAATTCATTTCTGGGATGGAAACATGAAAAGTGGTTTCAAGAAGGAAAACGATTGGGTGGAAATCTGACCGGTTTTCGCAAGAACTGAATCACTCTTTTGTTTCCTGCCCTGCAGAGTGAGACTGTCAGCTGAAACTGGGTCTCTGCTGTATCCACACGGCCACAGGCCCGCTCAGAGGCGGAGGAAACTGCGTGTCTGGCCATGGCCCTGCTCTGGGATG
>NW_011494592.1:1832368-1865131 GCF_000754665.1 Bison bison bison
AAGGAGAAGGAAGGGCAGACCCTCCAAGGCCGGGTGCCGCCATCTCAGGACCATGGGGGAAGATTCCAAAGCAATGTGGTGCTGAAGGCAGATGAGGTCCAGCATGAATATTAGGACTGGACTTGCACTCAGTTATCATGAAGATGAAAGAAACAAAAAGGAACAATGAATTCAACCAATGAGGGCTTTTATTAAAAATCCAAATCAACCAATTTTGTCCACATGTGCAGACCCAGAAAAAGCTTGCCTTCCTGGTCCACACTTAGCCCTAAGCCTGGCGCATGTACCTGCTCTTTTATTTTTTTTATTTTTTTTTTTAGGTGAGAAGTGTATTTATAGTGTGGGCCATCTCAGAAGGCAAGTGCAGATTGTGCATGCCAAGTCGCTTCAGTCGTTTCCGACTCTGTGTGACCCCATGGACTGTAGCCCGCCAGGCTCCTCAGTCCATGGGATTTTCCAGGCAAGAATGCTGGAGTGGATGCAGACTGTGCCTGCTCTTTTAATAAATGATTGTTAAGTGATGATGAAACCAAAACTGAGAGTAACAAAGTAAGAGTAACAAAATGCCTGGGGTGGCAAGGCCAGCCTATCGGTGGCATTTGTTTTTTGTAAAAATGGGCCAGATATGGAATCCTGATGACAGAAGCTGGGAGCAGAAGCTGTAAGCATCTATGAGCCCAAATGGAGCCTCTAGGAGGGATCTCAGAGTGGTAGGAGGTGCAGAGGGCAGGGACTCGGGTGGAACATCATAGCAGCCACTGTTAGCAAAATGGATGGAAGGAAATGAACTTCTTGGCTCCCTTCCAGCCGAACAGCCCCAGTCCACTGGCAGCCCCCTGCCACCAGCCACAGACCTTATCCTCCCCACCCCCCAACTCTGGAAGGCCCAGAGCCAGGATATGACATAATACAGATGATTACTGAGTAAGATCCTCAATCCAACACTTTGCAAGTCTTAAAGCTGCCTATTGAAAATTGATTTTATTTTCCCTGAGTTAAATGAATTAGGCCTCTTGCTAAAAGGCTCCCTCTCGTACTCCCAGTACACAAATTACACATATTTTTTGAGATCTCCCATGATCATGAACATCTTGGCTGTATATTGTCACCCTGCTTATTCAACTTCTATGCAGAGTACATCATGTGAAATGCCAGGCTGGATGAAGCTCAAGCTGGAATCAAGGTTGCTGAAGAAATATTAACAACCTCAGATACACAGATGACACCACCCTAATGGCAGAAAGAGAAGAGGAACTAAAGAGCCTCTTCATGAAAGTGAAAGAGGAGAGTGAAAAAGTTGGCTTAAAACTCAACATTCAAAAAACAAAGATCATGGCATCCGGTCCCATCACTTCACAGCAAATAGATGGGGAAACACTGACAGACTTTTATTACGATCGAGGTTGGAGGTGACGTGATGAAAATGGATGTCAGGGAACAACAGGAGGGAGCCTTCTCTGTGGATCAGTCTAGAAAAGAGACAATAAGTATTTCCATTCCTAATCCCAGGTGAACATGACACACTTTTCCATTTTACCAGAGTGCACTGCTGAGGACAGACAGATGCTGAAAAATCTGCCCCCAAACTCTTGAAATGTAAAACTAACTCAGACCTTGTGTCCCAGGCTGTGAGGACAATGGGGCCATTTCTCTGCCGACTCTGATGTCCTGGTGAGCACAGTGACTGTGGCCATGAAATTAAAGGACACTTGGAAGAAAAGCTATGACAAACCTGGGCAGCATTTTAAAAAGCAGAGACACTACTTTGTTAACAAAGGTCCATATAGTCGAAGCTATGGTTTTTCCAGTAGTCATATACGGATGTGAGAGTTGGACCATAAAGGAGGGTGAGCACTGAAGAATTGATGCTTTCAAACTGTGGTACTGGAGAAGACTCTTGAGAGTCCCTCAGAGAGCAAGGAGATCAAACCAGTCAGTCCTAAAGGAAATTAACCCTGGATATTCACTGGACGGACTGATGCTGAAGCTGAAGCTCCAACACTTTGGCCACCTGATGTGAAGAGCGGACTCATTGGAAAAGACCCTGATGCTGGGAAAGATTGAAGGCAGGAGGAGAAGGGAGTGACAGAGGATGAGATAGTTGGATGGCATCACGGATTCAATGGACATGAGTTTGAGCAAACTCAGATACTGAAGGACAGGGGAGCCTGTTGTGTTGTGGTCCATAGGGTCACAAAGAATTGGACAAAACTCAAAGACTGAACAACAGTAACAGTGGATGGACAAAAGCCCTGAGGACTCCTGCACCAGGAAAAGCCCCCTTGGAACTTACGAGCAAGGTTTTTCAGGATACACCACAGAGTACAAGGAGAACCAGGCACTGGAAGGCAGGCTTGGGGCTTTGTGAGGGGGCCTTATCCAAGGCCCTTCTGAGAAGGCCCCTTGTGGGAGGCACATTTTTGAGTCGAGGAGCACCTGCTTGGGTGTCTCTGACTCTGGACAACCAGGAGGACCTGACATTTCCAGTGGAAACTCTGGAAGCCCCCCAGGGCCTTTCCTTGCTGGAGTCTTAGATTCAAAAAAGGTGTGAATGGGGATCTTCAGTTTCCTTCTAGATCAGGGCCAGTTCAATAGACAACAGTGCAATTCACAGATGTCATATTAAATTTCCCAGTAGCCATGTGCATTTGACATTAATTTTAACAATATATTTAACACAATAGACCAATATAATTTTATCTCAACATGTAGTCAAAAATTATTATTGAAATATTTTCTTTTTTAAAACCTAGTTTCTTTATGGGAGAAGGCAATGGCACCCCACTCCAGTACTGTTGCCCAGAAAATCCCATGCATGGAGGAGCCTGGTAGGCTGCAGTCCATGGGGTCGCTAAGAGTCAGACATGACTGAGCGACTTCACTTTCACTTTCCACTTTCATGCATTGGAGAAGGAAATGGCAACCCACTCCAGTGTTCTTGCCTGGAGAATCCCATGGACGGAGAAGCTTGGTAGGCTGCAGTCCATGGGGTCGCACAGAGTCGGACACAACTGAAGAGACTTAGCAGCAGCAGCAGCAGTTTCTTTTTATTTTTTAAATTAATTTATTTCTTTATTTTACTTTTTGGCAGCATGTGGAATCTTAGTTCTCTGACCAGGGATCGAACTCACAATCCCTACGTTGGAAGCAAAGAGTCTTAACCATTGGACCACCAAGGAAATCCCTGATATTTTCTTGTTTTGAAATTTTCTAAATAAAAATTATCTTCATAATCCAGGGTATATTTGACCCTCAAACACACCTCAGGTCAGACCAGACTCGCTCCAAGAGCTCCATGGTCTTGGGTGGTGATGGTTCTGGATGAGACAGCCCAGCCCTGGATTGCCAAGCTCAGCCCTTGCAAGAGAAAGGAAGCCGGGCTCCAGGCTTACCCTGACCTGCGGAAATATTGAGTTCAATTTTGATTTCCTCTCTTAGATGGTTAATTTTGTTTCAATTTGACTGGGTTGGGGGAAGCCTCGCTAGCTGGTCAAACATCATTTCTGGGTGTGTCTGTGAGGGTGTTTCCAGAATATGTTAAAATCTAAATCTGTGAAGTGAAAACTACAGTGAGGTACCATCGCACTCTGGTCAGAATGGCCATCATCAAAAAAATCTACAGACAATAAATGCTGGAGAGGCTGTGAAGAAAAGGGAATCCTCTTATCCTGTTAGTGGGAGTGTAAATTGGTGCAACCACTAGGGAGAACAGGAAGGAGGTTCCTTAAGAAACTGAAACCAGAGCTACCTTGTGATCCAGCAGTCCTTCTCCTGGGCACATATCTGGGAAAGACAAAGCTCTAATTTAAAGAGATACATGCTCCTCGGTGTTTATAGCAGCATTCTTTACAATAGTCAAGGATGGAAGCAGCATATCAACAGACGAATGGACAAGAAGATGTGGTACATATATACAATGGAATACCACTCAGCCATAGAAAATAATGAAATAATGCCATTTACAGCAACACAGATAGACCTAGAGATGATCATACTAAGTGAAGTAAATCAGACAGAGGAAGACAAATACCATATGATATCATATATATGTGGGATCTTAAAAAAATGATACAAATGAACTTACTTACAAAAATAGAAACACAGAGAGTGAATTTATGGTTACCAAAGGGGATCAGCGGAGGGATAAATTAGGTTGGGATTAACAGATATACACTACTATATATGAAATAAATAACCAACAAGGACCTGCTGTACAGCACAGGGAACCATACTCAATATCTTGTAATAACCTATAAAAGAAAAGAATCAGAGCTGCCCTCACCCCTCTTTCTGTATTTCTGCCTTCTTCCCACTCACTGTCTCCTCCTGGGGGCTGGAGGTCTTAGGAGCCAGGGGGTGGTCACCCAGCCACACTCCTCATTCCCCACCACTGCTCTTTGTCATTTTCACTGGGACACCCCCTTCCCCAAGACCCTACAAGACCAAGCTGCTGATCAATTTATCTTGATTTCCTTTTGCAGCAGAAGTTCCCAACCTTCCAGGGCTGTCTGGAGAAAAACGTGTGAAGATCCAGAAGAAGTCACTTCAGGGCAGTGTGGGACGGTAGGTGTCAGGCCAGGCCTGATGGCAGGTATCATGACCTGAGCAGTGAGGTCCCGGCTGCAAGACCTCCAAGGAGCCCTTCCTGCTCTGTGTTCCAGAATGAAAGCCCCATGTGCGCATGCTCAGTCGTGTCTGACTCTCCCACCCCCTGGACTATAGCCTGCCATGCTCCTCTGTCCATGGGATTTTCCAAGCAAGAATACTGGAGTGGGTTACCATGCCTTCCTCCAGGGGATCTTCCCAACCCAAGAATGGAACCTGCGTCTCCTGGGTCTCCTGCACTGGCATGCGGACTTTTTACCACAGTGCCACCTTGGAAGCCCTAAAGTGCCATGGGATGGCCTTAAAGGTGTTCCCTTTACAAGGCCAGCTGTCCAAGCAGCTGGAGAAGCCCAACCAGGCACCTACGGTTCTGAGCTCCCACAAGTCTGAGCTCGACTTGCTAAGTGATCTGGTTCCCCACTGAGGCACCAGGATCCACCACTGTCCAGGGACTTCAAAGCACCGAGAACATTTGCAGCTCACGAATGGGTCCCCAGAGCCCTGAGAGCCTGGTCCTCCTGCTTGCTTTGCCCCAGGCATACGAGCCCCAGGCTGCCCCCTCTGCTCATACCCCGCTTCATTTACCACTTTTCCTTATTCTGTTGGGGTTTTTTTTGAGCCTTCTCAAAGGAGTCTGAGGAAAAGGAGGCAAGGGCGACCCAGCATCACGGCTGCCATCTGACAGGCTTAAAGAGATTGCTAGGTGACAAGTCTCAAATTAACATCTGAAAAAAAAAAAACAAAACCTGTATTTCAGTGGAAGTGGACTTAGATGAGTCAAAGTCCTGCTGGACCCTGGAAGGGAGCTCCATGCCTTTTTGGGGGGCAGCCCGCTGGTGACTGGTGAGAGGCTGAGTGGAGTGGGGAGATGGCAGCTGAGGCCCCCACCCTCCACTATCTGTCTTATCTTCTCATCAAACACTCATGCTTTCGATATGACAGGTTGCTATTTCCATGGGGGTTTTTAAACACAATATCCAGCATTCTGTGACTTCCTGTCTTCTGAGAGCGTGGGGTTGAGGAGCTGCCCCCTCACCTTAATGAGCACCAACTCTGCCTGGTTGGGTCAAGGCCTGGATCCATAGCTAAGCTGCACAAACCTCGGGTTGAGCAAGGATCCTCAGGCCCCCTCTCCACTCTTACTTCGAGGATTCACAGGGGCCCTTGTCTCTGCAAACAGAGCCTTGCTGGGTGCAGGTAGGGAGGCTCAGAGGGGAGACCCAGCCACCTGCTCACTGCAGGGAGGGAAAGCCTGTGACTCCCCACACGAGGGGCCAGACTGGCTCCTGCATCTTTCAGTCCTCATCCCAGAGCATCACCTCCCTTCCCTCCCCTGACTTTACATCCTGGTGGAGCACGTGGCCCGAAAAGCGGGTCTCATCCTTTCCCCTTCCTCCTGCTCCAAGCTACCTGTGTCCATCTCTGTGCTCCTTCCTGCTTCCCCGGGGCTGACATGGTGTCAGCATGTCCCAGGTTCCCACAGACCCAGGCACCTGCTGATGTCGCCACAGGACCATGTGATCTGCAAGCTCCCAATCTAAGCTCTATGGGAATGTTGCTGGAAAGCAAGGGTAAGGTCAAGAACGCTTTAAAAACAAAACAAAACAAACAAACAAACAAAAATGGAAGGAACAAGGCCGGGTATTCTGGAAGACAGAATGGAAACACCCTGAGCAGGAAGTACAAGATGCCAAGGGCGACCAGCCCCTGGATCTGGTGAGCAAGGTCAAGGTTGGAGAGACTGCAGGAGAACAAGAAGGGCTTTTCCAGATCCTGATTTGTCCCGAAGAAACTAGGAAACCCCGAGTTGTGGGCTTTGACTGGACCCAGCCTCAGGGACTCCAAGGGGCTCACTTTCCAGAGTTGCCAGATGTGCCCATCCTCACCTTGAGGATGGAGGTGACTCAGATGAGGAGCAGAAGGATAGACGGATTTATCTGGTGACAATGGAAATACGGAAGTTGTTCTTTATTTCCTGGACTTGGAGATGTGCTAAGGAGCTCAGGAAAGACGCCTGGATGGAGCAGTAGTGGGGGAAGGGGTGGCAGGTCATCTGAACACTACTCTAGAATGTTGACTGAATACCTGGCCAGGCTGAGCACTGGGACTCAGAACATGACGTGGACAGGGCTAGACTCCAGACCTCCTTCCCTCTGACACTTATGCTCTGGGAAGGGAGATGAGGAACAGCACCAACCTCCCGCTCTGGTCTGCAGGGAGTGGCCTGGGGACAGACATCCCAGAACTTGTGAAGCTGGGAGGACAATGGGGGTCTCCATCACCCCACAAGGAGAAGATGCAGGATGTAGCGATTCTAGGCTGTGCGTGGCTGGTGCCTGGTTTTGGGTGAACACTCGGGGCGAGCGAGGGGCACAGAGGAACACAGAACAGCCCCACCTCTCCATTCACATCTGCTGGCCTGTCTATGAGGTGCAATGTGCTCACAGATTCATCTGCTTTAACAATTTTAGACAAATTCTGGAATGCTGGATCCATAAGAAGGAACTAAGAAAATTAGAGGTTCCAGGAGAGGCCTTTTTTCTTAAATTTTTTTGATGTGGACCATTTTTCAAGTCTTGTTTGAATTTGTTATGATATTACTTCTGTTTTTTTATGTTTTGGTTTTTTGGCCTTGAGGCATTCGGATCTTAGCTCCCCCACAAGGGATCAGACCTGCACCCCGTGCACTGGAAGGGGAAGTCTTAACCACTGGACCACCCGGAAATCCCAGGATAGTTTTTAAATTGTCTAGTTTGTGGTGGGGGAGGCGCGCGCGCCTGTGCGGGAGGGAGCGGGTGGGGAAAGCCAGCCGGCGAGATCCCGAGGCGAGGCTCGCGCGCCTGCCCCCGCCCTGGCCCCCAGCTCCCACCCAGTCCGCCCGGCTCAGCCACGATCAAGGCGATCCTCATCTTTAACAACCACGGGAAGCCGCGGCTCTCCAAGTTCTACCAGCCCTACAGTGAAGATACACAACAGCAAATCATCAGGGAGACATTCCATTTGGTATCTAAGAGAGATGAAAATGTTTGTAATTTCCTAGAAGGAGGATTATTAATTGGAGGATCCGACAACAAACTGATTTATAGACATTATGCAACATTATATTTTGTCTTCTGTGTGGATTCTTCAGAAAGTGAACTTGGCATTTTAGATCTAATTCAAGTATTTGTGGAAACATTAGACAAGTGTTTTGAAAACGTCTGTGAACTGGATTTAATTTTCCATGTAGACAAGGTTCACAATATTCTTGCAGAAATGGTGATGGGGGGAATGGTACTGGAGACCAACATGAATGAGATTGTTACACAAACTGACGCACAGAATAAACTGGAGAAATCTGAGGCTGGCTTAGCAGGAGCTCCAGCCCATGCTGTATCAGCTGTAAAGAATATGAATCTTCCTGAGATCCCAAGAAATATTAACATTGGTGACATCAGTATAAAAGTGCCAAACCTACCCTCTTTTAAATAAAAAATTAAAAAGGCCACTCCCAGGTAAAATCCAGGGGAAAAAGTCATCTAAGTTTACCATGCAGTTGTTTACCAAAAATAAAGGAGGAGAGTCTTAACTTTTACTCTTGGATTTAAGTCAAGGTACTGTATAGACATTATATAAAATCAGTATGGAAGTTCAATGTTGCTTTTCTTGCTCAGTGGTTTTGAAGAAATTAAGTAGTTCCAGTGTGATTTTTTTTTTCTTCATTTTTTAAACTGCATTCCTGTGGCCACCTAAGGCATGCCTGTATGTATTGGCTATTACAGTATTTCGAAAGTGTTCAGGACATTTCTTTAAATTGTGTACAACCCAAAATGTTGGTGTTTTGTATGGATCACAAGTGCAACATTCCTTAATAATTTCTGTTATTTGTCACAATTGTTATTTAAAGAATGAAGTATGTATTGCATGAAAACATTATGACCTATTTCTCTTAGTTTAAATAAACTCCAAGGTAACCGGAAAAAAAAAAAAAATTGTCTAGTTTGTTCAGTTCAGTTCAGTTCAGTCGCTCAGTCTTGTCCAACTCTTTGTGACCCCATTTAACAATATTGGTCTTATATCCTGAGATGTGAAAAATGCCTAATCATTTGTTCAATAGTATAAGGATTATTTAGAATCAGAAAGCTAGGAAAATGCTGTCTGCATACAACACTACTCATAGGACACCCCACCAGGCTCCTGCTTCACCTCTGGGGTCCCTGAGTGGAAGTTGGTCTCTGCCTTTCAGGAAAGCACAGGTAGTTTGATCAGGCCCAAGAACATTTGTGGGTACTGGTCAGGCATCAGGATGGACCATCCTCACCTCACACTGACGCTGGGATGAAGGGCCCCCCGAGGCACAGGGTCAAGCAGAGAGACTGTGAGGGCATCTGGCTTTCCCGCTGCCTGGCTGTGTGGGTCTTGCTCCTGGAGACTGGACTAGCACCACAGGCTGGCTTCCCAAAGTGAGCTTTCAGAATCCAGAGGGTTTTCCCTGATGACCTTAGAGAAAGGGTAGAAAGTTATTAAGTAGCTAGTGACGCAAATGTGGTGTTTAAAATGCCCTTGGATCTTGGAGTTACTCAGAATCAACTTAGACTGAATCTACCCTGAATCAGCATTTCCTCCTGAGGTCGGTGATCTGTGCATCTCTAACCTGTAAGCAGAGGCTTTAGGTGTCCTCAGGAAATGATGGCTAAGTGATTAACTGCAACTCATAGTAACAGATCTGCTCCTCTCAACCAGTTTCATGTATTTGATAAAAAAATTTTTTTTTCTCCCTCCACCCAAAATTCGTGGCCAGCCTCTGGAAGGTTTCATTTGCGTTTGTCAAACCTTTCAGAATTGCACCTAGGTCTTCTTTTGCCTGTGTCGAGTGTGTGTGCGTGTGTGTGCTCAGATGCTCTGTCATGTCCGACTCTTTGCAACCCCATGGACTATCCCCCACCAGGCTCCTCTATCCATGGGATTTCCCAGGCAAGAATACTGGAATGGGTTGTCATTTCCTTCTCCAGGGGATCTTCCCGACCCAGGAATCGAATCTGAATCTCTGCTGTCTCCTGCATTGGCAGGCGGATGCTTTACCACTGCGCCACCGAAGGCTTCTCTTGCCTGTGTCAAGGGCACCCACCAAGACTTTGACTGCCAGTTTCCTGTCTTCTGAAATGGTGCGAATCATGCCCCCTAGACCTCACCCTACCGCCCTGTGTGCTCACCAGGACATCAGAGTCGGCAGAGAAATGGCCCCATTGTCTTCACAGCCTAGGACACAAGGTCTGAGTTAGTTTTACATTTCAAGAGTTTGGGGGCAGGTTTTTCAGCATCTGTCTGTCCTCCGCAACGCAGTCTGGTAAAATGGAAAAGTCTATCATGTCCACCTGGGATTAGGAATGGAAATGCTTATTGTCTCTTTTCTAGACAGATCCACAGAGAGGGCTCCCTCCTGTTGTTCCCTGACATCCATTTTCATCACGTCACCTCCAACCTCAATCGTCTTTATGACATAAGCGCTCCCTCCCAGAGCCCTGGCTCCCTAGACATTCTCTGAGTAAAGAGTCTCTCAGATCCTGGTGACAGAGGAAGAGCTCTGGGGTGAGTGTTCAGGACATGAGGAGTGCCCTCGGCTGGCTCTTCTGAAACTAGCAGCTGGGCAGAGGAGCCCTGGGCATCTGTGCCTCCTGTGTCCCTGACTCTTCCTGTTGTGACCAGACCCGGACAGCAAGGGACCTGGGGCCCCCCAGACATACCCTGGCCACAGAACTTGGCATCTTGAAAGGAGCCCAGCCTGACTGGTACTCTGTTCCAGTGTGTCTGGTTTTCATGAGAGCTCCTTGCCACAGGAGATGAACCACAGGAATGTTGCTCTAATTATCTGGCCCCACACCTGGATCCAGAGCCAGTATCAGGAGGGGCCTTGCTGTTTGCTTTTGAGCTCATGCCAGGGGCTTACCTCCAGCTGCCAGAAAACAAAGCCATCCAAATAGCCTCTGACATCAGCAGGCTTTGCATCATGGAAGAATCACATGCACAGAAGAAGTTACACCTTTTTTTTTTTCTCTTGGAGGAGAAAGTAGGGTTTACTGTTTGTTGTTGTTCAGTCGTTCAGTTTTGTCCAACTCTCTGCAATCCCATGGACTGTAGCATGCCAGGCTTCCCTATCCTTTACCATCTCCTGGAGTTGGCTCAAACTCATGTCCATTGAGTCACTGATGCCATCTAACCATCTCCTCCTCTGCTGCCCCCTTCTCCTTTTGCCTTCAACAGTCAGAAGCTGGTTTTGCCATGTAATGAAGGTTCTGAGGATGAGAATCTATGGAGAGAATCTGAGAGTTTGCACCTAAGTAGGGAAGGCACTCTTGGCTGATGGTAGCTCCAGAGAGTGCCCTGAAAGGAGCAGGAACGTGGGCCTTTCTTTCATGTCCCCTGGGGTCTGGCTGTGTCCTGCTGGGGTCCTCACTGAGGTGCTGACCAATCTCATTTGAATGCCACCTGATTGCTGCTGCCTCTCTGGGAAGACCGAGTTGTTCTTGGCTGTTTCTCCATGGCTGGATTTGGAGGGTGCATTGCTCTGTCCTGTCTCTGTCCTGTCTGTCCTCAGTCACTCAGTCGTGTCTGACTGTTTGGGACTCTATGGACTGTAGCCTGCCAGGCTCCTCTGTACATGGGATTTCCCAGGCAAGGATACTGGAGTGGGTTGCCATGCCCTCCTGCAGGGAATCTTCCTGACCCAGAGATTGAACCCAAGTCTCTTTTGTCTCCTACACTGGCAAGTGGATTCTTTACCACTGGTGCCACAATTCTTCAGCCCTTCTATGAGTGTTTGAGAATCCACCTGCAGTGTAGGAGACCTCGGTTTGATCCCTGGGTTGGGAAGATCCCCTGGAAAAGGGCGTGGCAACCCACTCCAGTATTCTTACCTGGAAAATCCCATGGACAGAGGAGCATGGTGGATTACAGTCCGTGGGGTCACAAAAGAGTCATACACTACTGAAATGACTCAGCACGCACACAGGAGGACACAACTACCTCCTCCGTACCAGCTGCAGGCATCCCCTGGGTGCATCTCTACTCAGCGGACTGGGGAGTGCTGGGAGGCAGGAAGAGCCTCAGTTCCCAGAAGAACAGCTCAGCAGAGCAGGCAGGGACTCTTGTGCGGAGGCCTGTGCAGAAGCTGAGTTGATTCAAGGGCTCGGCATTCAGATACCAAATGTTACCAGGGCCCAGGGAAGATTTTCAAGGGGAAACCAAAAGCTCGAGATGCCAAGAGGATTTGCAAGGGGCAACCCAAAAACAGGGTCAAGATACATGGTTGTTCCTGAATGTGCGCGGATGCTCAGGTCCCTGATATAAACCAGTGTTGTGTTTGCAACCATGTGGGCACATCTCAGTATGCATCCCACTAGCTGAACTAAAAGGCGGGCTAAACTAAGCATGGTGTGTTGAGGGTGCCTCCGGCTGCTCACGTTTTGGAAAGGAGGGAAGGCAGGGAGAAGCTGTCTTCAGAAGCACAGGGATTGTTGTAGGAGGGAGATGGGAGCCCTGATGATCCTGATCTGGAGGGAACACAGAACCCAGATACTACTGTGATCTTGATCATTCTGACGTGCTCAGTCTAATGAACAAAGAAACCATCTCTGGCCAGATAGGCAGCTGGTTTGCAGCTCCGAGGAGATAGGTTGTCAGAGACCAGCCTCTGCTATGGGCAGCCCCTCTTCTGAAGTCTCATCCTACTTTCAACCCAGCCTTCCTCCCTCTGACCCCCTCTCCCCAAGTCTCTGCCTCTCCTTTTTGTTTCCTTGCCTTTTCTCTACAATTAGCTTCATTTCCAGCCTTCAAACATCAAAAGGCCCCTTGGTTCCTTGGTAGGATTGTCCTCAGACAAAAGCCTGGGTCCCTGGCCCTGGTGTCAGTTACAGCAAAGGCCCTCCTCCCTGACCCGAGCAGCGCTTGTTACTGTTGTTATCCAGACCCTGATTCTATAAGACTCCACACGGTTTCCATGGGTGCAGATTCCAACTAGGTCAGGAGCTGGTGTTCAGCAGATCAGAAGCTTCCAGGGACCCTGCAGATCAGGGACAGTGGGGTGTCTTGTCGTCCCGGAGGCAACATCTTTTGGAACCAACTCAGGTATTCTTGGTGTCACTGGAAGCAAGTTGGAGATACTGAACCTCTGTCACCTGGAGAGGACGACTGTGTCTACATCACAGCCCCTCTGCCGAGCCACTTGTGGACAGAGTTAGGCTTTCAGTCTCTCCAGAAAAAGGAATTTTAACAAGAGGCGTTTCCAAGTGGGAGAGGGCCGCCATTCCTTCCACGGGAAAGTCGAGTTGTTGAGAGAAAGCCTTTTGCTCAGGTCCACATACGGAGACCCAGGGGCGCCTGCAGTTCGTGTTCTGGCCCCAGGAGCCAACACGTGTGTGCAGTGTGAGCTGGGTTGAAGCTGGGGTCCTGGTTCTCATTGCTGTCACCCATTTTTGGATAGACTCAGTCAGGCAAGATGCCTTGGGTCTGTGAAATGAAAGGGGTGGTCTCTGCTCCTTCCTTCTGGCTGGGAAGCCTGGCATGCTGCAGTCCATAGGGTCGCAGAGTCAGACACGACTTAGTGACTAAACAACAACAACGCAGAACAGCTGGGGACCACTGTGCTCTGACTGGTTGATTGATCCAGATCCTGGCTGATAGGAGGGATGCTGAGCCTGAATGGGTTAGGGGCCAGTGTTGGGGGCTCTTGGGACCGCTGAGCACAACTCTTCTTTCTGGGCTGTATAAGGCCCTCCCCATGCCCTGGAAGAATGATCTCAGCTCCAGGGAGCAATTTGCTCAGCTCATCCGAAGGCTCAGACCCACAAGGCCTTTATAATCCTCCATGCCTCAGGATGGAAGTGTCGGCGGTATTCGTCCCTGCTGTAGCAATGCCACATGAATATTGATATTGTTTTAAATTGCCTATTAAAGGGAACGGCCAACTCCACGAAACCATTTTAAATAAATGCAGATCGCCCAGCTCCTTGGCCTTGGTTTTTATCCTCTAATACCTCAGGGCTTTTGCCTTAAAATGAGCTCCAGCCGACAGCAAAGCTGGCAATTTGCTGAAAGCCGTGCTCAGCTCCATGTCTGTGGGAGGCGCCGCTGCCTGATTTCCCTAAGAAAGGGGTTGGGGGCCAAGAAACGGAAACAGAAAAGGATGAGTGGGGATGAGAGGGTCTAGGGATTTAAAAAGTAAAAGAAAGAAAAGAAAGACAAAGAGACACAAGTAAGAGAGATGGAATTAAATATCCCAAAGCACAAGGAGATGATGGCCCTGCCTCTCCCCACTGCCTAGGCTCTTTGGACACCCCTGCTTTCTTAAAGGTTCCCAAAGTTTCCAGTCTTGCCCAGTTATGCAAAGATGCTTGCATAACTCAATGAAGCTATGAGCCATGCTGTGCAGGGTCACTCAAGATGGACAGGTCATGGTGGAGAATTCTGACAAAATGTGGTCCACTGGAGAAGGGAATGGCAAACCACTTCAGCATTCTTGCCACAAGAACTCCATGAACAGTATGAAAGGGCGAAAAGATAGGACACCAAAAGATGAGCCCACCAGGTTGGAAAGTGTCCAATATGTTACTGGGGAAGTTCAGTTCAATCACTCAGTCATGTCCAAATCTTTGCGACCCCATGGACTGCAGCATGCCAGGCTTTCTTGTCCATCACCAACTCCCAGAGATTGTTCAAACTCATGTCCATTAAATCAGTGATGCCATCCAACCATCTCATCCTCTGTCGTCCCCTTCTCCTCCTGCCTTCAATCTTTCCCAGCATCAGGGTCTTTTCCAATGAGTCTGTTCTTCGCATTAGGTGGCCAAAGTATTGGAGCTTCAACTTCAGCATCAGTCCTTCCAATAAATATTCAGGCTGATTTCCTTTGAGATTGACTGGTTTAATCTCCTTGCTTTCTGAGGGACTCTCAAGAGTCTTCTCCAACACCACAGTTTAAAACATCAATTCTTTGGCGCTCAGCTTTCTTTATAGTCCAACTCTCACATCCATACATGACTATTGGAAAAACAATAGCTTTGACTAGATGGACCTGTGTTGGCAAAGTAATGTCTCTGCTTTTTAATATGCTGTCTAGGTTGGTCATAGCTTTTCTTCTAAGGAGCAAACATCTTTTAATTTCATGGCTGTAGTCACCATCTGCATTGATTTTGGAGACCAAGAAAATAAAGCCTGTCACTGTTTCCCCATCTATTTCCCATGAAGTGATGGGACCAGATGCCATGATCTTTGTTTTTTGAATGTTGAGTTTTAAGCCAACTTTTTCACTCTCCTCTTTCACTTTCATCAAGAGGCTCTTCAGTTCCTTTTTGCTTTCTGCCATAAGGGTGGTGTCATCTGCATATCTGAGGTTGTTGATATTTCTCGCAGTGATCTTGATTCCAGCTTGTGTTTCATCCAGCCTGGTATTTTGCATGATGACCTCTGCATAGAAGTTAAATAAGCAGGGTGACAATATACAGCCTTGACGTATTCCTTTCCCAATCTGGAACCAGTCTATTGTTCATGTCCGGTTCTAACTATTGCTTCTTGACCAGCATACAGGTTTCTCAGGAAGCCCGTAAGGTGGTCTGATATTCCCATCTGTTTAAGAATTTAGCAGAGGGCAATTACTAATAGCTCCAGAAAGAATGAAGTATCTGAGCCAAAGCAGAAACAGCAGCCAGTTGTGGGTGTGTCTGGTGGTAACAGTAAAATCTGATGCTGTAAAGAACAATATTGCATAGAGACCTGGAATGTTTTGACTCTTTGGAAAAGAACCTGATGCTGGGAAAGATTGAAGGGAACAGGAGAAGGGGCAGCAGAGGATGAGATGGTTGGATGACAACACCAAGTCAATGGACATGAATTTGAGCAAACTCCGGGAGATAGTGGAGGATGGGGAAGCCTGGCAAGTTGCAGTCCATGAGGTCGCAAAAAGTTGGACACGACTGAGCAACTGAACAACAACAATAAAGTTTCTGGCCCTAAGTCATTATTCTCTTCTGATTTCCTGCTGTTATTCTTGCACATCTTTGACAGCATAGAGGGTAACTTCAAAAAATCAAAACTACAGTGTCATCTTAATCTTGAATAAATATGGGTCAAAGATCTATTAGATCATTGATACAAGAATACATGTAATAAAAAAGGTGGTTCAGAAAGCAATCGAAGGAGTCGGGTATCTATAGACATTTTGAAGAACAGAACACAGAATAAGATTGTCCATCCTGTCTGTAAACAGCGGTTAATGCTCCACAGGATGAGGGAATCACAGCTTCTCCAGTGAAGAGAAGTGGAAAGGTGACATCCCAGCCTGGGCCCACACCAGTGGCCAGCAACATCGGGCAGGTTTATTCTCCTAGAGATTCAAAACCCCCTTGGGCAGGCTTGTTAATGCCACCATATGACACTGAAAGGACCAGCTGTCCTCGACTCCTTATTTCCAAGTTTTAGGTAGTTTTTCTTAAGATACGTGTGCACTGAATATTTAGGGGGTGACCACAAGAACAACATCACGTCCTATAAGTAAACAAATCTCTTCTGATTCCCATGACCTGTTGTTCACTGTAGCTTTGGGACCTCTTCCTGGGCTGTGGACATTTGAAGGATGCAGGCCTTCATATCCTCTATGCTGTGTTGATGTGAGAATGGCTTTTCACACTGTCTACTTAACATTTTTTTCATCTAGTCCCAGGTCATGAGTGCAGCCTGAAAAGGCACAGAATTTGATGAAGCTGCATGGTATGTGGATATTGTATTGGTGAAAATCAGTGTCTTTCCTGTCATCTCATGGAGGCCTAGGCTTTCCTCCCTGCTGGATCTCCCGGTTTCCTGTTTCATTTTTTCATTTATTTGTTTGTTTTAATATGAGTGTGCTGGGTCTTTTCTGCATAGGCTTTTCTCTAGTGGCAGGGTGCGGGGGCTACTCTCTAGTTATGGTGTGCTGGCTTCTCATTGCAGTCGCTTCTCTTGTTGCAGAGCACAGGCTCTAGGGCACATGGGCTTCAGTAGTTGCAGCTCCCAGTCTCTAGAGCACAGGTTCAGTAGTTGTGGTGAATGGGCTTAGTTGCTCCAAAACATCTGGATTCTGCCTGGATCAAGGCTCAAACCCATGTCTCCTGCATTGGCAAGCAGATTCTTATCCACTGCGCCACCAGGGAAGGCCAACACAATGGTTTTACATGGCTTCTTGTGTGTGAGTTGAACTTCAAGCTGGGACGAAGAGAGCAGAGACTCAGAACTTGGGGATCTCTCGTGTAGCAGAAGCTTGGGGCTGCCCAGGGGGCGGCAAGGAGGTGAGTGTGGGCAGGGAGGGTAGAAGGAGACAGGAAATAGGAGTCAGAAAGGGTCTCAGATGCAGAGCTGAAGGCGTGGCTTTTGATGTGGAGGTCAAGCAGGTCACTTGCGGGGAGAATCATCACCTGTCTTAACTGTTTTGTGTACCTGGACTTTTCTACATTAACTTTGTGGCAGACAAAAGTGGCCATTCTTCCCTTCTCTCAAAATAACAGAATCTGCATTCCTGCAGCCAAAAGACATCCCAGCCTGCCCTGCAGCTACAGAGGCTGCAGATGGATGTTCTAGGTAATGAGGTGCCATCAGACCTGCCTGAGGGACTCGCAGGAAATTGCTTTCCATGAGACCAGCACTCTCTCTCTTCCTAGATGTTGGCTGAAGTGGCTCAAGTGGCTGAAGTGTCCACCTCTGGACCAGGAGGATGGGACCCACCTGACATGACAGAGCAGATCCTGACACATTCATGGAGCCACCAAGTGTCCCTGCACCTGACTTCTTTATGCATCTGGTGTCCTCGGGCTGCCCTCCCTCAGGGCTCTTAGTTCTGCACATCTTCTCTGCCCATCAGCTCCTACTTAGTCTGAATTCATCTCCTAAAATAATTTCTTAGGTTTTAGGTTGCTCAACTCTACCTTTAAACAGTCTCAGCTTACTTTATTCACTTTTAATTTTTCCTCTACACAGACAGTCCTCAGTGAATCGGATGAGTGAAGGAGCAGATGTCCTTTGGAACTTTTGATCCTATTTTCCCTCATAACAGAGTCTACAAACAGGGGATGTTAGACTTGGAAGAGGTTGCAAGGCTCATGACTTCACTCTCCGCCTCGCTGACAAGCACCTCCTGTCCCCTGACAGCACTGCCCATTCATCCCTGTCTCTACTCGCGCTCCAGTGAGAACTTCTTTCACACCACCTGGAAAAATTTGTTCCAAACGAGCTGCATCCTCCCAAAGAGTGAGGGCTTCCAGACAACCTGTCCTTGGGCTGTAATTCACAGCAAGGCCCATGCTCTGTACACATCCCATACACTGGGTTTACAGTTTGGTGTGAGGCTGTGTCTCTGCTGCCACTACTTCCCAGCCTTCTGAACATGGGCAGTAAGTGTGGAGATTTTCCCTGGAGCACCTGGTACCACAAGTGGGTGGAGGGGGTGGGGAGACACAGGGAGACGGCAGGGGGGTCTCCACCCTCTGAGGGGCCAGGAAGAACCCACTTGGATCCCCATGGCATCCACTGTTGTCCCTGGCAAAACTGAAAGTATCTGGATAAAACTTGCCATCCAGCTCCAGCTTTTCTTCCTCTCTGAGGGGTGCTAATCAAATTCTTACCAGATGGTCACCAGCTCTCCCTTCTGTATGGTTAGGCCTGCCACTGGCCCTGCCCAGTTAGGCTCAGGTGTTTTGAGGTCTGAAGGAATAAAAGCAGGAGGGTGATATTCCCGTGGACTGAGCAGGGCTGAGAAACGGGACAGCTTCTCTGTCCACTGTGTGCAGTTGGGCTTGGGATAGCACAGACAGGCACTTTGGGAAGACCTTGCATCCCCCCCAACTTGGATTCAAGTTGGGCAGGGCCAAGCAGCATCTTCCATTACCCCAGGGAAGTAAATACATAGTTGAATATTATTCTGCCTTAAAAAAGGAAAAGATCCTGCCATTTGTGATAACACGGATGAACCTGGAAAACACTATTGTTGTCCTGTCACTACATCATGTCTGACTCTTTGTGACCCCATGGACCACAGCAAGCCAGGCTTCCCTGTCCTTCACTATCTTCTGGAGTTTGCTCAAACTCATGTCCATTGAGCTGGTGATGCCATCCAACTATTCCATCCTCTGTTGCCCTCAATCTTCTCCCACCCTCAATCTTTCCCAGCATCTGGGTCTTTTCCAGTGAGAGTATTAAACCAAGTAAAATAAGTCAGACACAGAAAGACAAACACTGCATGACCATGGAGTCTGAAAAAGTCAACTCTTAGGGATCAAACTCAAGTCTGCCTGTGTCTCCTGCATTGCAGGCAGGTTCTTTACCCACTGAGCCACCTGGGAAGCCCCAAAACATGTGAATACTTATGTCCAAACTCATCAAGCTTTATACATTAAATACAAGTAGACTTATGCATGCCAATCATAACTTAATAAAGTGGTTTTTCAGAAAGTCTGTTTTCTACAGCAAAAAAAAAAAAAAAAAAGATGTTATCAGGGCTTCCAGAATCCTGCCTCCTGCCCACCACTCCCAGTCACCACACTCCCAAGTGGGACCCCTCTCCCAGCCTCTGACACCATGGATTCCTTTTGCCTGTGTTTGCACTTTATGTAATGCAACCATGCAGGGTGTATTTTTGTGTGCCTAGCTTCTTTTACTGACTATTCTGTTTATAGACACATCGATTCATATTGTTGACAGACACATCAATTCATACTGTTGCCTGTGGCTGGAGAACATTTCTTCTCAGATCACAGAACTTCACTATGTATGAAGACCACAGCTGGTTTATCAGAGACTTGGTGTTAACACGCTCCTTATTAGTGTCATTTTCTAGGTTGGGTGTGTTAAAGGGAAGAAGCTTTGTATTCTGTTGCAAGTTAATCACTTTAAAAGCGTCAGCCTAAATTCTACACAATGGCCCATCTCTGGGACCGCTGTTTCCGAGGTAATGAGCATTAAGCTAAAATACCTTTGTTTAGATCCCAGGAGACCTCCTGACCAGGCCCACCTGTGAGTGGAGGTAAACAGTAACACACTCCCTTCAGAGGCTGCTGGGAAATGCTTGGCTTTATATACTCCCTCCCTTTCAGTATAGAAGGAGCCTGAATTCTAAGTCAGACAAGATGGTTCTTTGAGGGGTATGAGCGCACCATATTCTTGGTCAGCTGGCTTTCTGGATAAAGTCACTATTCTTTACCCTAACAATTCATCTCAATTTATTATCCTGTGGTGTGGCAAGCAATGTGAGCTTGGACTTGCTAATGAATTTGGTGCAAAAAACCAGGAGCCTTGCTGCTCGTGACCAGGTGGCCCTGATTGGAGAAATTTTCTGGAAAGGCCCTGCTGCTGCTGCTGCTAAGTCGTTTCAGTCGTGTCCGACTCTGTGTGACCCCATAGACGGCAGCCCACTAGGCTCCCCCGTCCCTGGGATTCTCCAGGCAAGAACACTGGAGTGGGTTGCCATTTCCTTCTCCAATGCATGAAAGTGAAAAGTGACAGTGAAGTCACTCAGTCGTGTCCGACTCTTAGTGACCTCATGGACTGCAGCCTACCAGGCTCCTCCGTCCATTGAGTTTTCCAGGAGTACTGGAGTGGGGTGCCATTGCCTTCTCCGGGTAAGGCCCTAGCAGCCCCCAAGACCACTTGTCCTGAGGGTCTGCCCTTCAAAGTTCCCTGAAGTGACACCAGCCACCCCAATGGCAGTTGGAGCAAGAAATCTACACTTGGGAGCCGAGGGGCCCACAGAATAAGTCTCCCCGGCATTTAACAGCTGGGAATTTACTTCCTCTCCATTTGGGGTCTTTTCTCTGGAATAAATCAATGTGTTTGGGGTGCCCCCCCGATATAAAGAGCTGCATTTCTCTCCATTTGGGTCTTCTTCACTGGAATAAGTCAATTTTTTAAATCTCTGAATGGGGCACACTGTTGGAGAGAAGAAAGAGTTGTTGGACTTTCACCTGATTTGGGAAGTGGTTCACTTGCTTCTTTGGCTGCTAGCACTGCTGTGGGCAGCTTGCTTCATTTGTCTTGAGTTTGTCTTTAGAAACAGGGAATGTTACAACTATCCCTAAAGAAAGTTCCCTGAGGCTTATTTTGGATATGTAGTCTGCTTACAGCCATAAACCTGTGAGTGAGAGGAGATGGTGTCTTATTGTGACAATGTGTGGACACAGTCCTGAAAGGGTCTCCACTGGGGGTTTAGGCAGGCAGCGTCATCCTGGGGTCCTGTGCACCACGTGCTGTTCCGCTTGTTTTAATTATGTCATGTATGGTCTCCTGCTTTGTGTTCTTGGTATATGTACAACCCCAAAACAAACTTGAGGGTTTACTTAGGATTCTATTTGTCCCCTGGGTTTTTTGTTTGTTTGTTTCATTATGCTTGGTACTGTTTCTCCATTTACAGCCAAGTCAACCTTGTGATATTTAAAACTTTTCCTGATGTCCCATGAAAGAAAGGAACCAAAAGAAAAAATCCTGTCTATTCTTGTCCAAGAGCAGGATGTTCTCTTCCCGAGGACAAGAGAAAGGTTCCACTTGGTTCCTACAATCTCCAAAAACCCTACAATTCAGCCCGGTTGGTTGATGCCAAAGCGGAAAGTCGTCATTTTAATGGTTAGAGATGATCCCTTGGTACCTGTGGTTTTACAGTGTTGTGTTTGTTTTTTTTAAAGAAATCATTTATTTTTAATTGAATAATTGCTTTACAATATTGTGTTGGTTTCTGCCATATATCAGCATGAATCAGCCACAGGTATACTTATGTCCCTTCTCTCTTGAACCTCCCTCCTACCTCCCACCCCTTCCCACCCCTCTAGATTGTTACAGAGCACCGGTTTGAGTTCCCTGAGTCATACTTTCCAGATGGCACTAGTGGTAAAATACCTGCCTGCCATTGCAGGAAACACAGGAGACCCAGGTTCGATCCCTGGGTCAGGAAGATCCCATGGAGCAGGAAATGGCAACCCACTCCAGTATTCCTGGGGAGAATCCCATGGACAGAGGAGCCTGACAGGCTCCATGAGGTTGCAGAGTTGGTCATGACTGAGCAACGACTGAGCACACACACATCAGTGTATCTCAGCATGATTTTGGAAAGGGAACCAAAGCAAAAGGGTTTGAACAGAATTCCAGGAGGTCAGCAAAAAAAAAAAAAGCCCCAGAAGTGAAGAACCTGCTGAATTTTTGGAAAGGATTTATCAGACATTGTACTAATGCAGATCCCAAGGCCCCTGCACATATTCTAGTGGTAAACTTGATTTTGGGGGTAAAGTGCCTTAGATAAATAGGTGATAAGTTGTAAAAATTAGATGGTGCATTTGGAATGAACACTTCTCAATTGATAGATGGTGTTTTTAAAGTGTTCAACAGAGAACAACAGGAGAAACCTCCTGGCCAGGCCCAGCTCTGAGTAGCTACAGGTGGAAGAAGTTCACACATTCCCTCTAGAGGCTGACAGGGACCCAAAAATGCTGTAGTCCCTCCCCTCTAAGATAAAAGGAGCCTGAATCCTAACTCAGGCAAGATGGTCCTTTGGGGCACAGGTCCACCATCTTCTTTGTCTACTGGATTTCAGAATAAAGTCACTGTTCCTTGCCCCAACAATTCATCTCTCAAATTTTTGGCCTGTGGTGAGCAGAATAAACTTGGACTCAGTAAAAGATGGAAACCATCTTGTACACTGCAGCCACCTCTTCCAAGATGGAGTGCTCCATAAATTCCATTTCATCCAACGAATGTTTAGGAGCAGCTTGCCCCTCCTGCATTAGTCTGTTTTGTTGATACATTAGCAGAGCAGTTTAGGCTGTGACTGGTCTTCAGGGAGTGTCCCCAGAGAGGTGACAGACCAGGCTGAAAAGGAGCAGCTTCAAGAGCCTCTGGGTCCATGGTGGAATAACCATCACATGGTGAGCCAGTCAGATGACCTGGAGTTGTAACATCCACCCAGCTCCTCCAGAAGCTGCTGAGGATCAAGTAAGATAAAGCAGATATGACACAACTTGACACATATGGTAACAACTTCAGAAAGAGTCGTGCATGTTATATCCAGGCAAAACTAAAAACAAGCAAAGTGGAAAAAAAAAAAAAAAACACACACCCTCCTGTAAGCTTGGGCAGTTTATTTTTTTTTAATCTATTTATTAGGTCTTTGCTCCTGTGCGCAGGCTTTCTCTAGTTATGGTACACGGGGTTCTCATTGGGGTGGTTTCTCTTGTGGAGCACGGGCTCTAGAGCACAGGTTCAGTAGTTGCAGCACACACATGGGCTTAGTTGCCCCAAGGCATGTGGGATCTGCCTGGATCAGGGGTCAACCCTGTGCCCTGCATTGCAAAGCAGATTCTCAACCACTGGACCACGGGGGAAGTCCTACATTTTTAAAAGTCCGTATATTCTGCACAGAACATGCAGGTAATAAGAATATATTACAAAAGTCAAGTACTATTTATAGAGTGCTTGAATCTATGAATAACAAAGAAAGGGAGTCGTATGTTGCTGTATTGACTCACAAGAAATAACTCTGCTGCATTCTGTCACTAAAAATAGAAAGTTTTATACAGTAATCTAATTTGGCTACCAAAGAACAAATAGCCTCTGCTGAAAGGTTGAAAGAAAAAAGTGCTTCGTGGTTTAGGACACTAAGAGATAAGGCGCACCCAGGTTCCTCAAGTTACTTTTCTTAAACAGACAGGTGGTTGTGGGACCCAAGGAGGGGGAGTGAGAGCCCCATTTTCCCACTTTGTGTGTGGTCCTAGGTCCTCGGGCATCATCATAAGGAGACAGAAAAGGTTTCCCAAGGAAGCAGTGTGTCAACAAGGCTCAAGCCCTGGATTGAAGCATGTATAGTTGAGAGTAGGTAAAAAAACCTCTGCTCCCACCTCCAGTAAAATATGGTAACTCGAGGGCTTCCCTAGCGATCCAGTGGTCAAGACGCTGCGATTCCAGTGCAGAGGGTGCGGGTTCGATCTCTGGTCAGGAAACTAAGATCCTTCATGCCACGGCCAGGAAAAAAAATAAAATTGGGCAACTCAGAACAAAGAATAATCTCACCATTGGGGGCTGGGCAAAGCAATGCCTGCACTTGTTACTTGAAATCCAAGTGGAATCTGGAGATTTTGTTGATTTTTTTTTTTTTTTTTGGTATGCTTTGGCATTCGAGGTCAGTTTTGAATATAAGCACTTTATATCTGAAGGGCTTGTTTTCTTATAATCCATCACTGAACAGCGTGGCTTACAGAACAGCAGGATCAACATCACCTGGGGGCTTGTTAGAAACTAATACGTTAGGCCATGCTTGCAGCTTGGCCCTGCCAACTGAATCAGAATCTGTATTTTAGTAAGGTCACCAGTGATGCACACTGGTGCAATATTTGAAAGTCCTTCACAAGAAGGAAAGTCTGGAAAATAGAGGAAAATGGACAGGAACCATTTTAGTATGTTGGCCTCCCATCCCCCCGACCATCCTCCCCCACTTCTGGTGCATTGATCTCTTTCCACAGTTATCATCCAGTTGAACAGTTTTGTATTAATATCTTGCTTTCATTCAACCTCATTGTTATTGAAAGTGGAGTCCAGCTGCTGGTCGCTCAAAAGCCAATAAAGAGTCCAAGTTGGTAGAAAAGAAAATTTGCTTTATTTTGGATGCTGGCAACCCGAGGGTATGGGGAGGTGGGAGGGGGAGGGTGGACATCTGTCCAAAGGCCAACTCTCCTCCCCAACTGATAAGCAAGGGGCAAGAGCTTTCATAGGTGGAGGGAGGGGGCTCCAGGCAGAAACAGCACCGTCAGCTCTGTCTGTCATCTTGAAACTGGTCGTTGGTGGTCTGATCAATGTCACATTGAATGCTTTAGGTACAGTTAGTCTTCAATTCCAAGCTGCTTGTTTCCATTTCCTTGAGGCCAGCTCTCAGAATTGCGGCAGCTTATGTCATGGATGCAGTCTGGCCTTCATGTGATTAACTTCTCCCATCTGGTCAGGGTTTCAGTATCTGTAAGACAACTCACAGGACATGGCTCAGAATATTATCTATAACCCTTGAGGAGGAACTAAAGGTCCTTGACTATGTTTAAGGACTAAACTATTATTATTTTGTCCTGCTTGCTGGTTTATTTTGCTCCTGTATTTTCTTCTCTGATGAAACTTATGCTTTGGCTAAAGTTTTTCTACAGAAAAAAGGCAGGAAGAGGATATGGGAGGGAAGGACCATAGGCTCCTGCTCCTTTTCAGCAGCAGACACCTGCTTGTCATCACATCCTTTTTCATAAACAGTGCATATGGTTGCACCATATCCATTAAGCAAATGTACTCCAGTTAAATCAATTCAATTATGTCAAGTTGGACATGTAAGTGGTTTAAATTTGTTTATAAATAATTTAACAGGAAATATTTTTGTGCCTAGCAATTTACATATTGAGTTTTTTTCTGGGATTCCCAGAAACAGATTTAAAAGCAAAACCTTTCTCTTTATAACAAGACAAATACATTTTTCATTATAAAAAGTTTTTAAAACAAGAGAACACAATTCTGTGTGATGAATTTGCATAGAAACACACACACAAGGGCATGTGTTAGAGAATGGTGAAATCTTCTAAGATCTGTAGTTAACTTTCTGGTTTTGGTGACTGTAACTATGGTTATGATGTAAGATGTAACTGTTGGGGGAAGC
This sequence comes from Bison bison bison, assembly GCF_000754665.1. Classification (NCBI taxonomy): domain Eukaryota; kingdom Metazoa; phylum Chordata; class Mammalia; order Artiodactyla; family Bovidae; genus Bison; species Bison bison. The sequence goes on from NW_011494592.1 coordinate 1,857,633, forward strand.
TGGGTGAAGGATACACTGTATTATTTTTCCAACTTCTTGTGAATCTAATTCAAAATAAAAAGTTGAAAATATGAGAGATAAACTATTAAAAATCCCATCACTCAGGCACAAATCCTGTTAACATTTTGGTATATTTCTCTTCAATATTCCTCTAAGCAGTGATTTAAAATAGTAATGCAAGATATCAAAGAGATAAAGGGCTTTTAAAATATTTCTGTGCTGTATGTGGCTGGGCATAGCTTTGGTGAGAAACCATAATAACCAGCAAACAGTATTGGGCTCTGAGTGGCTGGTCCAAGCTGTACTGATTCCAGTGCTCAGAAGTGACCCCTACCAAGGAAAACATACATTGTCATCAACTTGTAAGCTTTACTTCCCACACAGCCCTTTCCTGCACTTTCTTGGCTGCTTCCATTTCCAGCTCTGTCTTATCTATGCCCCAACCCCAGTGTTTAACTTGATGACTATGAGGAAACTAGGAATGCAGGTCTTGTGGACAAGAATCGTAAGTGGCTTTCAGGGGGTGCACACAGAAGGGAAAAGCCTGTGAAGCACTCAGCCCTGCCTTCTGGCTGCCTTTGCACAAAGGGTGCCAAGAAAGTGACTAGGTGTTTTCAATTAATTAATGCTCTAATTCCTAATGGAAAACACTTAAATAAATGGCTCTGCAGGACACGCACTCCCCTCCAATTCCACACATGTGCCCTCTCAGCCCCCAAACTCATCTCCATGGCAACCCAGGAACCTTTATTCAAACTCAGCTCGAATGGCACGTGTGATGAGATGCCAGGTCCAGTGAGCCTCAGGGCACAGTGATGGGCCTGTTCCATCCTCAGCACACTTGGCCTGCAGCTCAGGTTCTGCCCTCTAGGCCTGCAGGGAGATGTGGAGGCATGCTCTGGCTCCAGCATCTCCATGACCTTGGTCCAGGCCTTTAGCAACAGGGCTGTTCCTAAACCGGAAATGAGACGGATGGACATGGCTTCCTGCTCCTCTGCTCTAAGATTTGGGGCTGTCTCATTAGGCAGGTGGGGTCAGAATCCCAGAGGCAGGATGATGATGGAGTTAGTGATGCTTTATTCTGCCAGATTTTTTTCAGGCTGACCTTGGCTGACTGTGTTCTGTGGGGACCAGAGGAAACTGGTCTCTTGGTCACCCATTCAGTGAGTAGGCATTCCTTCCCCAGTGGTTGGAAGTGAGTGTCTTTCTTGGCTTTTCTCTGGAAAAGCTGGAACATTAGGAAAACACTGTAGCCTTAGTTCCCCTGAGAAAGTCTGCTTCCTGGCAGGACTGACTAACCCATTGGACACAGATGGCACTGTGCGTGGGCCCACGACACTTGTTGTTGTTGTTCAGTCACTCAATCGTGTCCAACTCTTTGCAACCCCATGGACTGCAGCACACAAGGTTTCCCTGTCCTTTACTATCTCCCAGAGTTTACTCAGACTCGTGTCCATTGAGTCAGTGATACCATCCAACCATCTCATCTTCTGTCATCCCCTTCACTTCTTGCCTTCAATCTTTCCCAGCATCAGGGTCTTTTCCAGTGAGTTGACTCTTCACATTAAGTGGCCTAAGTATTGGAGCTTCAGCATCAGTCCTTCCAATGAATATTCAGCATTGATTTCCTTTAGGATTGACTGATTTGATCTCCTTGCACTTCCAGGGACCTACAAACATTTTTTCAAAATGAACTTTTAGATCATAGGAAAGCTTTTAACCTGAAACATTAACATATTTGTCTTTATACCAACACAGTTGTAAAAATATGATTTTCAATAATTTTTATGAAGGCAGGGCCCACAAAAATCATAATGTGGCCGTGGTGCGGGTCCCTATGGCATCAGACATAGAAATCTTCCCAGGTGATTCTGCTGTGTAGCCAGGGTGGAAAACCAATGGTTTTATGGGAGCCCAAGTGCCCTCTACCCTTCAGTACCCCCATCTAGCCCCCCACACACACACCTTAACAGACATTTCAGCTTTAGAGAAACTGAAGTTGATAAAAGGTTTTCAATTTCATGGAAAATTTGTTTCTGGGAGTCTTCATTCAACTTTACAATTACTGGAGACAAATAGGCCGTGGAAAGGTACATTTTTAGTGTGTAGATGGAGGAAGGAGAGATTCTAGTGGTGTCTCTGGGGTGGGAGGGGCTGGGGTGGGAGAGCTGCCAATGAGATGGACCTCAGGGCCGTCTGGACGGCCAGTGACCCTTGGACCATTTACCAGGTCATCATGGCAGGCACAGCTCCAGGTAACCATCAGCAGTTACCAGCTGGGGCCTCCCCCGTGGCCAGCTGTGCCCTGCAGGCTTAGGAATTTTGGTAACTTCCAACCCTGCATTCCAGTCAAAAAGAAAGCTACTGTCAATCATTGAAGGGGAAATGAAAGTGTTTTCTTGATCTCTACTAGCTGTGGAGGCTGCCTTTGAGAACTGCTGTTATTTCCGCCATGCAGTGAAGCAGAGCATCCTTTCCTGATGTGCACAGGTAGAGGGGTGACCAGTGTCCTCTGTCCTCCCTGTGGGAACAAGCTCTGACTGCAGCCCAGGCCCCATCCCGAGCACGGGACCACAGCACCACCTGTCGGCTTCCTGAGGACAACTCTGGGATCTCCTTGGGGTGCCCAGGGTGTAGACACTGACTGCTGCCCCCAAAACAAGAGGAGAAGAAAGCAAGGTGCTGACCAGCCTGATCAACGGTCTTGGTCCTCCCTCCTGGAAAGATTACATGGTATGACGGCATCCGCCAGCATGGAAACTGCTACAGCAGAGTGGGGAAAAAAGAACTTCTTTTTCCAAGTGTATGGATGAACATTAAACACTAAGATATGAGTGCTAAGCCTGATGTTATTCTCAAGATCTGAGGTCCTCGTTAAAACAAAACAAGTATATTTTGATGTACATCTGTTTAGAGAGGAATACATCAGAGTTCATTAGGAGGAACCAAATGTATGAGTTTAGCCTGGAGAGATCTTACTTTCTCCAGCTCTAAAATAGTGCTCTTCATCTGATGTAGGACACAATTTTTATTATTTAAAGTGTCTGAGTATATCGCTCCATTATACGTATGTGAATGTACTCTACATAGATTTCTTCTGCACACCATAAAAAAACTACCAAACCAAAATGAAAAAATGAGATAAAAGTAAATGTTCTCATCTTTCACATGGGCCAGTGAGATATTTGGCTTGTCCCCCAGGGTATATTCCTCAAGTAGAAATCACAGTTCAGACAAGGGGGCTGATTGGGATCAATCATTTAAGGAATCATGCCTATGTAATGAAATCAGAATAAATACTCTGGACAAGCTTCGTTCAGCTTCTTAATTGGTGACCATTCATCAGTGTGCCAGGAGGGTTGTTTATTATTGTTCAGTTGCTGAGTTGTGTCCGACTCTTTGGAACCCCATGGACTACAGCATGCCAGTTTTCCTGTTCCTTCACCATCTCCCAGAGTTTTCTCAAACTCATGTCCATTGAGTCGGTGATGCCATCCAACCATCTCATCCTCTGTTGTCCCCTTCTCCTCCTGCCTTCAATCTTTCCCAGCATCAGGGTCTTTTCCAAAAAGAGTTGGCTTTTTGCATCAGATGGCCAAGGTATTGGAGCTTCAGTTTTAGCATTAGTTCTTCCAGTGAATATTCAGGTTTTATTTCCTTTAGGATTGACTGGTTTGATCTCCTTGCAGTCCAAGGAACTCTCAAAAATCTTCTCCAGCACCACAATTTGAAAGCATCAGTTCTTTGGTGCTCAGCCTTCTTTATGGTCCAACTCTCACATCCGTACCTGACTACTGGAAAAACCATAGCTTTGACTAGACTGACCTATGTCAGCAAAGTGATGTCTCTGCTTTTTAATATGCTTGTCCAGGTTTGTCAGAGCTTTTCTTCCAAGGAGCAAGTGTCTTTTAACTTCGTGGCTACTTTCAGTGAAAATGAAACAGTGAAGTTGCTCAGTCGTGTCCGACTCTGAGGCCCCATGGACTGTAGCCCACCAGGTTCCTCCATCCAAGGAATTCTCCAGGCAAGAGTACTGGAGTGGGTTGCCATTTCCTTCTCCAGGGGATCTTCCTGATCCAGGGATTGAACCTGGGTCTCCAGCATTGAGGCAGACGCTTTTACCGTCTGAGCCACCAGGGAAGCCTACTACTTTCAGTAGTGCACCTTAATTCTACAAAGCTCCTTGACTGGAACCTTCCCAGACCTCACCCCAGGGGTCCCTTGCTGTGGCGGGTTCTGATTTGTGCTCTTTATAGTGATCAGGCATCACGGGTATCATGTTTTCCCAAATTTTGTGAGTTGTGCCAGGGAGTTATTGAACCTGAGAGGGCTGTGAGTCTTTGTAGCCTGTTGGTCAGAAGCGCGGGGGGCCTGGGAGCACTGGAACTTGTGGCTGGTGTCTGAAGTGGAGAGTCTTCTTAAGTCTGAAGTCTGTGCTCACTCTGCCTGTTCAGTGTGAGCACTGCATTTCGGTGTTGCACACCTTCTAAACGTGGCTGTTTCCATCAAACTTCCCTTAGTGGGGTACATACAAGCTATTTTGTTAAAAAAAAAAGCATGCATATGCTATTTTAAAATATGTGTATAAGCTATTTTTAAATGGATTAGTTCAAAGAAAAAGATGCTTATAGTAAATTTATCAGTGAATCCCAGGTTTCTAAAATGGAGGGCTATAGAAATTCAGCCATTGTCACATTTTAGATAAAGATGTAGACAGACCAAAATTAATGACACATGATTATATATACATATCGGGATATTAAAAATTCTAGCTAATTTAGAGTTCTAGTAAACTGGTTTGTGCATAGAGGAACAAGGTGGCAGAGGATGAGGTGGTTAGATATTATCACTGACTGAATGGACATGAATGTGAGCAAACTCCAGATCGTAAAGGACAGGGAAGCCTGGCATGCTGTAGTCCATGCGGTCACAAAGTCAGACACAACTGAGTGACTGAACAAACAAAAATTATACAGGATTGGAATCCTTACGCAAAAATGACTTTTTCCAGTTTGTGTACCTATTTATTTGCTTTTATATCATTTCATCCTATTAAAAAAAAATCTAAGAGGTTTTCAAGCTTAAAAATCATTCCAAAAAAAGGATGAATTAGTCATGATCCCTGATAGGATGTTATCCTTGGAGATTTGGAAATCCTTCACTCTATATTATTAGTGCCGTAGTCTGCTAGTGTGTGGTTTGATTTTCCCAGACTGGACAGGGCAGGGAACCCCTACAGAAAAGGCTTGTCTCAGAGACAGGGCCCCCCATTAGCCCAGGGGAGCCTGGTTTCAGGAGAGATTTGGCCTTCTCACGGGTCCATGGCTCCCAGCTGGATGACCCCCCCAGCCTCACAGGGAAGACACAGGAGGAATCCAGCCTCGGTGCCCTGTTCCTTGAGACTACAGTGCTGCCAGACCAAGCCCCGAGCCCACAGTTCATCTGTCTGTGTTAGCCAAGAACCGTTTCACATGGAAAGGGCCCAGAGGACCGAAATGCCGAGCATCATCTGACCCATGAGGTACACTGCAGAGCTGTGGATCTGCCCTTATTTTCAGTTGTATGGCAAAGAACAGAAGGAACCTCTTCAAAGCGCTGGGCAAAGAGCCCTTCAGCTTCGTGAATCATTCGTCCATGAAACTACAGATGGGAAAGATCTATTGTGTCTCGCTTGAGTGCTTTGGAAATTGAGAATGTCTGTGTGTAGGGACTCTGAACTCTCTAGGAGAATAGGGTGGCAGGGAGGCTGGGGGAGCGGGGGGCAGGAATATCTCACTTCCAAGGCCCTTTACAGCAGAAAGTGCAATTTCTGTGTGCCCTCCATCACCCCTCCCCCTGGCTCTCTGCATCCCACCCTGCTATGCCCCTATCACCAGAGGATGCTGGTCGCAGGTGGGTCGTGGTGGGTGCTGAGCACCTGCCCAGGCTCTGCCTCTTCTGTGAAGAACTCCAGGTCCCTCATGGTCAGGTGTGCGTGTTGAGTACGTTTCAGTGTCCTTTCTCCCAGTTGCTTTATCCGTCACCCGGGCAAAACGTACATCCCCACTTCTTCCTCTTGGCCTGGTGGAGCATTCGTGCAGACAGAGTGGGATCCTACCCCTGGTGGAAATCCCCTGCTTTCATAAATCACTCTCTACCCCTGAGAGGAACCCATCTGGGGCAAAGCCCTTGAGAGAGAACAATTTTCTCAAGCTCAGTGGTTTATTTACTCAGAGAAATACTGATTCATAGCTGTATTTTTGTAAACATAGTACTGTAATTCAAACAAACATAGTATTCGTTTGTTAAGAAAATTGTTTTTGTTATTATTTTTTGAGGGTCTCCTCTCTGCTGGCCACAGAGTCTGTGAAGATGAGTGCTTTGTCACCAGGCCCTCGTGGTCTGATTAGGGGACGGGTTGCTGGAGAGGCAGAGACAGTGGAGGGCGGAGTCCTGAGAGCGGGGTGCTGTGGATGTGGGGGAAAAGTGAAGTTCTGTCATGTAGGTAGGGACTGGCGGGGAGAAAGGGTTGGGGACATGGAGGACACCTCAGCCAACTTCAAGGAAACTCTAACAGCTTGAAGAAGGAACCTCTCAGCAGGACGGGGCCACCGTGAGCAGGATCAGACACCTGGCAGCAGCCTTGGCTGCCGTGCCAGCCAGGTGTACAATGGAGTGTTTCCCAAACAGCGCGTGCTCCAGCAGCCCCGGGCCTCTCCACACGTGCTGTGGGATGGGTGCCTCCTCCTTCCTTTCAGCACCCGCTCCCCCCTTTTCTCGCTTTGCCTCCTCTCCTGAGAGACACTTGTTTCCCTTATTTCCTCCGACGGGTTGCCAGCACCCCAGCCCACTTGCGGACCCCACACCTACACCATCGCTGCACAGCTGGGTCTGCTTACCTGCCTCCACAGCAAACTTGTGGGCCATGTCTTTGTGTCTCCTTCAAAAACGAATTCTCAGGAGTTGTGAGCTGTCACGTGAGAAACCAGTCAACTAATCCACACTACGATAGTAAAAACCATGTGACTTCAGTGTACTCACTATCTTGCGTGAATTTACATTTTCACAGTAGGAAAAGTGTTCAACTAAAAGATGAATTTCTAGGGGTGAAATTTCAAGAAAATGTGGCACATGTCCACTCCTCTCCAAACCTAAGGATCACTTCCATTCATCCTGGACACATCCCAGAAGGTTTCTTTTTTTTTTTTTTTAATGAAATCTCTTTTTTTTAAATTCCTCCCACAGTCCTTTTGGTTATTACAATCTACTTTTACCAGCAATGTGTATACTCAGTCGCTAAGTCATGTCTAACTCTTTGTGACCCCATGGACTTTTCACATGCCAAGCTCCACTGTCCATGGGATTCTCTAGGCAAGAATACTGGAGTGGGTTGCCATTTCCTTCTCCTGGGGATCTTCCTGACCAAGGGACGTAATTCAAGTCTCCTGCGGTGGCAGGCAGATTCTTTACCACTAAGTCTTATCAGATATAGTTGGCAGGAAAAGTCCATTTTGTTTTCT
>NW_011494592.1:1865231-1872363 GCF_000754665.1 Bison bison bison
TTGTTTTCTAAAGTCCCAATTAGTGTCTTGGTGGTAGCTATACCAAGAGTTACATTGCCTGTGCTCATTGTATAGAAAGTGCTGTGTGAGTCTCAGTACAGAAACATATAATGAGAGACCTGCAGTCAGCTCCGACTCTCTGCAACCCCACAGACTGTAGCCCACCAGGCTCCTCTGTTCATGGGATTGTCCTGGCAAGAATACTGGAATGGATTGCCATTTCCTTCTTCAGGGCATCTTCCTGACCCAGGGACCGAAACTGCATTTCCTGCATTGGCAGGCAGGTTTTTTTTTTTGTTTTTTTTTTTTTTTTTACTATTTGAGCTACTTGGGAAGTGCTAAAGGGAGGCATCTCTTCCTAAAGAACCTTGCAGTTGTATGAGAAGAAGGCATGAGTGTTGAAAGAGGTTTTGTTGAAGACCTAGTCAAGGCTCCTAGATGAGAGAAGCGGGGAGCAGTCAGGTAAACAGGGAACAGATCAGAGGGAACCATCTTCCAAGCTGACACAGAAAGAGCAATTGATGGAGATTAGACCCATGGTTTGGCCCCTGCTGTGGCCACAGCCTGTTGGCACATTTGTGAGCAGCTGTGTTTTCAGTGGCCGGTGAGTTCAGGTCAGGCTGGCGCATTTACGATCTAGATCAGCAGCCTGGGGAGGAGAATGGGAACCGCTCCAAGCCAATGGTAATTTATGGTCAATGCAATCTGGAAAATGCATAAAGCAACCCAGAATATCCAAGCCAAAATACTCCCTGGGGAGTTGAAAAATCCTCCACACCTGGACACATAGGTCTTGCTCATTACAGGTTCCCTGTGGTACGTGGGTTCTAGCACCTGGAAACCTCGGCTTCATGTAGTTCATACAATTAACTTCAGAGGGCAGAAGAATTCTGAAATGTCTTCATCAATCAGTGAACAGACAAGAGATAGAATGAAGCACGAGGAAAGCATGGGATTTGTTCTGTTTTAAATTCTCTATTTTGAAACTTGTCCACGGTCAATTTGATTGCCTGCCTGTCGTGTGCTAAGCCCGGCTCTGGGCTCTTCGAAGGACAAGGCTGTCTATCTGTCCTTATCTCCTAGTGCACTGTATGGACATCTGGAGCTCAGTAGTTAGACCCTATACCACCGATTAGAGTGTGAAATGTACACCACATCTAGGTACTCACTTGGCTTTTCTTTTTAACAATGCAATAATTTTTAGTGCATTTAGAGTTGTACGACAATCATCACAATCACTTTTAGGATGTCTTCCTGCGTATGTGCTCAATTGTGTCTGACTCTTTGTGAGCCCATGGACTGTAGCCCGCCAGGCTCCTCAGTCCATGGGATTTCTCCAGGCAAGAATACTGATTGCCATTTCCTTCTCCACAAGATCTTCTCGACCCAGGGATCAAACCCATGTCTCCTGTGTCTCCTGCATTGGCAGGCAGACTCTTCACCACTGAGCCACCTGGGGAGCCCCCCAATGTCTTCTTTACCCCCCACCCAAAACTGCAGCCCCACTGAGAATCACTCCCTATTCCAGCCCAGTTCCCCCTTCCCCAGCCCAGGCAATCACTACATGCCTTCTCTCTTTGGATTTGCCTGCTGTGAACATTTCATACCCAGGAAATAATACCACATGTGGTCATCTATAACTGGTTTCTTTCACTGAGCATGTTTTTAAATTTCACCCATGCTATAGTGCTTTTTATTGCTAAATAGTATTCTTTTTATTGTTAAATAATATTCTCCTTTGTAGATGCCACATGTTGTACTTAACCACTCCTCAGTTTGAGTCATCTTCACTGTTATGATTCTGCTATGAGTATTTATGTATACATTTTTGTGTGGAGATATGTTTTCATTCCTTTAGGGTCGATCTGAGGTGGGAACAATTTGGGCAGTAGAATTGCTGGGCCGTGTGGTAATTCCATGTTCAAACTTTTGCGAAACTGTTTTCCAGACTATTTTCTACCGTGGCTGCACCATTCTACATTCTCATCAACAGTGTATGAGGGCTCCCATCTCTGACGTCCTTGTCAGCACTTGTTAGAACTGTCTTTTTAATTATGCCATTCTAACAAGTGTGAAGTGGTATCTTGGTGTGATTTTGAGTTGAGTTTCTCTGATGGCAAATGGTGTTGAGCATCTTTTCTTATGCTTATTTGCCATTTCTAGAAAAGACCCTGATGCTCGGAAAGCAGGAGAAGAAGGAGGCGAGAGGATGAGATTGTTAGATGGCATCACTGACTCAGTGGACGTGAGTTTGAGCCAACTCAGGGAGATAGTGAAGGACAGGGAAGCCTGGTGTGTTGCAATCCATGGGGTAGCAAAGAGTTGGACACAACTTAGCGAATAAACAACAGCAATAAATTCTTTGGAGAAATTCATATCATGATCTTTTGGCCGTTTTTAAAGTTACATTTTTTCTAATTTTTCTTTCATAGTCTCTATTCTATTTCTGTCTTTTCACTTTTTTCAGGGTGTTCATTGAAGCATACAAGTTTTAGAATTTGAGAAAGTCCAATTTATTTATTTGTTTTTTTATCATGCATTTTTTCTTTTTTGGTGTCATATATGAGAAGGCTTTACCTAAAAAAAGATCAATGTTATGATTACTGCTTTATGGAGTCCTATATTTGCCCACATGTTTACCATTTCTGGTATTTTCTATGCATTCCTATGTATCGATCTCCTTTCATCCTGAAGGATTGTTTAAAAATATCCTGTAGATTGGGGCTAAGCTTTTGTTTATTCGAGAATATCTTAATTTCATCTTTATTTGTGAAGAATTTCATTGCACAAAGAATTCTTGGTCCACAGCTGACCTTTGCACTTTGGATATGCAATTCCAAGGCCTTTGGCTTGCATTGTCTGAGAATACAGATGTTAATCTTAACAATGGTTCATTATATGTTGTCTTCTTTTGCTGCTTTCAAATTTTCTCTTTTTCCTTTGCCTACAATGGTAAGTCTGAAGATCTACTTGGGGATTTCTTTGTTTTTCCTGTTTGAGGGTTATTGAGCAGCTTGAATGTACAGGTTGTTTCTAAGTAATTTCTGAAGTTTTCAGCAATTATTTTTTCTCCCTCTTCTCTCCTAGTGTACTTGATTTTGCCTTATAGATTGCTAAAATTCTGTTCATTTTTTTCAACCTCTTTTATTCTATTCTTCATATTGGGTAGTTTCTATTAAGCAATCTTTGAATTCATCGATTCTTTGAACTGATGAATCTTTGATTCATCTTTTCGCTGTCTGAAATCTACTGCTGGGCCCACCTGGTGATTTCTTTCATTTTTAAAATATTTTCAACTTTAGGATTAATTTTTAATGTTTTCATAGTTTCTACTTCATTATTGAGATTCTTTGATTCTTTGTTATATTTTCCTTTAATTCTTTGAACATATTTATAAAAGGGGCTTTGAAGTCTTTGTCTGCCAAACCCCAAATCTGGGCCCGTTCAGAGACAGCTTATATTCCCTTTTTTTTTTAATTTCCCTGAGTATGAGTCATACTTTCCTATTTTCTTTTCAGTCTCTTAAAGTTTTACACTGAATCTGGACATTTTAGGCAATGCGTTATAACAATTCTAGATTCTGTTCTACTTTTCTTCAGATTGTGATTCTTCTTCCTCCTCATCTGGACTGAAACCCTGGAATTGCCTCCTCTGTGATACTCAGTCGATGTCGCTACTAAGGTTTTTTTTTTTTTTTTTGTCTGCCTGTCCTAATCACAGCTCCTGTGTCTACACAGCTCTGCGGTCACTGACACGTCAGACCTCGTGTCTGTGAGACTCAAGTCCTCTCTGAAGGACCGGTGTGTGGGCTGGAGAATGCATTACGAGTTACAGCTATGTCTCAAGTTTCACTTTTCATCAGGCTCACTGGAGTCTTTTCTGCACCGGACAGTTTTCCAGTCACTCAGGAGTATGTAGAGGCTCACCTCAGCCCTTCTATAGCTCTCTCATTTCTGGAATTTCCTTGTTAAATTTCTCACAAGTCTGCTGCTTGCCCTAACTGAGGTCTCTGATTTCAGGCTATTAAAGCTGCAGGCTGTCCTTTGCTAAAGAAACCAGAGCTGGACAGGAGTCAAAGTGGTAAAAATAGATTTTATTCAGGAGCTATTGCAATGGTGAGGTGGGTGGGGGGAGGAGCCCTTGATATAGAACTGGGCTTGATTCCAAAAGCAGCAAGGACAGGCAGGGCTTTATGAGAAAGGGGCAGGTTATGGGGCTCAGTGGCTGGAAAATTACTGAGAGAGACCAGGGGGGGGGGAAATTTTTGCTAAACTGACTTAACAGATTTCTTGCTGAAGATAAACCAGAGTGATCAGCTATCACCACAGACATGGTAGGGAATGAGGAGTTTGATCAGATACTGGGGGTGATCAGATAAGGGAGGTGGGGGGTATGTGCCAACCTGACATGGAAGGCTTCTTGCTAAAATTGGGCTCTGCAGGCCTGAGATAGGGACAAGACCTGAGGATGAGGCCGCATTAGGAGAAGAGTTGGGGGAAGCTGTCTGGAGTCTGGTCAAGGACAGTCTCTACCCTCCTCATTCATCTCCTGCCAAGCCCTCAGCTTTCCACTAGCAGTCACAGGGGTCCCCCAGCCCACAAAGTGTGTACATTCCCCCCAGTAGTCACAGGAGTCCCCCCAACCCCCCCAGAGATTGTACATCCTAACAACAGGGCGGCTGTCCTTGAGAGTCAGAGAGCAGCCCACCCCTGGGTGACAAGACCACAGACGCTTTCTCAAAACTCTAGCACTTTTTTCAAGAACGCATCTAAACTTGTTGTCTGCCTTTGGTTTCTGGTACCCTGAAATGGATATTTCAGACACTTCTGTGCGGCTTTACAGATGTTATTCCCTAGAGGACCTATGGGCATCTTCAAGTTCCCATAACTGGAACTCCCTCTAAAGGCTTTTGATCATGGTCCTTATACATCAGAGTGTTTTGTGAATAACCAAGTGTGAAAGGCAGAATTCGGTGTTGTTCAGCCTCTTTGGCAGTGGAAACCCCCTCTTTTTTTCAGGAACACCTTGAAATATATATTTCATATTATATATTCTATGTACTATGTTATTTATATATTATGTATATATTTATATATAATTATATATATAATATGGGCTTCCAAGCTGATGCTAGTGGTAAAGAATCTTCCTGCCAGTGCAAGAGATGCAAGAGTCATGGGTTCAATCCCTGGGTTGGGAAGATCCCCTGGAGAAGGGAATGGCAACCCACTCCAGTATTCTTGCCTGGGAAATCCCATGCACAGAGGAGCCTCGTAGGTGGCAGTCCAGGTAGTAAAGAGTCGGACACAACTGGGCAACTGAGCACTGAACATATAATAGTATGTCAAGGTCTCAGATTTTCTCAGCAAAGACATTTTCTTCTTACAACGTCTAAAGCAGCTGATACAGAAGAGATGGTATCCAAGTCTGTTTCCACACCCTACCTGATGATAACACAGAAAAGTACACCTCTCAGCATCTTATAGTCTGATGGGGCCCCATGTCTAGATCTGGCCACAGATTCATACCCAGAAGTGATGGGCAGTGGAAAGCTCATCTGTTCTTCAATCTCTTGCCTCCCAGGGAGGGGCTGGGAGTGGCCTGTATGAAGATAGATTGCAATTCTGATAAAGTCTTGATCCCTCAACCTCACTTCAACAACACCTGCCTTTGGACAGTAAAAGACTTTGAATGAACCAGAAATGAACTCTGAAGTTCGAAGCCACTGAAATTTAGAGTTGTTTATTTTCATGTCATGAACCTCAGTTCAATTCAGTTGCTCAGTCATGTCTGACTCTTTGGGACTCCGTGGCCCACGGCACATCAGGCCTCCCTGTCCATCACCAACTCCCGGAGTTTACCCAAACTCATGTGCATTGAGTTGATGATCATCCTCTGTCATGCCCTTCTCCTCCGACCTTCAATCTTTCCCAGCATCAGGGCCTTTTCAAATAAGTCAGCTCTTCACATCAGGTGGCCAAAGTATTGGAGTCTCAGCTTTACCATCAGTCTTCCAATGAATATTCAGGACTGATCTCCTTTAGGATGTACTGGGTGGATCTCCTTGCAGTCCAAGGGACTCTCAAAAGTCTTCTCCAACACCACGGTTCAAAAGCATCAATTCTTCAGCACTCAGCTTTCTTTATAGTCCAACTCTCACATCTATACATGACTCCTGGAAAAACCGTAGCCTTGACTAGATGGACCTTTGTTGGCAAAATAATGTCTCTGCTTTTTAATATGCTGTCTAGGTTGGTCATAACTTTCCTTCCAAGAAGTAAGCGTCTTTTAATTTCATGGCTGCAATCACCATCTGCAGTGATTTTGGAGCCCTCCAAAATGAAGTCTGCCACTGCTTCCGCTGTTTCTCCATCTATCTGCCATAGAGTGATGGGACCGGATGCCATGATCTTAGTTTTCTGAATGTTGAGCTTTAAACCAGCTTTTTCACTCTTCTCTTTTACTTTCATCAAGAGGCTCTTTAGTTCTCCTCATTTTCTGCCATAAGGGTGGTGTCATCTACATATCTGAGGTTATTGATATTTCTCCCGGCAATCTTGATTCCAGTTTGTGCTTCATCCAGCCCAGCATTTCTCATGATGTACTCTGCATATAAGTTAAATAATCAGGGTGACAATATACAGCTTTGACGTACTCCTTTTCCTATTTGGAACCAGTCTATTGTTCCATGTCCAGTTCTAACTGTTGCTTCCTGACCTGCATATAGGTTTCTCAAGAGGCAGGTCAGGTGGTCTGGTAATCCCATCTCGTTCAGAATTTTCCACAGTTTATTGTGATCCAAACATTTTGGCATAGTCAATAAAGCAGAAATAGATGTTTTTCTGGAACTCTCTTGCTTTTTTGATGATCCAAAGGATGTTGGCAATTTGATCTCTGGTTCCTCTGCCTTTTCTAAAACCAGCTTGAACATCTGGAAGTTCACGGTTCACATATTGCTGAAGCCTGGCTTGGAGAATTTTGAGCATTACTTTACTAGAGTGTGAGATGAGTGCAATTGTGCGGTATTTTGAGCATTCTTTGGCATTGCCTTTCTTTGGGATTGGAATGAAAACTGACCTTTTCCAGTCCTGTGGCCACTGCTGAGTTTTCCAAAGTTGCTGGCATATTGAGT
>NW_011494592.1:1872463-1883324 GCF_000754665.1 Bison bison bison
GAGTGTGAGATGAGTGCAATTGTGCGGTATTTTGAGCATTCTTTGGCATTGCCTTTCTTTGGGATTGGAATGAAAACTGACCTTTTCCAGTCCTGTGGCCACTGCTGAGTTTTCCAAAGTTGCTGGCATATTGAGTGCAGCACTTTCACAGCATCATCTTTCAGGATTTGAAATAGCTCAACTGAAATTCCATCACCTCCACTAGCTTTGTTCATAGTGATGCTTCCTAAGGTCCACTTGACTTCACATTCTAGGATGTCTGGCTCTAGGTGAGTGATCACACCATCATGATTATCTGGGTCGTGAAGATCTTTTTTGTATAGTTCTTCTGTGTATTACTGCCAGCTCTTTTTAATATCTTCTGCTTCTGTTAGGTCCCTACCATTTCTGTCCTTTATCGGGCCCATCTTTGCATGAAATGTTCCCTTGGTATCTCTAATTTTCTTGAAGAGATCTCTAGTCTTTCCCATTCTATTGTTTTCCTCTATTTCTTTGCACTGATCACTGAGGAATGCTTCCTTATCTCTCCTTGCTATTCTTCAGAACTCTGCATTCAAATGGGTCTATCTCCCCTTTTCTCCTTTGCTTTTCACTTCTCTTCCTTTCACAGCTATTTGTAAGGCCTCCTCAGAGAGCCTTTGTTTTTTTTGCATTTCTTTGTCTTGGGGATGGTCTTGATCCCTGTCTTTTGTACAGTGTCACGAACCTCCACCTATAGATCATCAGGCACTCTATCTATCAGATCTAGTCCCTTAAATATATTTCTCACGTCCACTGTTTAATCGTAAGGGATTTGATTTGGGTCATACCTGAATGGTCTAGTGGTTTTCCCTACTTTCTTCAATTTCAGTCTGAATTTGGCAATAAGGAGTTCATGATGTGAGCCACAGTCAACTCTCGGTCTTGTTTTTGCTGACCATATAGAGCTTCTCCATCTTTGGCTGCAAAGAATACAATCAATCTGATTTCAGTGTTGGCCATCTGGTGATGTCCATGTGTAGAGTCTTCCCTTGTGTTGTTGGAAGAAAGTGTTTGCTATGACCAGTGCATTCTCTTGGCAAAACTCTATTAGCCTTTGCCCTGCTTCATTCCATATTCCAAGGCCAAATTTGCCTGTTACTCCAGGTATTTCTTGACTTCCTACTTTTTCATTCCAGTCCCCAATAATGAAAAGGACATCTTTTGGGGGTGTTAGTTCTAAAAGGTCTTGTAGGTCTTCATAGAATCGTTCAGCTTCAGCTTCTTCAGTGTTACTGGTCAGGGCATAGACTTGGATTACAGTGATATTGAATGGCTTGCCTTGGAAACGAACAGAGATCATTCTGTCATTTTTGAGATTGCATCCAAGTACTGCATTTCGGACTCTATTTTTGACTATAATGGCTACTTCATTTCTTCTAAGGGATTCTTGCCCACAGTAGTAGATATAATGGTCATCTGAGTTAAATTCATCCATTCCAGTCCATTTTAGTTCATGGATTCCTCAAATGTCGATGTTCACTCTTGCCATCTCCTGTTTGACCACTTCCAATTTGCCTTGATTCATGGACCTAACATTCCAGAGGGTTAAGGTTAGGGTTAGGGTTAGGACTTTGCTTCTATTACCAGTCACATCCACAACTGGGTATTGTTTTTACTTTGGTTCCATCTCTTCATTGTTTCTGGAGTTATTTCTCCATGTATCTCCAGTAGCATATTGGGCACCTACCAACCTGGGGAGTTCATCTTTCAGTATCCTATCTTTTTGCCTTTTCATACTGTTCATGGGGTTCTCAAGGCAAGAATACTGAAGTGGTTTGCCATTCCCTTCTCCAGTGGACCACATTTTGTCAGAACTCTCCACCATGACCCGTCCATCTTGGGTGGCCCTAAACAGCATGGCTTAGTTTCATTGAGTTAGACAAGGCTGTAATTCATGTGATTAGATTGGTTAGTTTTCTGTGATTGTGGTTTCAGTCTGTCTGCCCTTTGATGCCCTCTCCCAGCGCCTACCATCTTACTGGGGTTTTTCTTACCTTGGAAGTGGGGTATCTCTTCACAGCTGCTCCAGCTAAGTGCAGCTTCTGCTCCTTACCTTGGGTGTGGAGTATCTCCTCATGGCCGCCTCTACTCACTTTGGACGAGAGGTATCTCCTTTTGGCCACTCGCCACTCCTACTAGGCTAGGCTAATTTAGGTGTACAGGAAGGGCAACAGTGAAATTACCTTCTGAAGCAGCACAAAGTTTTGATGAAAGAAAATGCTATTCGCAGGAGGCCTACACTTTCAGAAATGAGTGACTGGCAAACTTGTGCATCATTTGGTCCAGCTTCTTGGACAATAAAGAAATATTCACATTCCACATGCCTTTCCTGTCCTTGTTAAGATCTGACCTTTTAAATGAAAAAGTGTCTTAGACCTAATCTAAAGGACAGATATAATAAAGTGTCAATTAACCAGAGCTCATCCACCCAGAACCTTCACTTGTAAAAATATTCTCAACCCTAAAGGTGAAAACAAGAGTCTTTGATTTTAATCTTCAGTGAGCCAGCATATTTCATCAACTGGAAACCATGGCCTAAACCCTGAGCCTTGTCATTATTTGAGGTTTTACCTTTTATGCAGTGCTTTTAACAATACCCAAATACTACACAGGAAGAAAATAAATGGCATGCTTCATAATGGAAAAAGAACAAACAAAACTAGTAAAATTGCTTTCAGCAGTGAAATATTTAAAGCTCTCTTATATCTAGGGGAAACAGTAGCTTAATTAAATATTGCTGGTTACATTTTATCTTTAAACATTGACTAATAGCCTTAACAGCTTCATCAAGCGTGTGTCCCTGCCCCTGCCTCTGCCATCCTCACCATCACTCCCTGCACCAGAAAAGAGGATGTGGTCCCAGTGTGTTCCATCATTGCATTGAGGATGGAGACACTGGAGAGCATGTTGGCTTTGTTGTAGCTCAGTCGTGTCTGACTTTTTGCTGCCCCATGGACTGTAGCCCTGCAGGCTCCTCTGTCCATGGGATTTTCCGGGCAAGAATACTGGAGTGGATTGCCATTTCCTCCTCCAGGGGATCATCCCATCCCAGGGATCAATGGAAATGCAGCAGCAGCAGCATAGAAAATAGTGTGAGCCCATGTGGTGAGGATGACAGATATACCATGAAAGTGAAATTGTCACCCTCTCCTGCTTCTCCTTTATTAACTTTGACATTTGCATGAAGATGGCATCCTGGTTTCCTGGGGCTTCATCTGCTCCTGCAGCTTCCTCCTTACCTGCGGGCTTCTTCCTCTGTTGGTGACATGATAATCGGGTCTCCATCGAGCAGTTATGATGTCACAAAGAGGCAGTGCTCACTTTAGGTGATGGACTGAAATCTTCAATATTATCTTAATGCAATTTTTCCTTGTAAAGACATAACTTCACAGCAAGAAATGACTGTAAACCTAGAAAGCAAACCCACAGGGAAGTGGTAAAATTGTGCATTCTGTACCCTGGGCCAAATATTAGCTGGGTGCCTTAAACCCTTCTTTAACAGAACTCAGGTTAACATCCATCTCCTCTGATGTCCACTGCAGGGGATGGTTTGCTGACCCCATGGGGATCCATCTGTTGGACTTAAATGCTGCTCCTCTTTCAAGGCAAAGTGAACAAAATTCCTCTAATAGGAAAGTGCTCAGTCACTCAGTCGTGTCTGACTCTTTGCAATCCCATGGACTGTAGCCCCACCAATCTCCTCTGTCCACAGATTTTTTTCCAGGCAAGAATAATGGAGTGGATTGCCAGTTTCTCCTCCAGGTCTAATGAAAATAATGTCATTAAATAATACCATTTATTAGGAAAAAAATTTCACTAAATAAAAAATTAGACAATATATATGTTAATAAAAAGAAGGCATGGGACTTCCCCCGTGGTCCTGTGGTTAAGACTTCACCTTCCAATGCAGGGGGTACAGGTTCAATTCCTAGTCGGGGAGCTAAGAGCCCACATGCCTCATGGCCAAAAAGTCAAAACAAAAGCAGTACTGTAGCAGGCTCAATAATAACTTTTAAAAATGGCCCACATTTAAAAAAAAAAAAAGGAAGAAAAATCATCTAGAGTTCCACCCCTCCACTGAAAACGCCACTATTTTGGTTCCAGTAGTATAATTGGGGGTGGTGGGGTGTGACTGTGTGTGTGGTTTCTTCTGCAGGAATTAACTCACAAAGCACACTCTGGTTTGCTTGGCTCTTACGTTTGAGCATGTGGATGCCTTTGTTGTGCAGTATTACATTCAAATAAGGGAAAGAAATATCATATATTAAGGTGTATATATGGAATCTAGAAAGATGATATGGATGAGCCTATTTACAGGGCAGCATTGGAGACACAGACAGACAGAGGGGACTTGAGGACACAGTGAGGGAAGGAGAAGGTGGGATGATCGGAAGAGTAGCCTGACATATATACACTGCAGTGTGTAGAACAGATAGCCCGTGGTGGAAAGCTGCTGTATAGCACAGGGAGCTCAGCTCAGTGCTCTGTGATGACCTAGAGGGAAGGGGTGGGGTTAGGATTTGGGTTCCCCTGGTGGCTCAGATGGTAAAGAATCCGCCTGCAATGAGGGAGACCTGGGTTCGATCCTGAGGTCCAGAAGATCCCCTGGAGAAGGGAATGGCAACCCACTCCAGTATTCTTGCCTGGAGAATTCCATGGACAGAGGAGCCTGGCAGGCTACAGTCCATGGGGTCGCAAAGAGTCCAACACGACTGAGCGGTTTTCATTCACTCAGTGGGAAGCTGCTGTTTAGCACAGGGAGCCAGTTCAGTGCTCTGTGATGACCTAGAGGAGTGGGATGGGGTTAGGATAGAGGGGAGAAGCAAGAGGGAGGGGACATATATATAGAGGGGACATATATAGAGCTGATGTGGCACAGCAGAAACTAACGCAACATCATAAGGCAATTATGCTCCAATTTTTTTAAATGTGTCTGTAATTCTACATTTAAAGCCACTTTTTTGAAAGTTAAAATAAAGGGGAGGGGGGACAGCTGAGAGCCTGATTCTAGGAAGGACTCTGGACAAGCCAGTGTCTGATTTGGCTAAAGAGACAACGTTTGGTTCTGGTCAACCATGGAGCTTAGTGTGCTCGTGGGTCACCTGGCTGATGACAGGGCAATTGATCAAGACCATGTCCAGCAGTGACCACCCACCAAGTGGGACAGACCTGCATTCCAGGCCGAGGACACCTGGAACATGATATCATGCAGGCCCAGGTAAGTATGCTCACCAGATCCCATGGACTTGATCCTTCAGTACATGATCACGATGTTTTCATTGTCAACACAGACATGTGAGGGCCTTGAAATCTCCAGTTACCCCACATACACACACAACTATGTGATATCAAATCTCTTCCTCCAGCTGGGTTATGCCTCCATCAATGACAACCTGAGAAATGTCACTTCCTGTTGTAATAATAGTTCATTCCCCAGGGAACACTACAATCTCATACCTGATACAAAATATTCCTCCTCCGGAGCAGGTCTGACCTGTGTCTCCAGGGCTCAGCAAGGGGGTTGGAGGTGGGGAGAGCTCAGCTTTGTCCTCTCCCTTTCTGGTCTGGATAGGGTGCGAGCAGCCTGGCTCTGTTCTGGGTGGTCTGGTGTGGATGACGTGGATGGCATGAAGTTGCCCCCAGGACACCCCATGGCTCTCTCTGCTGCCTGCCCTGTCTCTTTGACCTCCAACACAGCCATGCACGTGGCCTGGCCTCTTGCGGTCACTCTTGTGACCCTGGGGGAGCCTCACCCTCATCACTGAAAAGCCCAGAGTACCCCTCCGGACTCTGGGGATGGTTGTGAGGATCAAAAACTAGCTGGGCAACAGAGGTTTGATGAGATACCATCACACAGAAGCAGAGAGAGGAGGTAAGAGTGTAATCCTCTTAACTCCTCGAAGAACAATTCTAAAAACAAGACGATCCATTCCCCAACTGCCAGGGCTGCAGGCACGTCCTAAATTACTCCAGTTGTATATAGAAGGCTTCCCCAGTGGCTCAGCAGTAAAGAATCCGCCTGCCAATGCAGAAGATGTGGGTTCCATCCCTGGGTTGGCAAGATCCCCTAGAGAAGGGAATGGCAATCCACTCCAGTATTCTTGCCTGGAGAATTCTATGGACAGAGGAGTCTGGTGAGCTGCAGTCCATGGGGTCTCAAAGAGTCAGTCACAACTTAGTGACTAAACAATAAGGACTTAGCGACTAAACAACAATGTGCAGGTAGAACAATTTGCAAATGCAAATTTGCAACAGAAGTTTTATGGAACAAAATGCTGTTTTTTCTGCAGTGCTGTTCAGAGAGCATCCTTTGAGTGGGACCCTCAACTATGCATGATCTTCCCCCTTTAAATGGCCCATGTGTTTCTCACATGTGAGAAGTGCTGTCTGGAAGAGGGTGAGAAGTACGACAGGGGCCATTTCTGCAGGGCTCTCTTGGGCCTCCATGCTGCAGGGGAGGGAAACTGCCTGTGGGGTCCTTGCCAGGCCTCGGGGGATAGGAACAACCCTCCTCAGTGTTGATTCAGCTGCTCAGTGACGCAGAGGACCCAGAAAGAGCAGGGAGAAAGTCAGTGGTTTTACTTCACTTCCAAGTCACAGTGTTTGCACAAACTCAGTAAATTAGGAGCTACTGGCAAGGAGCTTCCTGGCCATGAGCTAGCTGTTCATGATCCTGAATCACATCGGACTGAAAACAAAAGCTGTAACCACTGCCTGGAACCCCAGGGAGCCGGCAAGGGCCCCAGAATGCTTACAGCACCTGACAACGCTTGTAGCACAAAGACAGGCAATAAGATGTGAATTAGATGGAGATGAATGTGCCAAGAGAGCAGGAAAAACCCTCAGAGCAGATACACATGGAAAATAATGGTCTGGAGATAAAGTTTGATGTCCATACAGCATCCATGGAAAAGACATTGATGCTGGGAAAGATTGAAGGCAGGAGGAAAGGGGGACGACAGAGAATGAGATGGATGAATGGCATCACCAACTCAATGAACATGAGTTTGAGCGAGCTCCGGGAGTTGGTGATGGACAGGAAAGCCTGGCATGCTGCCTGCAATCCACAAGACCACAAAGAGTCAGATAGGACTGAGCGACAACAACAAAGCACCCATACTGAGGAAAGGACCCTGACCCCCCCTTTATTTTAAGGGGGAGTAGTGTCCTGAGAATATTCTGGAAAATCTTGGGGGATGCGTTTTTGGGTTCTGTGCATTTGATACGTGTAAGGTGCCTCCAGCCCATGTCAGGAATGCAATTCAATTTGCACTGCCAAAAGCATTTCTATCACAGGTTCAACATTCATTGGAAAAAGTGTGTTTTCCATTCCTGCTCCTTGTGCTCCCCTCACCACCAGCCCTCTCTCCTCATTGGCTCCTTCCCAGGAGAAGAAGGAGGGAGGGACTCTTGGGACAGGAAGGACAGGCTGCAAAAGGACACATTGCCCCAAGTCAGCTCTGGTCTCAACATTCACGCAAAGTTTTAACAGGGAAGCTTTGCAGGCTTCACAACATAAAAGAAGCTCAGAGCCTAAGCCCAGATCCTCCGGCAGACTGTGACTGGCTTTTTAAAAGCCTTATTTATTGGAGAATTCCTTGGCGGTCCAGTGGTTAGGACTTGGGGCACTCTCACTGCCGGGGGCCCAGGTTGGATCCTTGATCAGGGAATTGAGACCCCAAAAGCCTCATAGTGTGGCCAGAAACAAACAAAAACCTTATTTATCATAAAGGAGAAGATGAGGTGAGGAAGGCTTTGACAAGTGGGAAAAAATTTCAAAATTAAAGATACACCAATATGCAGATTCTGCAGAATGAGAGCTCACGACAGAGAACACAGGAAGTGAGATGAACAGGATGGCCAGCTTTGGTGTCAGTTCCTGGAGGGGCTCACATGCTAACTGAGAAACTCCTGCAAGTAGCTGCTGAACTGAGAGGCTTCCAGGCTCATCTCACGTTTCCCCTGCTCCAGGCCCAAATCAGCTGCTTTGCCAAGGAATCAAGGTTTTAATGGAGAGGGATTCTTGGACTAGTGGCTCAGACGGCAAGGGATCTGCCTGCAGTGCAGGTAGACCTGGTTTGATCCCTGAGTCGGGAAGATCCCCTGGAGAAGGAAATGGCAACCCACTCCAGTATTCTTGCCAGGAGATTTCCATGGACAGAGGAGCCTGGTAGGCCACAGTCCATAGGGTTGTAAAGAGTCAGACATGACTGAGCGACTAACACTTTCATTCTTAGACTAAAATCTGGGCACTAACTGTGCTTATTGCTTCAGGGGCATCATTACTTCCCATCCTTTCTGCGGAGAGAGAGAAGTAACACGTTTTTCTAAATCATGGCTGACCACTGATACCTTCAGTTCGAATAAATTCCACACCTCAGAGCTGCAGTAAAGTCAGTGTGCTGACACTGACTGTGGTGAAGTAAAACGTGGTGTTTATTTCAGGCGCCAAGCAAGGAATCCGGGGAGCTAGTGCTGAAATGAAAGGTTTTTAGAGCCGAGGTGGGGGCGGGGATTGTATCTGATCAGCTCGTGAATATTCTTCTGACTGGCTGGTGGTGAGGTCATCAGGAATCAGCATCATGACTCTTCTGGTTCCAACTGGTCTGGGGTCTCCATGCTGGTAGGCAGAATAGAGTTAACTTCTCCCACCTGGTAGGGGTTTCAGTATCTGAAAAATAGCTCAAAGGGCATAGCTCAGGATGTTATCTGTAGTCCTTGATAACATACTAAAGGTCCTTGACTTTGTTTAATGGCTAAACTATTATATTATTATTTTGTCTTGCTTGTTTTCCTTTCTGCATTTTCTCACTTCTCTGATTAAATGTATTCTTTGTCTAAAATTTTTCTACAGACAAAACTTAGGCATGGACATGGAGTGGGGGCTCTGTTCTGGGAAGGTCCCACAGCGTCCTGCTCGATTACAACATAGTATTTTGAGAATCAGCCAAATCATTGTCGATGGACTTGAAAAACTGGAATTGATCATTTAGGAACGGAAAAATATTGCTGTCTTTTAAAATTAGATACAGGGCATAGACCAGAGAACAGCGAGATTTTCTAGATCAGCAGAGGGTCCAGCGAGGTCTCCTCTGGGATCAGCAATCTTGGCATCAGCTGTGGGGTGTGATTCCAGGACTTTCAAAGATTCCGTCAAGGATCAGAGTGAGGGGAGGAGGGAGGAAGGGAGGGAAGATGGGAGGAGAAGGCGCCGGCTCCAGGCGGGAGTCTGATGTTCCAGCATTTTCTGGCTGTGAAGTCCCCTCTGAGACAAGCAGAGTTGATAAACAGATCTGTGCTAAATGTGAGGCAGGAGCAGGGAGCCAAGGAGGCAGAGATACTGGAAAAACAGAAAGATTTGGGCTGAAATAGAAGTGCTCATGCCTCCAGTGCGGGGCTCCTGGGGAAGTCATCAGGCATGAGAGTCAGACCCAGTGCAAACAGTAGCATGCCCGATGCTGACCGGTCACACACCTGTGGGGTTAGCCTCCCTTTTCCTGGCCCTGCGTGCACACAGTTGTGAGCAGTGGGGACACACTGAGAACTCCACTCTCAACCAGCACCTCCTAAGCTGATAGATTTTTACCTCTTTAGCTATTTATTTAACTGTACATATTTTGATGGGGTATTTAAAGCCATTCTTCTGCCTGACCAGAGCTGCCTATGTTCCACTCCACTGTGGTCGCTTTCTTTTCTTTTTCTTTTTTTGGAATGTAGCCATCAATACTTTGAGGAGGGGGTAATTTTTTCATTTTTATTTCTAATTGGAGGATAATTACCTTACCTGGTTGTGTTCTGTTTTCCCCCGATCTCTCCCCAGATCCCCATTACACGAGTCAATGCTTCTGTTGACATACAAACTCCACAGGTTCAGCTGAGGAACTGAGAGCTGTTGCTTCCCACTAAGCCCTCTGGCCTTGATGAAACACAGATTTTTAAAAAACAACACAAAATCCAAGGCCAGGGAAAAACTGCTCCATGTTCCAAATTGGGCATGCTCCAATGTGGATTGGAAAAAAAAAAAGAATGAAATACTGATACACACTTTTGTTGTTGTTGTTGTTGCTAAGTTGTGTCCAACTCTTTGTGACCCCATTACCTGCAGCAGGCCAGGCTTCCCTGTCCTTCACCATCTCCTGGAGTTTGCTCAAACTCATGTCCATTGAGTCAGTGATGCCATCCAACAACCTCATCCTCTGTCACCCCCTTCTCCTGCCCTCAATCTTTCCCAGCATCAGGGTCCAGAACACCAACAGTAGCAACTTCTGGGGAGGATATGGAGCAGCAGGAATCCTCACTCATGGCTGGAGGGTGGCAGGTGGGCCGGAGGCAAAATGGTGCAGCCACGTTAGGAGACAGTGACAGTTTCTACAAAGCTAGACAAACTCAGTACATTATCCTGCAGTCACGCCTAGGTATCTACCCTGCTGATGTGAAAACTTAACTCAAAACGTTTATAACAACTTTATTCATAACTGCCAAACCTGGTGGACAGGCAAGATGCTCTTTAGTAGGAGATGGATAAAGAGAGCGTGGTCCATGCAGACAGTGGAATAGCATTCAGAGATTGAAAGAGAAGACACTCAAACCACACCACATGGAAGAGGAATCTTAAATGTGTTATGCTCAGAGAACTGTCCCTGAACATTGGAGGGTTATTCACGGTTTTCAGTGTTCTGGCCTGTCACACACACACAGACACACACACACTCACACACCACAGTAAGATGTTGGCACTTCGAGAAGCCAGTTAGAATTATTTGGGGTTTTCTTCCTCCATCCCGCCTGTTTTTGTGTATTTTTAAAATATTCTTTAAATATTTAAAATATTTTAAAAATA
>NW_011494592.1:1883424-1884704 GCF_000754665.1 Bison bison bison
TTTTATATATTTTAAATATTTTTAAAATATTTTATTTTATTTATTTATTTGACTGTGCCAGGTCTTAGTTGTGGCACACAGGACCTCCAATTTTCATTGTGGTATGTGAGATCTAGTTCCCTGACCAGGAATCGAACCCAAGCCCCCTGCACTGGGAATGTGGAATCTTAGCCATTAGACCACCAGGGAAGTCTCCATCCTATCCATTAAAAAAAAATATTTATTTACTTTATTTATTTGGCTACTCTGGGTTTTAGTTGCAGCATGTGGAATCTATTTCCCTGACCAGGGATCAAACCCAGGCCCCCTGCATTGGAAGTGCAGTCTTAGCCACTAGACCACCAGGGAAGTCCTCCACTTGTTTCCAATGTCCTTCTCCCTTCTCTTCCCCCTTAAACTCCATTTCCACCCCATTTCTTTCATCTTTTTTAAGTCACATTTACCACAATTTTGATTGTTAAGTTCAAGTGGCATTGCCCAAAAAAGGGGAGAGGGAATTATCTCATAAATTTACTTCTAATGCTTCTAGACTCAGTAGTCTTAACTAGGGCTGGGAGTGTATTTGGGGTGCTCTCACACATTGGTGCAGAGATCCTCCAAGTGGGGTCCTAACCAGCGCTGTGGGCATTGCCTGGGAACTTGTCAGAAATGCACATAGCCAGGTCTGCCCAGACCTGCTGGCCCAGCACTGGGAGGAAGGGGGGCCAGAATCTGAGTCCCAACAAGCCCGCCAGTGATTCTGACCCTCCTCAAGTTTGAGAAGCCCTGATTTAGAAGCCCTGATTCCTCCTTACAAGGTTAAGTTTCGTGGTAGGGTCCCAGCACTAGGAGTGGGTGCACTTCAGAATCACTTGGGAACTTAACCCCTTACCAGAACCTCCCCCTCGGGTTCTGATCTGTTGTTGCTGTTCAGTTGCTCAGTTGTGTCCAACTGATAGAAACCCCCATGGACTGCAGCACGCCAGGCTTCCTTGTCCTTCACTATCTCCCAGAGTTTGCTCAACTCATGTCCGCTGAATCAGTGATGCCATCCAACCATCTCATCTTCTACCACCTCCTTCTCCTCCAGCCCTCAATTTTTCCCAGCACTAGGGTCTTTTCCAGTGCGATGGCTCTTCCCATCAGGTGGTCAAAGTATTGGAGCTTTAGCTTCAGCATTAGTCCTTCCAATGAATATTCAGGACTGATTTCCTTTAGGATTGACTGGTTTGATCTCCTTGCAGACCAAGGGACTCTCAAGAGTCTTCTCCAACACCACAACGTGAAAGCATGAATTCTTC
>NW_011494592.1:1884804-1897567 GCF_000754665.1 Bison bison bison
ACAAACCTTTGTTGGCAAAGTGATGTGTCTGCTTTTTAATACACTGTCTAGGTTTGTCATAGCTTTCCTTCCAAGAAGCAAGCATCTTTTAATTTCATGACTGCAATCACTGTCCGCAGTGATTTTAGAGACGAAAAAATAAAGTCTATCATCATCTCCATGTTTTCCCCCTCTATTTGCCATGAAATGACAGGACCAGATGTCCTGATCTTAGTATGTTACCTGCTTAAAGCTCTGAGTGGTTTTGCTGAAAAGCTGGCCGCCTTCCTCCTTCTGGACCCCACTCAGACCTGAGCTACCAAGAGCCTTCATCCGAACCTTCAGCAGGACTCGTAAAACACCTCAGAGCTTCTGTCTTAGGAGCCTGGGGTGGGGTCAAAATGGTACATTCCTAACGAGTTCCCCCACACTGATACTGCAGTTCCCGGGACCACCCTCAGAGCACCACTGGTCTCACATTCAGACGGGAACATGGGACGCAAAGGGGCCTGGGGACATCGGGCTGGATTTGACCTGAGATGTGGCCAGTCCCCTGCCCGCACCCCGGAGGGCACATGTGGTGTGTTTGCCTGAATAATGGTCCTGAAGATGCCCATGTCCTAAGCTCTGCATCCTCTGAATGTTCTCTTATTTAGTAAAAGAGACAGTGCTATGTGATTAACTCAAGGTTCTTGAGATGGGGGCGAGGCCTGCTGTCCTGAATCCCCGGTGTGGGCCCGGTATGATTTCAAGGGTCCTTCCAAGAGGGGCTCAGACGGAAGATCACACAGAAATGTGACCGCAGAGTGAGATGCTATGTTAATGGATTAGATGATGGAACATTGAGCCTGGAGCCAAGGAATCCAAGGCATGAAGCTCGGGGCACTGTGAAAGGCTGGGAACCGGGCTCTCCTCACAGCCTCTGCGGGGAGCACGTTCCTGCCCACACTTTGATATTGAACCATTGAGACTAACTGAAGACTTCTGGCCCCCAGAACTGTAATAGAGCAAGTGTGTGTTAAATTAAGCCAGTGAGTTGTGATAATTTGTTACAGCAGGCCTAGGGACACACACACACACACACACACACACACACTATACACAGCACTGAGAGGATCAGAGCTCACAGGCAGGATTTTCCCGTATCCCCCTTTCTCTCCACAGCCCTGGGGTGAGCGGGCAGGCATTGGGAGGGCCCCCACGCCACAGATGAGCAAAGTGTTGGCCGCTGTTCCACTGTGAGTAGCAGACAACTGGGACTTCTCCTTCCAGCCGTTTCAAGGGTCTTTCTTCATTTTAGTGATTGCTGTGTTCATGCCTTTTCCTCTCAGGAAAAAGAACAGTTGATATTTCACTTTATACTAAAGGGATGAGAATTTAATAACTGATCCTTTCTGGGAGTACTTAAATGTTTAGAAATAGCCAAACCCTCTCCACCTCCATCGCATTTCTAGGTTTCTCTTTGGTTTGTTGTTCAGTTGCTAACTTATGTCCAACTCTTTGTGACCCCATGGCCTAGCAGGCCAGGCTCCCCTGTCCTTCACTATCTCCCGGAGTTTGCTCAAACTCATGTCCATTGAGTTTGTGATGCCATCCAACCACCTCATCCTCTATCATCCCTCTTTTCCTCCTGCTCTCAATCTTTCCCAGCATCAGGGTCTCTTCCAATGAGTCAGCCCTTCGCGTCAGCTGGCTAAAGCATTGGAGCTTCAGCTTCAGCATCAGTCCTTCCACTGAATATTCAGGGTTGATTTCCTTTCAAACCTTTGACTGGTTTGATCTTGCCATCCAAGGAACTCTCAGGAGTCTTCTACAGCACCACAGTGCCCTTAAATGTCAGTTTCTTTGTAGGTTCTCTCTTAGGCACTCACCTTCCCACTTTAGGCCACCTCCCTGGGTAAATCTCTCCAGTTATGTGCAGTCAGAGACCTCTGTATACTGACAGCCCCTGAACCATCTCCAGTCTGCTCTCTCTCAAGCTCCACACCTGCCATGGAGATCTGTCTACCCACTGGGCACTCCTGCTGGGTGAGTCACAGGTCTTTCAACTTCAGCACATTCACTCTCTTGCCCCCCCTCCATCCCATCCTCCACAACCCATCACCAACTCTTGTCCATTCTCCATCCTGTATTCTGAGGTCTGTGTACATCTCTCTGTCCCTCCCAAAACCACCCTCGTCTACCTCCCTCATGTCTCACCTGAAACAGCTCAGGGCTTCCTGATCAGACTCCTGCGTCTTCATCAGGAGATTCAAGACACAAAAGCCTCTGTGTGCTTATTCACTCAGTCTTGTCCAGCTCTTTTCGACCCTGTGGACAGTAGCCCATCAGGCTCCTCTGTCCATGGGATTCTCCAGGCAAGAATACTGGAGTGGGTTGCCATGCCCTCCTCCAGGGAATCTTCCCAACACAGGGATCAAATCCAGGTGTCCTGTATTGCAGGTAGATTCTTTACCATCTGAGCCACCAGGGAAGCTGCAGTGATTCTTAAAACTTACTTTCTATTTATTTATTCCTTTTTACAATAGTGGATAAGTTGTGATGTGCACAACCAAACTTGAAAATGTGCAGAATGACATCTCTGAACATGACAATTGCTTTAAATTCCTTAAAAGACTTATGAGGGGCACTTCCCTGGTGGCTCAGTGGTTAGGACTCCATGCTTCCAATGCAGAGAGCACAGGCTCAATCCTTGGTCAGGGAACTAAGATCCCACATGCTGTGTGGCACAGCCAAAAAATAAAAATAAATAAAATGACAATAAGAATAATATAATAATTTTTCTAAAGAAATACTTTTTTTAAGACTCCTCTTTTTAATAACCTTTTTAAAACACCTTTTTTTAATACCTTTTAAGACTCATGGGAAGAGCATCTCTCACAGGCCATGTCCACTTGCTAGCACAGTCTGTAGGTTTCATTTCCATCCCATAAAGAGGTCTCTTGTTGAGATTTTTGTTGTTGTTTTGGGCTTTTTGGCTGTGTGTGTGTTTGTAGTAGAATCTTCATGGTGGAAGTGCACTACAGTTTCTACAGTAAGTCCCGGTAATAACAAGAGCCTGGCTGAAGCCCCCCCTCCACCCTCACCCTCCCACCCTCACCCACCACATTTGGGCTCTGTTGGCAGTGGTGAAGGTCACCGTGTTTGCAGCACTGCTTTGGTTCACTCCCAGCTGGAGCTTTGATGACCCTGCCACCCATGTTTATTTACTGATTATAGTCCTGTCCCCACTTTTCTCCTCTTGAGTCTCTGCTTTGGTTGTTTTTGTGGGTTTTTGTCTCTTGGCTCCCAACCACTACCTTGATGACGAGATTCAAGGTTGGCTGAGTTTCTTTATTCACTGATCTTCACCATGAGTCCTCTTGTGTTTTTCTCCCCTGAGCTGGTCCTGGAGAAGAGGAGTATGTGGAGCCCCACCCACACATCCAAGCTCTCCTTCCATGACACCCTTGTTTCTTGACCTCCGCCCTGCCGGATACCAGAATAAGCTCCCCAGCCTGGTGGGATCAGCCCTCCTAATACAGCTCCTAACAAGTCCGGCCAGGTCCTTTCTGCACAGACTTCCCAGCTCCTGGCAGCCAAGCTCAGCTACTCTCCAGCCAATTCCTTCAAACTCTGATCGCACCATGGACAACCTGTGGTCCTAAAGAGGGATGACCAAGAGTGACCGAGCCTGTGGCCCTCCAGCTGTTTCATCACAGGACAGGAAGGGTCAGTGGACAAGAAGCCCAAGGAAATGAGTCTGGTCAACGTTTCGGCACTGGAAGGGGCAAAATAGTTGTTTAAGGGACTAATCTTCACCAGACGGTCTCTTTCTCCTCCTTCATCTCTGCCTTTTTCATCCTGGTAACGGATTCAGAGGACAGTCAGCTCCATGGCATTTACCAAAAGACACGTGACTTCCTTGAATGAGCGTGGTCTCTTTAACAGTACATTTGAGAGCTTAAAAGAGTAGTCGTGGGGGACTTCCCTGGTGGTGCAGTGGTTAAGACCCCACACTCCCAATGCAAGGAACGCAGATCCTGGTCTGAGAACTAAGATCCCATATCCCTCAGCCAAAAAAAAAAAATAGAGTAACATTCAAACAACAACAGAAAAAGAGTAGTCCTGGAAGTGACTGTTTTACATTCTAAAGAATTTGTCATTCTTTTTTGATCTGGAGTTGATTCTATCAATGAACAAACTTTAAATCCTCCTGCTTCTACAGGCAGGAAGATGGCTTATCTGCAAAGCATAGCCTGCATACCTTTAATCATTGATGTTTAAGTAATCTCCTGAGTGTTTGAGCATCTAATGGGCTTGAGGAAGTGAGAGGGGTTGCCTTATTGGAAGCAATGAGACATGCAGAGCAGAGTATGAATGACTGAATCTTCTTTATGGGTATCTTCGCATGTTTGCCATCATAGGAATTTTGATAAAGGAAAAAGAGCTGACCCAGAAAAAAATGCACATCTAAGCTTTGTAAAGATAATTAGTTTCACTTGAATTCCATTGTCAGTAGTATTTAATTGAAGTCCTTTTCACCAAAATATTTGATAATATATCTTGTGTCAACTAAATATCTAGTTGGTTTAGGTATTAGATTTCATGGAATTGAAGCAGGTTCTTTTAAACAGAGCAATTTGGGGCCAATGTGTTTTTCTCTGAAATTTCACCAAAGTTATTTAAGTCACCCTCCATACCAGAGGCAGACATGTCCCCCCACACCTTGATGATTTAGTTGCGAAATCATGTGTCTGACTCTTTCGAGACTCCGACTATAGCCCGCCAGCCTCCTCTGTCCATGGGATTCTCCAGGCAAGAATACTGGAGTGGGTTGCCATTTCCTCCTCCAGGGGATCTTTCTGACCCAGGGATCAAACCAGGGTCTCCCACATTGCAGGCGAATTCTTTACTGACTTAGCCACCAGGGAAGCCCACCCCCTGAAAGAACTTCAAACTATGACCTCGAAACTATGTACAGTTTTACCTATACATTCTTTGAGCTGCTTGGAGCTGTAAGGAAACATTTAACCCCTAGAATTTTATTTTCTTGCAGAGTATTGGAATACTTCTGGCCCTCTTTCACGCTGTGCAAAATATGACTTGATCTGTATAAAAACCAACTAATATAAGAAATCAAAATGCTTGGTATAATCACCACTGCTGCATGTCCTTGGGAGCTTAGAAGAGATGGAACCAATCATTATAGCCAAATCCAATTTTTAAAAAAATTTTATTGGAGTAAAGTTGATTTGCAATGTTGTGTTAGTTTTGAGGGTGTAAGTCCAATCTTGGAAACAGGGGTCTGGGGGTATGTGAGGGGCAGGAAAACAGTTACTAGAAAGATGTCCCCCTTCCCGGAGAAGCACAAAATGCTTTAATGTTAAAATTACATGAAGGCCCCACCATTCAGTGAGGAGCCTGGTTGCCTCTCACTAATGAGACAGGCTCCATTCCCTGGCTGGCAGCCTCAGCCCTGTCGGCTGCCTGGAGTCAGAGCATCGGTCCTCAGTTGCTAGCCTTGTGGGGGTGAGAGAGGAAGTGCAGAGTGGTTTTGGCCCAAGTGTAACTATGTGAACCCTGAGGGAGAACGCTCTGTGGGAGGGTTCTGTGTTGAGTCAGGAGCAGCCTGTCTCTGGAAATTTCTGTGCATTGTGCCACTTTGGGTCTTAAGCCCTAACTCAGCCAGGGCTTGGACTGGTGCAGTATCACACAAGCCCAGGAGGGTCATGGACCCAGCTGAGCTGTGGGGGCCTGTGTGTCACCCCTGTCTCCCTTCACGGCTGCAGGCACATGCTCCACATGGCTGATGTGGGAATTAAAACTACCTCCCTCAAGTCAAACACGTGTGCTCCCCTCCGAGGTGACCTGCTCTCAGGCCTCAGCTGGTGAACCCAGGAGTGGGCAGCGGGTTAGAGTCTGTTCTAGAGTGACGTGTGCCGGACACACAGCTGCACACATTCCTGAGACCCCTTTGACCTGCACATTAAACAGTGTGCTGTTGCTTTGACTTCAGTTTCGCCCTAGTGCAGTCAGGAGAAAACATGGATGTGATTAGCCTCTGTTTTCAGGCTTAGACAGTCAGGGGAAGCAGGGGAAAGTTGTATGTGAGTAACTCAGAAGGTATTTGTCTTTCTCTGACTTAGTTCACCTAGCGTGATCATCTCTAGGTCCATTCATGATGCTATGGCAGATACACAACTGTGTAAAATAAACAACAAGGTCCTACCGTATAGCACAGGGAACTATATTCAATAGCTTGTAATAAACCAGAATGGAAAAGAATATGAAAAATAATGGATTAGAGGTATGTGCATAACGGAATCACTTGGCTGTTCACCAGAAATTAACACAACTTTACAAGTCAACTGTACTTTAATGAAAATATTTTAAAATAACTCAGGTTGCATGATAGGGAGTGGGGCTCTAATAAAGACTTTATGTCCACTGACTGGTGCCTGGGGCTACCGGATGGAGGGAAGGTCACAGCATGGTCACACCTGCCATGGTCTTGCAGGGGGTCATCTTATGGCTGTGCCTTGTGAATTTTGTTGTTCCCATGTGGGGCAGGGCCCTTCAAGGAGAAACATGAATAGTGAATAAGGGTAACTGGGGTCCATCCCTGTGACAAGCCCCTTCCCCTCCCCCCAGTCCTGGAGCCGCCCCAGCACTCAGGGCCACCCCACCCCTTCCTGGGCCTGCAGGCAGCTCTGCAAGGGCCAGGTCCTGCTGGGCAGTAAACAGTGACTCAGGATACACATCCCCAGCTTGGAGGGTCTGACAAATGAAATACAAAAATGACTTTAAGCTGCCTCCCTCCTAGTCTGCACCACACACACACACACACACACAGGGGAGAAAAAAGAGCAAAGACCAAATCTCCCAAAGGAAATAGCTAAATGAGTTCAAACTAGCATGCCAAGATGATATAAACAGCTTCATACCGACCAAAGGTAAAAGGAAATTTCCTGCATAAATATCTCAGGTGACAAGATTCTTGAGCAGAATCTTAAGATGGAGGGACAAAATTTGGCAGAAAGACTTGACCCTCACTCCAGACCATGAGTTTAAAATAAAGAACTCCATGTGAAGGTGTTGATAAACCATCAGTCACTTACATAAAGCTTTATCATTCTTGTTCCTAACAATAGTAACCTTGATGGTTTGAGGACCTTAAAATGCCCATTGGGAGATAGCTTTCAAACAGCTGCAAAATCTACCTACAGTCCGCTGCTCCTGACACTTTAGTGTGTGTCCTGCTCCCTTTGCTAGATTGACAGTGTCCTGAGGACTTGAATCTGCCCCTACACATCCCCACGCAGGGCACCCAGCACAGCCTCTTGTCTCTGGGCCGTCTGAGGATGCATAGAGACCAGAGGAGTGTCAGAGCCTGGGCTGAGTCAGCCAACTGACTGACTGGCAAGTCACAGCCTCTGAGACCCAGGTTCCTGAACTGTAAAAGGGGGAAGGGTCACTCCTGCAAGCCCCACAGGTCCTGGGAAGGACTTGGGAATCGGAAAATACCTTTTAGTTGTAGGTTCTGTTTCCAAGGGCAGCCCTTTATGCCTAACAGGTGTCTACACCCTCGGAGGTGACAGAGGCTTGCCTGTGATGGTACCATGGCTACTTCTCCATCTCTGTGAATGGAGGATATCATACTGCTATAACCTAATCAAGAATATTTGTATTTGAGCAGAGTATCTTGAAAGTATGCTGCCTTAGCAGAAGGAATGAATCCCAGATGCTCACATGGGGGCTGGAGGGAGCTGGTTTGAACCACATTTTCAATCTACCCATAAGGCACTAGGGCTTTCCTGATGGCTCAGTGGTGTAGAATCCACCTGCCAATACAGGAGACACAGGAGACACACGTTCCATCCCTGGATCAGGAACATCCCCTGACAGAGGAAATGGCAACCCACTCCAGTATTCTTGCCTGGGAAATCTTATCTTCCACAGGGTAACAAAGAGTAGGACACAACTGAGTGACTAACCACACACACATATAAGGCACTTACACGGCTGTCTTAAAATCCTGTGCTCAGTAATTCACAGCATCAACAAACAATGAAATGAAATAACAGCAAGAACAAAAGCAAACTGGAAGAGCCCAAGCCGCCTGGGGGAGCCCTATGGACTATGTGGTGATAATGCTCTAACTGGGCCCCAAAGAGACCCCAGCAGTGCTCAGTCACTGCTGACCCCTGACCACAGGAGCGAGGCCACAACAAGATCTTGTCCCATCGCTCTGGGATTCAGGGTGTCTCTGTTGAAGGTAATAAGACTATTTTGAGTCATTTCTTAAGGAATGTCACACTGGCTGATGGCCCTGTGGGTCCTGTGGCCCCTGCCCCATCTGTGCCCAGTCCCTGGACACCCACTATGAGGCCTGGTATCCCCACGACCAGGTGTAGAGAGCAAGTCTCTGGCTGCGGTCTTGGTACCCAAGGCTGGGACCCCTCCTGCCTGGAGCAGCTCGCCCCCATGATGATGCCCTCACAAGGACACCATCCTTTGCCTCCAGGTCATCGAACCACTGCTCTGGTTTTATACTGAGAACGTGCATGCTCCCTTCTCCACAGGACAAAGGACTTCAGGCAAAGTGCAGGGGGCTTGCTCCACCGTGGGCAGCTGGGCTACATTCCACCTCAGTGATCTGCTCCAGGTTTCTGGGGTCTCCTCAGCTTTGGTTAAAATGCTACAAATTTAACGTAGGAAGAGACTGGAAACTGGCCCCGTTTAATGTGCAAATCTGTTTTAGTAGCGTCATCTCTTTTTCACCACAGGCCCCTTAGGAATCTGAAGCCCATTTCTTCAAGATGTTGACTGTCTTTATACCACAGCTGGGGATCTCGGTTCACCTTCACTAAGGACCATGTGGCCCAAGGGGTCCCATCACTAAGGTCCACGTTCGCCTATGTTCATCTTTACTAAGAACCACGTGGCCTGAGTGGCCCCATCACTAAAGATCACATCCTCCTGAGGGGCCCCATTACTAAATACCACGTATGTTTATGAGGCGCCATCATTAAGGTCCATGTCCTCCTGAGGGGCCCCATCACTAAAGACCACGTCTGTCTATGAGGCACCATCATTAAGGTCCATGTCCTCCTGAGGGGCCCTATGGCTATGGACCATGTGGCCTTTGGAGCACCATCACTAAGGACCACGTCCACTGGAGGGGTCCCATCACGAAGGACCATATCCTCCTGAGGGGTCCCATCACTAAGGGCATCCTCCTGAGGGGCCCCATTGAGGGTCTGTCTGTGGGGTCCTTGGCCCCTCCAGAACCCTGCTAAACGAGCCTTCCCGGGAGCTGAATTGTGCATAATAAGGACTCTGTCCTTCTCAGTATTTTTTTAGGCTGAAAAGAAACTTTCCTGCATTCCCTGCCTTTGGCTTCAGTTAGTTATTTGAAATGGCAAAAGTTATTAAAATTCCAATGTGGGAATTTGCTTAATAAACAGGAAGGGAGTTTTGAGGACCCACCACTGAGTATGCAGATTAACCCTGCACTTGCCAGTTCTGGGGTGTTGGCAGTTTCTACGCTGGCCTTGGAGGAGGGTCTCTACTCAGGGGGCTTTCCTTATACTGTTCCTGGGCTGCTATGCGTTTTTGTTATATGTAACATGTACTTTTTTAATAGCAAACTTAAAATAGACAGAAACATATGAAATGATCTCATTTATACAAGACTTGAGTAACTACAGATTCACCTCTCGATGGCAACATTTATTCATTCACCAAATATTTATTGGGTGTCAGTTTTACAGGGAAACAAAGAAAACAAACAACTTGAAGAGGTCAAAGAGAAATAAAGCAGAAGGAAAAAACCTTGAGGGGAAAAATAGGCCTGGAGGAACTCAGAGGGTAGTATACTCCTGGCCCCAAGGGGAAAGCAGGAGAGACTTCCTGGAGGAGGCAGCATCTGGGCTTGGCCTTGAGAAGTGGGGAGGACAGTGGATTAAAGACGGCCACACATTCTTTGACATCCTCCCACTGAGAAATGGCACCTTTGACGCTCCCCAGAATTTCCCCAGGTGGTGGGCTCTGTGACTGCTCCCATCAACAGCATGGTAGCATTGATGCGGGTCAGTTTCCAGGCCAAGCCCTTAAGGTGTCAGCTGCTTCCTCTTCTTGTCTTTTGGAAGAGCTGATCTTAGAATGCTCTCTCTGGGACCCCTGAGCCTCCCTGCTGCCCCTACCCTAAGGCCCCCATGCTGGACAGGCCACATGTATGCATGTCAGTGGAGCAGAGGCTGAAGGTGGCAGGTGGGTTTTGGTGGGGATGGGGACCCATAACGCACCCTGAGCACTGCTTGCATGAGCATCCCCCAGAAAAACAAAGACCCTTGAGCTTCACTCAGGACAAAGTGGATCAGAATCCCAAGGAATGCAGCCCAGGAACCTGCCTTAACAAGCACCTTGGGACTTTTAGACCCAATCTGAGAAACAGTGGAATGAGGACTAGACCAGCTTCAGTAGAGGGAAGAAGGGGACGGTGGATTTAAGTAAATAGGAAGAAAAGGACTTTTCGAAGCGCTTCATTTTATAAGCAAGTGCAGTTGAACAAGTAAACAAACAGAAAGGAAGGTGGATGTTGGAACAGGCACAGCATCTCCAGCTGGGCACTTGAGCTTGGCAGACCCCAGGAAGGTGGTAGTGGGGAGAGGGTTCTGCTGCTGACACAGGGCTGTCTCCCTGTGAATGAACATGGGGAATTTCATCACACATCACACCTGAGCCTCTTACTGAAGCAGCAGTTATGGCTCCTGGGGCCATCAAAGTCATCTTCCCTCCCCTGCCCTCCTCTACAAGGGAACCCTTCTGTGTTTGTGCAGGAGAAAGAGAAAGAGAGAGAGAAAGCCCAGTCAGTAGGACCCAAGCAATCAAAGACCTGGAAACAGACAAAAGATGGAAACAGACAAAAGACAGAGAGAGAGGAGGATGCAGGGCTTTGTGCGCTGTTACTCATGTTGATAAACGGTACTAATAATGTGTAAGGCAGACGTGAACATGGGAGCCAAAGACATGTCACTCCGGAAGACTGTTTATAGGAATGTCCACTGAACATCTTGAGAAACAGATATTGATAAGGATTGAACTGAATTAAATTGGATTCAATTGACAGTAATGAATCTGATCCTCTTAATCCTTTTAATCATTAGTGTCTTCCTACTGGTAACCAAAAGTATTTATTTTGAGGTTGTTGTTGGTTCTTTTCCTCTTTAAGGAAATGAAAATAAAATACCAATGAAGTGTTTTTAAAAGAGGATTACCTAAGGGACTGCCCTGGCAGTCCAGTGGTTAAGACTTCACCTTTCAATGCAGCAGGGTTCGATCCCTGGTTGGGGAGCTAAGATTTCACATGCATCCATGCCAAAAAACCCAAAGCATAACAGGAGCAATACTGTTACAAATTCAGTAAAGACGTTAAATAATCTTCCCCCCTCAAAACAAGAGGATCGCCTCAAACTAAACTGTTAAGCTACATGTTGGGGTGAGAAGCTGGGAGGAACATCAGCTCCTGCAGAAGTGGGAAGGTAGCAACATCTCTATTGTGAAGTTACATATTTGATCTGCACACTTTTCTGTATTATGTTGTTTAGTCCTGTCGGACTCTTTTCGACCCCATGGACTGTAGCCCACCAGGCCCCCTCTGTTCATGGGATTCTCCAGACAAGAATACTGGAACCAGTTGCAATTTCCTTCTCCAGGGGATCTTCCCAACCCAGAGATCGAATCCGCGTCTCTTCCACACTG
Organism: Bison bison bison; assembly: GCF_000754665.1. Classification (NCBI taxonomy): domain Eukaryota; kingdom Metazoa; phylum Chordata; class Mammalia; order Artiodactyla; family Bovidae; genus Bison; species Bison bison. The sequence goes on from NW_011494592.1 coordinate 1,896,529, forward strand.
GCAGGCGGATTCTTTACCTGGTAAGCACAGGCTCAGGGTGCGAAGGTGTTAAAGGAGAAGTAGCCGCAGTGTAGATGGGCTTAGAGGGGTTAGTTCCCAGAAGACGCGCCGCCCGCGGGGTCCTCGTGTGTGCACAGGTCAGGGACAGGGGAGGCCGGCTCCAGCTCCCGTGGCCTCACGCGGGTGCCGGGTGCCCCTTTAGTGTGCGTGGATGGGGCACACGATGGAGACGTGTGAACACTTGCGGGGCTCATTCTCTCCTGATTACTGAAAGGCTCGTCTGTCGGAGTCTCTTGAGCGAGATGTTTTCCTGGAATGCAGCTCTGAGCCCAGAGCGTGGAGACTTAAACAGCACGAAGCACAGAGCTGCCAAAGGCATCTTTAGAGCTGCGACGCAAAGCCAGGACATTCCGAAGGCCTGAGCGGGAGGGAGGGAGCGGGCTGGGGGGACCAGGGCGCGCGGTGCGCAGGGGAGGGGACTGTGGTCGGGAGGGCCGGTAGCGGCGAGATCCCGAGGCCTGAGCGGGGACCCTCAGAGCACCCAGCCGTTCCCCCGCTGGATGCCGCGTCCCCTCCCGAGGCAGCCGAACCTCTCTTGCCCTTCGCCCGCGGTCTTTGGCGGCCCAGGCGCCCGCAGCCCCGCAGCCTTGGAGGAGCCGCGGCCGGAGAGAGGGGCGCGGAGACTTGGCACGGACACTTGGCCCGCGGCCCGTCGGCACAGCGCCCGCCTGCCGGGTCCCGCCCCGGCCCGGACTCGGGGACCGCCCGCGCGTCCAGTACCCTTGAGCGCAGTTCTTCAGGGCGCAGTCCGCTGGCGCCGGGTCCTCCAGAACAAGCGCCTTCCTTATCCTTCCCGCGCAGTGGCCAAGGCGCGCTCATCTCTCTCCAGCGCATCCGCTGCAACCATGGCCACCTCCTCCGCGCGGCCCGCCTTCCTGGTCATGACCGCACTGGCGCTGCTGCTGCTGCTGTGCATGGGCCCAGGTAAGGAGGCAATTTCACGGCGCTAACGCCGAGAGGAGGGCGCGGAGACCAAGGC
>NW_011494592.1:1897667-1904623 GCF_000754665.1 Bison bison bison
ACATCCCGAGTCCTGGCAAGGGCCAAGAGTTGAAAGCGGTCTTGGGTTCTGCCCTTGGGCGGTGGGAAGTGGCAGAGTTCAGGGTCAAGGGCAGGGTTTCAGGTGTTCGCGGCAACCTTGGGAAAAGAGGCGGAGGAGCCTTGGACAGAACGCTAGAGGCAGGGCACAGTGGGCGCTGTAGGCAGGTGGCACCCAGAACTCAGAGGAGTCAAAAGGCCTTCATCCCCAGGGTCCCTTCCAGGTGTTCCCTTTCTGGCGCCTCGGCTCAGTTAAGTTCCAGGCCTGCAAATCTGCGCGAGCAGGAGCAGGGCCTCACCTCCTCGCTGGGGAAAAGCTCTGAAAGGAGAAATTCTTTAACGTCTCTACTTCTTGGAGGCCCTCTTGAATGGGTTGGCAATCCCAGTTCTTTCCCTAGAAAATGCGCGGATTCACTCACAGGCTGCAGATGAAGTGGGTGGGATGTGGACTTCTGAACCCTGGGAGCCCACAGAACCCACCTTAGGGAGGTTTCACCTTGAGTGCTCACTTCCCTCTTGCCATCCTTTATGGCTCAGGAATGGCCTCCTGCAGGCAGGGGTGCCTTTGCGGGTGTGAGAGGTGGGGTGGTGACCCCAGGTCTACTGGGAAGATTCAAGGGCTGGAAGATGGGAGGGTGACCTGCTCAAGAACCTGAGACTGAAGTTTCTCACACCACAAAGCAGCCAAGCAAGGTGGGTGGAAAGGCAGGACCCCCTTGGTTGCTGAACGTCTGTGTTTTGGGTGGTCAGCACAAGTTGGGAACAGCAAACAGGCCAGAGGAGCAATGGGAGCCCTGGGGGGCATTAGCACAACAGAGGGGCTGGGGTGACTGCTTTTCTAATTTAGGACCACAAGGGAGGCCAGTCAATCACTCCCCATCACCTGATTTATCACCTCCCGCTTGTTCCTCCCATTTTAAGAACCACAACTGAATACAGCAAATGGACATCAGCTAGAAACCCATTCTTTTCAGGATTTGTATTTTATTTCATTTATACCAAGATTGCAGTGATAGGAGTTGGTTAAAATATTATGGTCATTGAGCTGGAATGTGAAAGTTCTTATGACACCAAATAAAAATCTTTATGTAAAGTCCCCAAGATGATTTTATGACACCCAAAAGCATTTAGTGGAGAAAGGACCGTTGCCCTTTCTTGATCAGTTTATCATGAGCTTCAAAGGGGGCATTTTAAAATTCCAAACCCGCTGGGAGATCGAATGCCAGGGAGCTAAACTTGATCAACTCAGGAGTGCGTATGAGCACAGCCTAAAAATGGTGACCAGTGATGTTGGGGTAGAAATCCATGATGCTACAAGACAAACCCCACAGCAGCTCATTCGTTCTTTATTCCTTTCTTCAAATAAAGTTAGCGTGGTGTCCACGTTCATGCATTGATATTTACAGTTCAGTGGGCAGTAATTGGCACCATGACATCATTGATATTTATCATTTTAAGACTTGTTCACCCTTTTCAATTGTGTAGCTGAATCTGATGAGGCTCACCTTTCTGGGTTAGTAGTGACACAGATTTGCTAGGAGAAATTGCAGCTTCAGCACAAATGCCACTCAGATGGTAAAGAATCTGCTTGCAATGCGGAAGAGCCAGGTTCAATCACTGGGTCAGGAAGATCCCCTGCAGGAGAGCATGGCAACCCATTCTAACATTCTTGCCTGGAGAATTCCATAGACAGGAGCCTGGCAAGCTCCAGTCCAAGGGGACGCAAAGAGTCGGGCATGACTGAGCGACAAACACTTTTCACTTTTCCAATGTCTGTTTCAATTCATCAGTATTAAAGTGCTATTACAGAATACAGACAGAGAGGTGGTACTTAATTTGGCAGGCTACTCTGAGTCATTGGAGACTCACATATATTAAGATACTAAAATATGCTCAGATTCGTGCTCTGTCCATGTTGGCAAATGTAGATTCCTTCACTGGCTCTTGAGGTTGGGAGGGAAGCACAGACTGAAAGTGGTCCCACCCCTTGTAACTGAACCTCCTGTGCAGCAGCCTCCCCAGTGCTGACTCACAACTGATGCCCTGGATACCTCTAGTGACTCTGGATGGGAAGCTTCTCTGTTGATTTGCTCCAGCCGTGGGTGGCTGTCCGGTGCTGGCAGCCTGCTGCCCACCCATAGATTTATGGCCCAGTGGCATCTTAGAGCCATCTATCGCTCTGCTCCCAGAAGTTTCTTTCCTCTAGTTTAACATCTATGTGTGTGTTTGTGTGTGTGTGTGTTAGTCACTCAGTCATGTCCAACTTTCTACAGGGCTACAGCCTTGTAGCCCACCAGGCTCCTCTGTCCATGGGATTCTCCAGGCAAGAATACTGGGGTGGGTTGCCATGCCTTCCTCCAGGGGATCTTCCCAACCCAAGGATCGAACCCGGGTCTCCTGCATTGGCAGGCAGATTCTTTACCGTCTGAGCCACAAGGGAAGCCCCAGTTAAACATCTAAATTCCTTTAATTTGTTATCATACACACACACAGGCCGTTTGTTCCTCTTGGACTTTTTCCTCTTTCTAAACCTTTTTCCTTTTGCCAGAACTCCTGTTTTCCTGTGACCATCTGAAGGTCACATGTTAGCACCTGAACCAAATAGTAAAAGAGGTGGGCTGATCAGAGACAAGCTGAAACACAGGCAGGACAAGTATTTCCTTTTTGCAAGACGCTCTTCTTTTATTTGCACGGCCTAAAATTGTACCTGCTTTTTAAACAACTGCATCTCTGTAGACTGACTGGAAGTGTAGATGATAATTCTGAATTCAGACCACTGCCCACTTAGCCCACCGCCCAGAGACACCAGCCCTCCTCTGAAGACACGAGGGTGGCCCCACTGTGTTCTCCTCTTGCAGTGGGATCCCTAGAGTTCCCCCCAGACCTGGCTCCCTATTCTAAAGGCAGGTGGGAGGCACCCAAATTCAAACACCTGTGGGGGGCTTGAGAGGTAAAGTGCTGTTTACACACCCCGGGGTCTGCCAAGTGACCTGGGTCTGGAAACATTCAAATACTAAATCCGTAAACATGGGGCACCTAAGAAAACACACTTGCAGGTCACGTGTAGTGGTGAGCAGCCAATTTGTGACTTTTGGCTACAAATGTGTTTTTTTCCTCCCCAACTACATAATAAATTTTTTAAGCAGAGTTTCTTAGTCTTCTTTGGGCCCCACACACTTCTGAAAGTTTGGCTGGAGCTCTGGCTCCTATTCCCAGAAGACCACACCTTTGCAGTTGCAAATTGGTCCATAGTTGGGGAGGGCAGGACCTGCTGAAGGATGGATACCACCATCTCAGCATCTCCATCCTTGGGCCAGACTGTGGCTCATACACCTAAGGATGCTCTGCTCAGTCTTTACAAGGCTATGCTCTCTCCCAGAGCCCCTGGTTCCCCCTCCACAGGACAAGCCTCATTCCTGTAAGTAGCACTCAGAGACCAGAGGCTTCCACAGTCTTCAAACCAGCTCACAGGCCAGAGGGTACGTTTCATGAGATCAAACTCATCATTTCCTATTAAACAATTGGGCAGGTTATAAACACTTCTAGATCTGAATACAAACCACAGTAAATGGTACAAATGATGCCTGATTGTAAGACAGTGAGGGCAAGTAACGATACAGGGCTGAACTTTGAGAGCACTGAGGCACGTTCCTCGGCTTGTGGTAGAGAAAGCCCACTTCTGCCTTCATCTTCTCACGACTGCCATCTGTGTGGTGTCACCTCTTCTTGTAAGGACATCAGTAGTTGGATTTAGAGCCCAGCCTAAACCCAGCATCATGTTACCTCCGGACCCTTAACTCATTGCATCTGCAAAGACCTTATTTTCAAATAGCTTCCCACGCTGAGGTTCTGAGTGCTATGAATTTGGGGGGACACTATTCAGTAAAGTCTGCAGGCGGGTACGTATGACAGATAACTGCCTGAATATTATTTAATTTTTTTGAAGTTTTATACTAGCATATGGGCTTCCCAGGTGGCTCAATGCTAAAGTTTCAGCCTGCCAATGCAGGATTTGATCCAGGGTTCAATCTCTGGGTGAGAAAGATCTCCTGAAGGAAGAAATGGCAACTCCTCACTCCAGTATTCTTGCCTAGAGAATCGCATGGACAGAGGAGCCTGGTAGGCTACAGTCCATGGGGTCACAAAGAGTCGGACACGACTGAACAACTGAGCACGCATGTATACATAGCCAGTTAACAATGTTGTGATAGTTTCAGGTGAACAACAGAGGGACTCAGCCATGCATGCAATACACATGTATCTCTTCTCCGCCTAACTCCTGGTGACTGCCTGAATACTATGATAGAAGGGCTCAAAGGACAATGTTACTTTTCCTGGAGAACAGTTCAGATGGTCTCTAGTAGCTCAAAGTGTCCTGCTCAGCCATAATCCTTGTCACCAGTTTGAGCAACGGGCAGCCTGAATGGCCTTTTCTACATAACAGGAAATGCAGCAAGCATTGGATACCAAGTTGCCAAAGCAGGATAGAGGCATGAAGTGAGTTTTTTCCAATGTGGATTTTTGCATGTGAGAAATTTAAGGGTTCAGTACAATCCTGAAATGATTTCTGTCTTCATTCCTTTAGGCGGCATAAGTGGAAACAAACTCAAGTTGCTGCTTCGGAAACGAGAAGGTAAATACAGCCTACATGGATAAGGGGGCATTCTTCAGCGGGTTGCAGGGAAATGGGGATGTTGATGTGTTCACTGGAGGCTTGTGTTTGGAAAATGAAAAGTGTTTACTTCTTAAAAGGTTAGCAGATAGAAGGGGTGGTTCTGTGGGGATGTGGTGCGGTATTTCATCAGATAAATATTATTGCCAGTTAATGCTTCTCTGAAAGCTGTCAGTGTAGATTCAGAAATAAAAGGAACAGAGCGGCAGTGTTCAGGGAAGGCTGTTTTAGAACCCTGGTGCCCTTTAGAGCACATGCCTGAGTCTGGAGCACACACTGCCTTAGTCCTGGGGTAGCGCAGAGTGGGCTTGTGGGCGTCCTCTGTATCCAGGTGGCCCTTGGGAAAGGGTTAACCAGAAAGATTTGTGTTGCTGACACCTGTTGTGAAGAACATGCCTCAGGGAGTGGTGGTAGCACATGAACAGTCTGGGAGCCATGCAGGTGAGTCCTGGCCCCTGCAGCGGGTTCCGTCACCCTGTGGTCCTGTCAACACCATTCTCCCTCGGAACATGTGTCTTCACCTGGAAAACAGGAAGTTATCTGTCCCTTAGAGTGAAGACTAAATTTCTGAGGTGAACTTTTAGCCACTTATTCTTTTCCCTGAGTTAATGGGGCTCCAGGAGGTTGAATTTGAAGTCTGTTCCCCGCTGTGGGGCCCCGGTGCTTATGCAGCTACTTCCCAGGGGGTCTGCAGTGACCCCTCCACCTGACACACACCTGCTGAGCACATGTGGCTCCTCTCGGTATGGAGAGGGACTCCCAGCATCTCCCCAGCTCTTCCAGCCGCTTCTGAGGCCTTCGTCCACCCCTGACCTCCCAGGCCCCTCAGACGGCCCCTTCCCTGGGCTGAGCAGCCATCTCCCAGGGATACCAGGGCTGATGGGAGTTCTGGCAGGGCCACCTGTGCAAGGGATACCAGAGAGAAAGTGACCGAGAAAATCAGGACTCCTCTGTGTATACCTTCAGCGTTTATCCAGCTCAAGCCAAGAAACATATACTGAGCACCTACTGTGTGTGAAACAGTGTGACAGGCCCAGAGGGAAATGCCCAGACGAGCAGGTGGAGAGAATACAAACGTGCTGGTATTTACCCACGTGAGCAAGGACACAAGGGCACCTGACTTCCTTTTCCTGTGCAGCCTCCATGCCAACCTCAAGGCAAAGACCATCCATCCAGCGTCACAGATGAGGGAACAGGGGCTCAGAGGCAGTCAGCAGGGCCAGCCCAGGACCCAGAGCTTCCCTGAGTGTATCTGCAGGAGTGGGGCCCTTTCAGCACTGAGCCCATGAGAGAAGGCATTCAGGGAAGCCATGGGAAAGGTAGGGTCACCCCATTAAGAGGCAGTCCAATCATCAGTGGTCACACAGTGGGACCCCAAGTGGCACCGCTTGTCCCCACAGCCCCTGCTGGACTTGCCTGGCTGGCCGGCCCAGGGCCCCTTGTTCCAGCTCTCTCTCCCCTGGACTCCTAAGCAGCCCCAGAGGGCTCTTTTTACTTGGATAGTGAACACCCACCAGGCAGCACTGGATACACTGTGGTTTCCTGACAGCAGAGCCCACAAGGAAGCACCAGCCCCTGTCCAGGGCTGGGCCTGGGTCTGGGTGTGGCCAGGGGCTGCAGAGGAGGAGCTGAATTCGGTTCCTGCCCCAACCCCAGGCCTGTGATATGGCAGTGCCCAGAGGGCAGGGCTGGCTACCCCAGAGCCCAGGGTGGGACCTAGTGAGGGAGCCCCCACTGTACCCGTGTCCTGCAGGAAGGATATGCCAGACAGAGCATCTCCTGCCAGGCAGGGTGGGAGGGGATGTGGAAGAGCAATTCACCCCAGTGAGGAAAGAAATCATCTTTGTACTTGGTGGTGGGGGGTACCCCTTGTTTCAGCCCCTGCTCCCACTACGACCCCGGTGGCTGTCCAGGAGAGCAGAGCCAAGGAGTTCCTGAGCAGCCTTAGGAGGCCCAAGCGGCAGCTGTGGGACCGCTCGAGGCCAGAGGTGCAGCAATGGTACCAGCACTTCCTGTACCTGGGCTTCGATGAGGCGGTGGGTGTCCTGGCTCCCTCGGCAGGAGGGGTGGGCCTGGGAGAGTGGGGGCTGGTGCAGACGCCTGGCTTCCCCTGGTGGGGATGAGGGTTGAGGGGGTAGAGGCCTGGATCCTGTGGGGGTAGGTGGGACAGAGGGCTGGCTTCCTACAGGGCAGAGTGGAGGTGAGGGGCAGAAGCCTGGGTCTTCCTGAGGGAATGGGGGTTGGGGGACAGAGGCCTGGATTCCCAT
>NW_011494592.1:1904723-1915833 GCF_000754665.1 Bison bison bison
TGGGTGGGGGCGGGGGAGAGGCGTGGATTCCCACCAGATGGTGGGAGGGCATGCAGGGAAACGGGCAGAGAATGAAGTTCTGTTATTTGCCCTGAAGTCAAAGCCAGAGCTGCCAGGCACTGGACTACGTGACCGTCAGGTATACGGTGTTGGCTGGAATTTTCCACCCCGCTGTGCCCAATGGGATCCCTCCCATCAGGGTTTCGTAGCAGAATTCCAGAGACTTCCCTGCCCGGAGAGGCTGGGACTTAGATTCAGGGAGAGTCTGATTTTCCTAGGAACCCTCTGACCATATCTGTATGGTTTTATCTGAGTGTGAGTAAATGTGAGGATCCAGTAAGGTTCTAACATGCATAGATGGGACTAGAAGGACATGCACCCAGACACCAGTAGGGATTGGGAGTGGAAATAGCCCCTTTCTCTTTGTCTCCCTCCCACCGTGCTTTTGTAAAATGTGAGTCTGCATTATTTCTGTATTTATAAAATATTTTTTAAGTTTTTTGAAAAAAAGTTATTTTAAGGCATAACCTTAAACAAGATTATAAAATTAGGAAAACCAAAGAATGAGGCTACTACCCTATGTGACAAACTGCAGTATTGTGAGTCAAGCAAGCCATCTTCTTTTGAAAGCAGAGACTGGTGGGGGTGGTAAGGGTGGTGGAGGTCGCAGCCCCAGGCCAAGCAGATGAAGAAGGTGGAATTGTGCCCATGTAGTCAGTGTTTGTGGCCTGAGTTGGTGCACCAGATCTGTTTGAGCATCACTACAGTTGTGAGAGAGTCACCACCAGACACTCCCTGAAGCTGCAGTATGATTCTGTTCACCACCATTTACTAAGCCCTGTGCAGCAGCCCAGGCAGGACTGGGGGTCAGCGTCTGCCACACTAGACTCCTAGTGCTGGGGGCAGGCCCAGTTGTTACTGCATTGGGCAGATGTCCGCTTTCTTTACCAAAAAAGAGAAGAATGCTGAAGTCTGGGGTATATTCAGAACTCGCAGGTAGGGGTTCAGGGGAAGGGGTGTATATGCCTTTGGGGACTAGGCTTTCAGCAGTGCTCTCCTGCTGGTTAGAACTGACCTCTGGCCCAGGGATGCTGTAGGCAGGAGTAATTATTTTTTTAAGTACTATTTATTAGTTTTTATTGAAGTACAGTTGAAAAGTACTCTCTTATTGAAATACGCTTGAAAGTCCCTTGAACTGCAAGGGGATCAAACCAGTCAAAGCTAAAGGAAATTAACCTAGAATATTCACTGGAAGGACTGATGCTGAAGCTGAAGCTCCAGTACTTTGGCCACCTGATGACTCACTAGAAAAGACCCCGATGCTGGGAAAGATTGAGAGCAGGAGAAGGGGGAAACAGAGGATGAGATGGTTAGACAGTATCACTGACTCAATGGACATGACTTTGAACAAGCTCTAGGAGATAGTGAAGGTCAGAAAAAGCCTGGTGTGCTGCAGTTCACGGGGTCACAAGGAGTTGGACATGACTTAGTGACTGAACAACAGTTGATTGTTGTTAATGTTAGTTTCAGATACACACGCACATATATATATGTTCTTTTTGGGTTCTTTTCCCTTATAGTTACCACAGGATATTGAATATAGTTCCTCCTTGTGCTGTACAGTAGGACCTTGTTGCAGGAGTTTCTATTAGGGGTCATTCATTGTTAAAGAAAAACACCAGAGAAACACCACCAGTAAAATGTGCTCTGGGAAGTGGTGTCTTTAATCCCATCCTTTCTCACCCTCTTCTCCAGAAATTTGAGGATGACATCAGCTATTGGCTGAATAGAAATCGGAATGGGCATGACTACTACGATTACTACCAGCGCCACTATGATGAGGACGCGGCCATTGGCCCCCGGAGTGCCCACAGCTTCCGGCACGGAGCCAGCGTGAACTATGACGACTACTGACCACCCCTTCGGGCAGGTTCAGGCCGTGGGCTCCGCACAGCTCTTGGGCTGTGTCTGCCATGTCTAGTCTTGGCCCATCTTCCCTACTCGCTTTCTATGGCCAGAAAGGAAGCATTAACACAGAGAATATAAAGGCCTTTCGAGAGTCCATGCAAGTTCCTAACACTGCATTCCATTTAAAACTATAAATAAAAGCATTTTGTTTAAAAGTCTGAGTTTGAAAGTTTGAATGAAACTTAAGCTGGCGAGAGTTTTCCTTCCCTGGATGTTTCTCAACCTCTCAGAGGCACCAAGTGTGACCCCCTCCAAGAGTCCCTACCATCCCAAGCCATGGGACGGAGCAGGGGTCTTCAGTGTGTTAGAATTCAGTCCACACTAAATGCAAACAAACAAGCAAAACCCAGCAAGAAAATTTATTGGAAATCATTTAAGATCACAGAACACAGTTTGGAGGATCTAATCATTGATGTGGTTTTGCAAGTTTGATTGCTCTTCCATGGCCTGAGCCAGAACCGGACCTATTTAATATTATTAGGCAGGAAAAATGGGTAATATAAAAACCACTAAAGTTCGGTTGACTTCAGAGCTTCACTTACCTTAAGAAATTGAACCTTGTCTAATGAATCCAAGATTTAAGAATATACTTTGCATCGTGTTTAAGCAACCTGAGTGAATGGAAAAGTGGGGGTGGGTGAAGGGAGGGGAGGGAGATAGGGGGGGTGACACCTGCAGAGGGGACGGGCCCTCAGCATGGCTCTTGTACTCACAGACTCTGACAGCCTGCTGGAAGCTTTCTCACAAAACTGCTACGTGATTTGTACATAATCTCTGAGACACCACAATATTCACAGGCTGCAGGTAATGAACCCCTGGGCTTGGTGGCAGATACCGGCTTAATGAGAGCAGTGTTTCTGGAAAATCCTTTGGAATCCCTACAACTTTTAAAAATTGGTGGTAAAACACACACAACATAAAATCCCCCATTTTGAGCATTTTTTGGTGCACAGTTCAGGTGCATTAAGTTCATTCACATTGTTGTGCAACTGTCACCAATCTCCATCTCCAGAGCCATCTCATCTTCCCCCAAAAGGTACTCTGTCCATGAAACCGTAAGTCCCCAGCCCCGCTCCACCTTCTTTCTGTCTGCATGGATTGGACTCCTCTAGGGACCTCCTGTAAGTGGAATCATACAGTATTCGTCTTTTGTTACTGACTCAATATTTCACTGAGCATTATGTCCTCAAGTTTCATCCCCCTTGTAGCATACCAAGTTTCTTCCCTTTTTAAGGCTGAGGAATATTCTATTTTGTGTGCAGACCACTCTTTGTTTATCTACCAACAGATACTGGGTTCCTTCCACCTCCCAGCTGGTGTGACTAATGTTGTGAACACAGTCTGTAAATACCTCTTTCTGTCCCCACTTTCAGTACTTTGGGGCACATACCCAGAAGTAGAATTATTGGATCATAAAGTAATTTGTTTTGCTTTTTGAGGAACCACCATTTGTTTTCCACATCAGCTGTACTATTTTATATTTTAATATAAAAGAGTTGTAATTTGCTGTTCAGTCGCTCAGTCATATCCGATTCTTTGTGACCCCACGGACTGCAGCACGCCAGGCTTCCCTGTCCATCACCAACTCCCAGAGCTTGCTCAAACTCATGTCCATTGAGTTGGTGATGCCGTCCAACCATCTCATCCTCTGTCATACCCTTTTCCTCTTGCCTTCAATCTTTCCCAGCATTAGGATCTTTTCTAATGAATCAGCTCTTCATATCAGGTGGCCTAACTATTGGAGCTTCAGCATCAGTCCTTCCAATGAATATTCAGGACTGATTTCCTTTAGGATTGACTAGTTTGATCTCCTTGCAGTCCAGGGGACGCTCAAGAGTCTTCTCCAATACCACAGTTCAAAAACATCAATTCTTTGGCACTCAGCTTTCTTTATAGTCCAACTCTCACATCCATATATGTCTGCTGGAAAAACTACAGCCTTGACTAGATGGACCTTTGTTAGCAAAGTAATGTCTCTGCTATTTACCATCAGGGAAGCCCAAGAGTTGTAATAGGAAAGAGCTTTTGTGTTCTGTACAAGTTAGTCACTGAAGGGATGTTGCCTTTAAGCCTATATTATACATAATGGCCCATCTTGGGCACCCCTGCCTCCCAGATAATAAGCATAAAGCTAAAACACCTTTGTTTACCTCCCAGGAAACCTCCTGACTAGGCCCACCTGTAAGTGTCTACAGGAAGATGAAATTCACATGCCCCCTCCAGAGGCCGCTGGTGGGGGAATGGGGAGGTGGAACCGGAAATGCTTGGCTGTAGTCCCTCCCCCTTAATATAAAAGGAGCCTGACTCTAACTCAGGCAAGATGGTTCTCTGGGGGCATGACTCCACCATCTCCTGCGTCTGCTGGCTTTCTGGATAAAGTCGCAATTCTTTGCCCCAGCAAGTCGTCTCTTGACTTATTGGCCTGTCCTGTAGGTACGAGATTGAACTCTGTAATAGAGTTACATTCAGACTTTTGCTTCTGTTTCTTAACCACTACGGTGCTGCTCAAACCCCAGTGCAGTGTTGGGGAGGGGGCTGGGCAGTGATGGAGAGCATGTCTTAGTTTCATTCCTAATCTTAAATGTTGCTGTGCTTCTCCATAAATTATGTTTGCTGGGCATTTTTGGTAGATGCCTTTTCTCAAGAAAGTTACTATTCTTTTAAAAATATGCTAAGAAGAGTTTAAAATGTCATATGGATGCTGAATCCTAGATTATCTGTTGATAAATCATCCTTTAAAATCTGTTAATTAACACTTAAATTAATAGAATTCTAATATTAAGCAATTGAATTGTGACCGCATGGACTGTAGCTGGCCAGGCTCCTCTCTCTATGGGATTCTTCAGGCAAGAATACTGAAATGGGTTGCCATTCCCTTCTCCAGGGTATCTTCCCAACCCAGGGATTGCACTCAAGTCTCCTACATTGCAGGCAGATTCTTTATTGTCTGAGTCATCAGTAAAGTGGAATAAAACTAACTTGATCATGATTTTTTTCATTGTTGGATCTGGTTGGATAATATTAGTTCAGAATTTTTTCATCCATGTCCATGAGGAAGATTGGCCTGTAGTTTTGTTTCTGGTTCTGTTGTGGTCAGTTTGGGTGTCTGGCTTATGCTGGATTCCTAAAATGAATTATTTTCTGATATTTCTCCATATAAGGATGGAATTCTCTGTCCCAAACGGGAGCATTCTGATAAAGCCATTTGGATGGAGTGTTTTCTTCATGGTATTAATAAAATTTTTGACTATTTGAATGCATTTATTTTACAGGTAAAGCATTATTTTAATTTTGTTTCTCTCCTTGAATTTGTTTTGCAAAATTCTATCTCTCTAGGTAGTGATTGATTATATGAAAGTTTTGAAGTGTGTTGAGAATTGCTCTTAATATCCTTTAATCTTTACTTCTCTGTAGCATCTGTGGTTGTTTTTCATTCCATTTGTACCTTTAAAAACATCTTTTCAAACATTTGTGCCTTTGTTTTTAATGAATCTTTTCAAACATTTGGTTTTTGCCTTGTTGCTGTGCTCTTTTGTACGTTTCTCTATGTCACAAATTTCTGTTCACTCAATTTCCTTTCTTCTGCATCTGTGGGTCTTTGATTTAGCTCAATTTTGAGGCTTATTTTTTTTCCAAAGGCAAATACTTACTATTCTAAGTTTCCTCTTCAAGAACTGTATTCCATGAGTTTGATGTGAAAAGCTAGATGATGAAATCACCTAATTTCAATTATAATTTCTCCTTTGACCCATGAGTTGATTATAAGTGTTATTAAATTTCCAAGTGAATGAATTTTTCTAATTATCTTATTGGCTTTGTTTTCCTACTTAATTGTATTGTGTGTGTGTGTTTTTAATGTAGTCAGATCCTAATTCTTTGAAGTATACCAAGGCCAGCTTTACATCTGAGTGTGTGCCAGCCCAGCAAGGGTTCCCGTGTGCCTGAAGGGAATGTGTGTTTCCCAGACATCAAATGTAGTCAAGCCATTAGCTCAAGCCCAATTGTGACATTGTTCACATACTCTATTTTCTTACTAATTTTTTTGGTCCATTTGATCTACTGATTCTGATAGGTATGTTGAAATCCAACGATGGATTTGACTAGTTTTTTTGTTTAATTTCTGTCAGTCTGGCTTCATAGAAAGCTACGGTCTTCCCAGGTGGTTCTAGTGGTAAAGAACCCATCTTCCAATGCAGGGGACGTAAGAGACGCAGGTTCAATCCCTGGGTCTGGAAGATTCCTTGGAGGAGGGCATGGTGACCCATTCCAGTATTCTTGCCTGGAGAATCCCATGGGCAGAGGACCCTGGTGGGCTACAGTCCATAGGGTCGCAAAGAATTGGACACAAATGAAGTGACTTAACATGTATACACATATTCACATGGGATATGATAAATTTTTCCAGTGAATGGAGTCACTTATTTTTATGCATCACATTGCCTTATTTCTAATAATGCTTTTTGCCTGAATTCTCTTTTGCTATTAATATTTGCCTGCTGTTGACAACTAATTGCCTGTTCTCTCTTTTCCATAGTTTGACTTTTTATCTTCCTGTGTGCTTTAGGTGTGTTTTTTGTAAAGAGTACATCGCTGAAATCTTTTTTGCTTTTTTTAAAATAGAGTATAACTTTTAAGGTCTGAACAGGAGAATTTAGCTCATTGACATGTATTAGGATTAGTGATTTTTGTCTATAACATTACACTTTGAACTTGTCCCATTTTTCCTGTCCTCTCCTCCCTTTTCCTCCTGTCTTGCCATCATTTGGACTCTCTTGTTTTCCTTTACATCTTTCTTTTCCTTTCACTTCCTTTGAAGGTTATATTGGATCTGTTCTATTAGTGTTTGCCCATTTAATCCATATTTAACAAGCTATAGGCAGTCAATAGCCATAGTCATCTCCTGGAAAAATACAAGGACCCCCAAATACTTCATTTTGCGATCTTCTCTCCCAATTTATAAGCTACAATAACTCAGCATTTAAAATCTAGTCTACTGGGCACTTCCCTGGTGGCTCAGTAGTTAAGAATCTGCCTTCCAAAGCAGAGGATATGGATTCAATCCCTTGTCCAGGAAGATCCCCCATGCCATGGGGCAACTAAGCCCGGCACCACAGATAATGAGTTCACGTGCTGCAGCTACTGAAGGCTGTGTGCCCTAGAGCCTGTGCGCCACAACAAGAGAAGCCACCGCAATGAGAAGCCTGAGTACTGCGATGAAGAGTAGCCCCCGCTTGCCTCAACTAGAGAAAAGCCCATGTGCAGCAACAAAAACCTAGCATGGCCTAAATAAATAAATAAAACTCTTGTCTGCTTTATGTCCCCATGTTAGTTACCTTTGCCTCATTTACAGTCACTAGCTTGATTAGATGTCACATATCATATCCAGCCTGGCTTACCATCTCTCCTTGAGACTCACACCCTGCATCTGAGCTCCTCTTCATTTGACTTTAATACCATCCTCAAATCCCTTTAGTGCAGGTCCTTCGACGGTCAATTCCCAAAGTCCACACGTTCCCTTGTGTTGCTCGGTTTAGGGTTTTGGTTGAGTTAATCAGCACTTTGGAGACACTATCCTACGTGAAGGGTTTCACCATAACCTGTCATTTTAGTTAGGCAAAAATCCGTATGTGTTCTGAAATATATATATTATACATATTTTTAATATATGTATACAAGAGCTTTTATACTACACTTGTCCTCTCCACTGCCTTATATAACAGATGCACCTCTTTTACTTACATCTATATCTGGGTTTTTGTACTGCTTGGGGTTATTGGGCTTCATCTCAGGGTTGCTGTTTTTCAACAAATTTGGAAGAATTCTATTCCTTTGAATGTTACTTCTCCCCCATTCCATTATTTCTTGAACTTTATTCAGGTTATAAATTTCACTATGCTCCCTTTTTAAAATATGCTTGAAAGAAGTGAAAGTTTTAGTCACTTAGTCGTGTCTGACTCTTTGCAACCCCTATAGCCTGCCAGGCTGCTCTGTCCATGGGATTTCCTGGCAAGAATACTGGAGTGGGTTGCCATTCCATTCTCCAGGGGTTCTTTCCTACCAAGGGATTGAACCCTGGTCTCCTTCATTGCAGGCAGATTCCAGCCTCTGAAATCTTTGCAGGTCAATTCTGGCTGCCCCCACTGCTTCTTATTCATAGTGTCCCACCTTCTTGGTGTCATGTGATTTCTTTTTTTTAAATTAAATTTATTCATTTTTAAATGAAACAAAGATGGGTATTTTTAATGATAAAAGGTACAATTCACACATAAACAACTAACAACAACAATAAAAAAGATACATAAAGCAAAAATCAGAAGAAATATAAGGGAAAAGAAAGAAGTATATCATAGGGACATCTTAACATTTCTCTGAGAATATTTTATCAAGTGCAGAAAAAATAAGAATAGGAGCATCTTGAATTATGTCATTAATAATTTAAATATAATAGATTTATATTTATATTAATCTTATATTCTACACAAATATATTTAAAATTTTATATCTCATACATTGTTAGATATCCATAGGGCATTTAGTAAAACTGGAAAAAGGGTAAACATTACTAAATTTCAAAAAGTAGAATTCTTTATTTTGTGATTCAGTTGTACATATACACATATATTATTTTTGAAATTATTTTCCATTATATATTATTACACTTACTGCAGTTCCCTGTGCAATAGTAAACATTTGTTTGCTAGTTGCATGTCTATTTTTTTAAATTAAAAATCGAGCATTCTATTCATACTAAGTCAAACAAGTGGAAACAAAATATCATAAATGTTTTAGGCAAAAATTCATAAGTTTTTCTAAAATACATATTATTTTTATATATGTATACAAGAGCTTTTGTACTATACTTGATAAAGGCTTAAGAAAGAACATCAAAAAAAGAGATGGAGAAATTGTAAAACAAACTAAACAAAATGGCAGCACTGAATATGAAATAGAAAAAGTCAAACAAACTAGATAAAAGTAAAAGATCCTCATATAATCCAGTTGTTTGTAAATGTGGCTGCTCATTAGAAACATATCTGGAGCTCTGGTGAAATAAAAGTAATACCTAGACATTTGTATTTCTCAAAAAATTCCAAGATAATTCTGATAACATCTGGGTTTTAAAAAGTGATTACAGTTTTTTCTATTAAATGGTAGTTTTGATGATATAGAATTCTGTAATTTTTCTTCTGACCAATCATGATACAATGGTATTAAGTGAGTAATGGTTACATAATCACAATAGTGAAAGATGTTTCTCAGTTTTCATAATCAATAGGCAGACCAAAAATAAAAGATAATTACAATTGTAAGCCATAATGGGAACATGATTAACCTAACAATATAAAATAATTACGTACAATTTGGGGGGTCAAGCAGAGTGATGTGGTAACTAGAAGTGCACACATGCTTCCATCCACAGCCAGTCTATGTCTCATGGTTGGTGCATTTAATCCATTTACATTTAAAATAATTATCAATATGTATAATCTTATTATCATTTTCTTAATCGTTTTGGGTTTATTTTCTGTAGGTAAGTCTTTTCCCTCTCTTGTTTCCTGCCTAGAGAAGTTCCTTTAGCATTTGTTGTAAAGCTGGTTTGGTGGTGGTGCTGAATTCGCTTAACTTTTGCTTGCCTGAAAGGCTTCTGATTTCTCCATCAAATCTGAAGGAGAGTCTTGCTGGGTAGAGTATTCTTGGTTGTAGGTTCTTTCCTTTCATCACTTTAAATATATCATGCCATTCCCTTCTGGCTTGTAGAGTTTCTGTTGAGAAATCAGCTGATAGATAGCCTGATGGGAGTTCCCTTGTATGTTATTTGTTGTTTTTCCTTGCTGCTTTTAATATTTTATCTCTGACTTTAATCTTTGTTGGTTTGATTACTATGTGTCTTGGTGTGTTCCTCCTTGGGTTTATCCTGCCTAGAATTCTCTGTGCTTCCTGGACTTGGTTGGATGTCCTGTGATTTCTACCCATAATGTGCTCATTATTTTTGGAACTTTTTTGTTCACGAATAACTGAAGCCTGAATTAAGTTGGCCTTTTCCAGTCAGCACTTGGATTTCTTGTTGCTTGAGGCCCAGAGTGCAGGTGCCAGGGCTAGAATGTGGGCATCTGCTAACTGGGACCCCTCAGTGTAGATTAACTCCACGTGTGTATCTGCAGACCCTCCCCTTGTGGTTCCTGTTCTCCTGATGCCCTCTCCCCACCCATGCATCCACCGCCTCCCAGAGCATCCTCACTGCACGTTTCAGTATGATGGATTCAATCTCTAAAAAGATTTTTTAAAAATCATATGTGGCATTTATTTGCTCCCATTGAAGCATTGATAGCCCAGGTTATCTAATCTGCCCTACCACTAGAGACTCCCAGTTGATTATTTATTTAAAAAAAAATTTTTTTTTGATGTTGACTACTTTGAAAGTCCTTATTGAATTTGTTACAATGTTGCTTCTGTTTTATGTTTTTCAGGCATGTGGGATCTTAGCTCCCTAACTAGGGATCAAACGAGCACCCCTGCATTGGAAGGTGAGGTCTTAATAAATAATATTTATTTATTTTTGGTTGCACTGGGTCTTCATTGCTGCATGGGTTTTCTCTAGTTTCAGCAAGTGGGGGTGCTCTCTAGTGGTGGTGCATGGGCTTCTTATCGTGGTGGCTTCTCTTGCTGTGGAGCATGGGCTCCAGGTGTATGGGCTTCAGTAGTTGCAGTGTGTGGGCTCCAGAGTTCCGTCTCAGTAGTTGTGGTGTACTAGCCAAGCTGCTCCAAGCCATGTGGGATCTTTCAGTACCAGGGATTGAACCCGTGTCCTATGCATTGGCAGGCAGATTCTCAACCACTGGACCACTAGGGATGTCCCCTGACCATTTACTTAAAATCCTATGGTCTTCACCATTTTTTTGTGTCTGGGAAATCTCTTCTAAAAATAATGCTTTTTAATGCCTAAACTAAAATGTACAAGATTACAGATGAAAACAGTTATATTGAAAGAGTGATTAACACTTTAAAACATGAATTAGTGATATAGTAACAAGTGTGCTTCTGAATGATACAAATAACAAGGTCTGCTGACAGGTATGTGCTTAGTTGCTTAGTTGTGTCCAACTCTTTGTGACCCCATGGACTGTAGCCTGCCAGGCTCCTC
>NW_011494592.1:1915933-1916146 GCF_000754665.1 Bison bison bison
AAGAATACTGGAGTGGGTTGCCATGCCCTCCTCCAGGGAATCTTCCCAACCCAGGGATCAAACCCAGGTGACAGGTATTCAGTTCAGTTCAGTCGCTCACTCGTGTCTGACTCTTTGCGACCCCATGAATCGCAGCACGCCAGGCCTCCCTGTCCATCACGAACTCCCGGAGTTCACTCAGACTCATGTCCATCAAGTCAGTGATGCCACTCA
>NW_011494592.1:1916246-1925187 GCF_000754665.1 Bison bison bison
CGTCCCCTTCTCCTCCTGCCCCCAATCCCTCCCAGCCTCAGAGTCTTTTCCAATGAGTCAACTCTTTGCATGAGGTGGCAAAAGTACTGGAGTTTCAGCTTTAGTGTCATTCCCTCCAAAGAAATCCCAGGGCTGATCTCCTTCAGAGTGGACTGGTTGGATCTCCTTGCAGTCCAAGGGACTCTCAAGAGTCTTTTCCAACACCACACTTCAAAAGCATCAATTCTTCGGCGCTCAGCCTTCTTCACAGTCCAACTCTCACATCCATACATGACCACTGGAAAAACCATAGCCTTGACTAGATGGACCTTTGTTGGCAAAGTAATGTCTCTGCTTTTGAATATGCTATCTAGGTTTTGGTCATAACTTTCCTTCCAAGGAGTAAGCGTCTTTTAATTTCATGGCTGCAGTCACCATCTGCAGTGATTTTGGAGCCCAGAAAAATAAAGTCTGACACTGTTTCCACTGTTTCCCCATCTATTTCCCATGAAGTGATGGGACCTGATGCCATGATCTAGTTTTCTGAATGTTGAGCTTTAAGCCAACTTTTTCACTCTCCACTTTCTACTTTCATCAAGAGGCTTTTGAGTTCCTCTTCACTTTCTGCCATAAGGGTGGTGTCATCTGCATATCTGAGGTGATTGATATTTCTCCCGGCAATCTTGATTTCAGCTTGTGTTTCTCCCAGCCCAGCGTTCCTCATGATGTACTCTGCATATAAGTTAAATAAGCAGGGTGACAATATACAGCCTTGACGTATTCCTTTTCCTATTTGGAACCAGTCTGTTGTTCCATGTCCAGTTCTAACTGTTGCTTCCTGACCTGCATACAGATTTCTCAAGAGGCAGGTCAGGTGGTCTGGTATTCCCACGGGTATACTAGGTGACAAACTCCCAGGTAGGAACCAATGCTATTGCAGTTTGTTGTCTACTATTATAATGAACAAAAAGCTAAATTTGAGTTGAGCGTTAGTAAAAACAAATAATGGGCTCCCCTGGTGGCTCAGGGGTAAAGAAACCGCCTGCAATGTAGGAGACGCAGGTTCGATCCCTGGGTCAGGAATATTCCCTGGAGGAGGAAATGGCAACCCACTCCAGTATTCTTGCTGGGAAATCCTGTTGACAGAGGAGCCTGGCAGGCTACAGTCCATGGGATCACAAAGAATCAGACACAACTTAGCAACTGAGCATATACACACAAAAGCAAATAATGCAGTACTTTCCCTGACCTAGGGATGGAACGCTTGTCTCAGGCATCTCCTGCATTGGCAGGCAGGTTCTTTACCATGAGCAGCACCTGGGAAGCCTCATCAATACTATGTATAATAGTATGTGAGTGTCAACCTCCAACTCCTAATTTATGCCTCTAGCCCCTTCCCCTTTGGTAATCATAGTTTGTTCTCTATGTCTGTGAGTCTGTTTTGTAAATAAGTTCATTTTTTGTCATATTTTAGATTCCACATGTAAGTGATATGGTATTTGTCTTTATCTGACTTACTTCACTTAGTAGGAGCATCTCTGGGTCCATCAATGTTGCTGCAAATGGCATATTTCATTCCTTTTTATGGCTGAGTAATATTTCACTTCTATATATGTACCATATCTTCTTTATCCATTTGTTTGTATATGGACATATAGATTGCTTCCATGTCCTGGCAGTTGTAAATAGAAGAACACTGAGGTTCATATGTCTTTTCAAATTAAAGTTTTCTCTGATATAGGCCCAGGAGTGAGATTGCTGCATCATGTGGCAACTCTACTTTTAGTTTCTTAAGGAACTCTGTACTGTTTTCCATAGAGGCTGCACTAATTTACATTCCCATCAATAGTGCAGGAGGGTTCCCTTATCTCCACGCTCTCTCCAGCATTTGTTGTTCATAGATTTTTTAATGGTGGCCATTCTGATTGGAGTAAGGTGATACCTCATGGTAGTTTTGACTTGTATTTCTCTAATTATTAGCAATCTTGAGCTTATTTTCATGTGTCTATTGGCCATTCATTTGTCTTCTTTGGATAAAAGTCTCTTTAGATCATCTGTCCACTTTTTGATTGGGTTGTTTATTTTTTTCTGCAATTGAGCTGTTTATATATTTTGGAAATTAATCCCTTGTTGGTTGCATCATTTGCAAATGATGATTTTGCAAATATTTTCTCACATTCTGTAGTTGTCTTTTCATTTGTTTACAGTTTCCTTTGCTGTGCAAAAGCTTTTATGTTTAATCAGGTCCCATTTGTTTTTCACTTTTATTTTCATTTCTCTAGGAAATGGATCCGAAAAGATATTGATTTTCGTCTTCTCTAAACTACCCAGTCTTACATTTAGGTCTTTAATCCATTCTGAGTTTATTTTTGTGTATGGTGTCAGGAAGTGTTCTAATTTCGTTCTTTTGCATGTCCAGTTTTCCCAGTGCCACTTATTGAAGAGATTTTTTCTCCGTTGTATATTCTTGCCTCCTTTGTCAATCGTAGATTGTGTGAGTTTATTTCTGGGTTTTCTGTCCTGTTCCATTGATCTATATTTCTGGTTCTGTGACAGTACCATACTGTTTTGATTACTTTGTAGCTATGTAGTATAGTCTGATCCCTGAAGGGAATGGCTACCCACTCCAGTATCCTTGCCTGGAGAATTCCATGGACAGAGGAGCCTAGTGGGTTACAGTCCACGGGGTCGCAAAGAGTCGAACACAACTGTGTAACTAGCATACATACAGAGTATAGTCTGAAATCAGGGAGCCTGATTCCTCCAGCGCTGTTTTTCTCTCTCAAGATTGCTTTGGCTAGTCAAAGTCTTTTGTGTTTCCACACAAATTAAAAGAATTTTGTTCTAGTTCTGTAAAAAAAAAAAAAGCCATTGTTTATTTGGTAGAGATTGTATTGAATCTGTGCATTGTCTTGGGTAGTATTGTCATTCTGACAGTATTGACAGTACTGATTCTTCCCATCCAGAAACACAGTATGTCTTTCCATCTGCGTCTTCTCTGAGTTCTTTCATCAGCATCTTACAGGTTTCAGAGTACAGATCTTTTGCCTCCTTGGGTAAGTTTATTCCTAGGTAGTTTATTCTTTTTGATGGAATGACAAATGGGATTATCTCTTTCATTTCTCTTTCTGATCTTTTGTCATTAGTGTATAGAAATGCACCAGATTTCTGTGTATTAACTTTGTATTCTGCAAATTTATTGAATTCATTCCTGAGCTCTAGTTGGCATCTGTAGGATTTTCTGTGTATAGTATCATGTCATTTGCAAACAGTGGCAGTTTTACTTCTTTTCCAATTTGGATTCGTTTTATTTCTTTTTCTTTGATTTCTGTAGATAGCACTTTCTAAACTATGTTAAATAGATGTGGTGAGAGTGGACATCCTTGTCTTGTTCTTGATCTTAGAGAAAATGCTTTTAGCTTTTCATTGTTTAGAGTATGATTTTAACTGAGTGTTTGTTACACATGGCCTGTATCACGTCAAGGTAGGTTCCCTCCATACCTGCTATCTAGAGAGCTGATATCATAAACAGATGTTGACTGTTTTTATCAAAAGTATCGAGATGATCATATGGTTTTTATTCAATTTGTTGATATGGTGTTTCACACTGATTTGTGGATATTGAAAAATTATTGCATTCCTGTGATAAATCCTACTTGATCATGGTGTATGATCCTTTTAACGTATTGTTGGATTTGAGTTGCTAGTATTTTTTTTGAATATTTTTATATCTATGCTCATCAGTGATGCTGGCCTATAATTTTCTTTTTTTGTGTGTTACCTTTGTCTGGTTTTGATACCAGGGTGATGATGGCCTCATAGAATGAGTTTGGAAGTGTTCCTTCTTCAGCATGTTTTGGGAATAGTTTCAGAATAGGTGTTGACTCTTCTCATATTTTTAAAGCTAAGTCTCTGAGAATATGACACATGAGAGAGGATGACAAGGTCATCCAGGGGACCCCTGCTTGGGATGTCACACCCAGAGTGACCTGGTCACTCATTTACAAACAACTGAAGGCTGTATGGAGAAGGAGTCTTGTTCTTGGAGAGCCCGAGGGCACAACCAGAACCCATGCCTGGATGCTCAGTGAAGCTGAGGTTAGCTCAGAATTCCAAAATTGGAACAGGCTGCTTCACAGAGTGAAAGTGTCCCCAAAAGAGTACGTGAACCTTTGTCAAGATTGTTTATTGAAAATTCTGCACTTGCAAATGAAGATCTCTTACAGTTTGAGGTCACGGGATGGACACCCACTGGCATTCTTCATGGGCAACACACTGTCCTCCACCCCTACAGAGCCTTTGTGAAGGGACCTGGCACCTGATCCCTCTGAAACTGATGAAAAGTTTCTCTGGGATAAAATTGTAACAGTGTTCATACAAAAGGAGCACAGGCAAGACTAGATATTGGAGGAAATGTTAGGGCCAAATAAATTCACCTCATTCAGGCTGCAGAGCAATGAGTTAAGGTTGAAGAGTCTTGTTTACAACAGGCCAGTGCTTTTCTAAAATTTTCTAATGTTTCTAACTTTTGGGTTGACCCAAAAGTTCATTTGGGTTTTTTCACAAGATCTTACGGAAAAACTCGAATGAACCTTTGGGCCAACCCAATAGTTTGGTGATTTATCTGCTTCTCAAATCAGGCTGAAGCATTTGTTGGGGGGGAGGAACAGGTGCATAAACCCAGGGAACTGAGATTTATAAAGAGCTGTCTTTTCATGGAATGTACATTTCTTTTTCTCATTAAACAAGCACCTATCACACCTAATATAAGCTGGTCTGGGGAGAGAGCAGAGATACCACTGCTGCCACCACCAGGGGCTTGCTTCCCTGGTGGCTCAGTGATAAAGAACCTGCATGCCAGTACAGGAGACACGGGTTCAATCCCTGATCCAGGAAGATCCCACATACCGTGGAGCATCTAGGCCCTTGTGCCATAACTATTGAGCCTGTGCTCCAGAGCCTGGGAGCCACAGCAAGAGAAGCCACTGCAGTGAGAAACCCTTGCCCTCTACAACTAGGGAAAAGTCCACATAGCAACAAAGACCCAACACAGCCAAAAATAAATAAATAATATTACTTTAAAAATGAAACCAAGAAGCAGCCCATGTACGAGGCAGATGTTACAGTTAATGTATTTATATATAGCTAATATAATTATGTATATTTAATATATATTAGAAAAGACCCCAATGCCAATAAAGATTGAAGGCAGGAGAAAAAAGGGGATGACAGAGGATGAGATGCTTGGATGGCATCGCTGACTCAATGGACATGAGTTTGAGTAAGCCCCAGGAGATGATAAAAGATAGGGAAGCCTGGCATGCTAAAACAAGTATATAAAATTATATATAGTTAATATAATTATATATGTATTTATATATAATTATGTTATCTATATTTTATATATAATACAATATATAATTATATGTTTTATATATATATAATAGAAGAAGGAAATATAAGTATGCATGAAGTACATGAGGGGTTTGGAGGAATTAGGTTATTTCAACACTGACATAGTACTTAAAAATCTTGACAATGTATTACAAAAAAATTTCAGGGAATAGTTTAAGTAGAATTTCAGCTTTGGTGCTGATGATGGAGCTTTAGCTTCTTCCTTGAGTCTTAGGGAGATTTATTTTTCCCCTTTTTTGATTTACAAGACTGAGGTAATAAATAAACTATGCAGACTCTTCATTTTAGGAGACTTTTTTCCATGATACTAGTTACTGGTGTTAGTACTAGAATTAGGGAAAAATACAGGGTTGATGCTCACTGTCTGATCGTAATGATGACCCTGTTCTGCTGCTTGTCCTCCAATTCCTGTTAGTGTTAATAGGTCTGCTATTAGAATTCAGAATAGACATGGGATAAGGGGTCAGGTAAAGAATCCACCTGCAATGCAGAAAACAAAGGAGACGTGGGTTCAATTCCTGGGTGGGGAAGATCCTCTGGAGGAGGGCATGGCAACCCACTCCAATATTCTTGCCTGGAGAATCCCATGGACAGAAGAGTCTAGCAGGCTACAGTCAATGGGGTCACAAAGAGTCAGACGTGACTGAGCGACTATGCACAAGGGGTCAGAATGTTATGCTTCATTGTTTAGATGTACAAAGCAATGATATTAGTACTGATCAGGATAGAAAAGATAAGGGCTAAAACCCCTCCTAGTTTTTTAGGGATCGATCGAAGGACTGAATATGTGAATAAGAAATACCATTCATGTTTAATATGGAGTAGTGTATTGAGGGCGTTTGCTGGGGTATACTTATCAGGGTCTCCTAATAAGTCAGGTGAAAATAGGGCTAATATTATTAATATCAGAACTAGTAACAAGGCACCTAAAATAGCTTTAACTGTATAATATGGGTGAAATGGTTTCTTGTCTATGTCAGACGAAATTCCTTTTGAATTATTGGATCCTGTTTCATGGAGGGATAGTTAAGTGGATGGCAGCTAGTGCTGCAATAACAAAGGGAAAAATAAAGTGAAAGGCAAAGGAAGAATTGTGCGAGAGTTGCTTTATCTACTGAAAACTCATCTCAGATTCTCTCAACAAGATCTGTGCCAATACATGGGATTGCTGAAAGGAGATTAGCAATTACTATTGCTCTTCAGAATGAAATTTGTACTCAAGGTGGTACATAGCCTATAAATGCTGTGGCTGTGTGACCAGTATTAATAGAATAGCCCCAATGTTTCACGTTTCTAAGAAGGCATAGTATAGGCCGTCTTACCTGGATGAACAGGCAGATAAAGAAAAGGGGAGCCCTGTTTGCATGTATATATCAGATAATTCATCTGTGATTTACGTTTTGGCAAATGTGTGTGATTGATGAGGTGATTATTTTATCTGATGTGTAGCGTATTTCTAGGTACAAGCCTATTAAGATTTATAAAATTAAACAGATATCTAGCAGAGAATAAAAATTCCATCATGATGAGAGATGTTTGATGGAGCTGGGAGGTCAATAAATGTATTATTAATAATTTTTAGTAGTGGGTGTGATTTTCTTTTTTTTATGGTATTTTATTTCCAATTTGTTTTCAAACTGTTCAAGACATTATTATAATTTTATACAACTGATTATAGTTAGATTAGTTCACATATTTGCTGATTTATTTGGTCAACTCTTTTCTTTTTTTTTGGTCTCATTTGTTCCTTCTGAGTTGAAATTTCTTCTTTCTGGAGTTTATCCTTTAGTAATTTTTCTACTGAGGTTTGCTGCTGCTGCTAAGTCACTTCAGTCATGTCCGACTCTGTGCGACCCCATAGACGGCAGCCCATCAGGCCCCGCCATCCCTGGGATTCTCCAGGCAAGAACACTGGAGTGGGTTGCCATTTCCTTCTCCAGTGCATGAAAGTGAAAAGTGAAAGTGAAGTCGCTCAGTTGTGTCCGACTCTTAGCGACCCCATGGACTGCAGCCCACCAGGCTCCTCCGTCCATGGGATTTTCCAGGCAAGAGTACTGGAGTGGGGTGCCATTGCCTTCTCTGAGTGAGGTTTAGTTAGTGGCAAATTCTTTCTCCTTTATATTGTCTAAGTATGCTCTCTCAATTGGATTATTGTTTACCTGAGCTTAGAATTTGGGTCAACAATCATTTTCCTTAATTATTTCGCTATTATTATGCCATTGTCTTCTGCAAGTAAGTAGTGTTAGTTGCTCAGTCATGTCCAACTCTTTGTGACCCCGTGGACTGTAGCTCAGCAGGCTCCTCTGACCATAGGATACTCCAGGCAAGAATATCGGAGTGGGTAGCCATTCCCTTCTGGGGAATCTTCCTGACTCAGGGATTGAACCTGAATCTCCTGCATTGGGAAGCAGATTCTTTACCAAGTGAGCAACCAGGGAAGCCCTTATCTTCTGGTGAGTGTGATCTTTGGATGTTGGTCATCAGTATTCTTGCAGTTGAATAATAATGATGATTTTTCATGTTATTGGTCATAGTTAGATTAATAAGAATAATGATAACATACATTTATTTATTTTAGGTACTATTTTTGTGATTGGTTTTGTGGGTTTCTCTTAAAAACTACCTGTTTATGGTGGGCTTGCTTTGGTTGTATGTGGTAGTATTGGTTGTAGTATTGTATTAAATTTTGGTGGGTCATTTTTACATTTAATAGCACTTTAAATTTATTTGGTGGGGATGTTAGTGGTGAGGTTTGGGTCTCCCATAAGACTGTACTGGGGGCATTTCTTCCTGGTTTAACTATGGAATTTTCAATAGTTTTCTATGCCTTAAAGAATGAGGAGGTGGAGACTGTGTATAAATTTAATGATTTAGAGGACTGAGTAATTTATGATATAGGAGATTCTGGATTTTTTAGTGCAGAAGCTATAGGAATGATTGGTGATTGCCACTGGTTAGTCATTGTTAATTGGTGTTGTGGTGATTATGAAAATTACTCATGGAAATAAATTAGAATCGTGCTAAGGAGAAGGGTGATGAAGAATGCAAGGAAATATAATTTAAATTAAAGCCTTTCTGATCTAATACTAACATGGAGATTTTTATTAGAATAAGGAAGGTGGCTTTTGGTAAAATATTTTCTAATCAGATTAAATCTAGAAAGGTGAATGCTGATTTTTGGTTGTTGATAGATTTAGATAGGGTGCAAGGCAGTGAATAATGATGCGGATATATCCTAAGAAATTGAAGAACTCGAATGTATTTGATGGATAACTGATTTTAGGTTTTGTGTGATGCTATTAATTTCAAGTGCTGGAGTGAAACCTAGAATGGTTACAGCAATGGCAATTAATTGTAGGTAGTAAGATATCAGTCAGTTCAGTTTAGTTCAGTCGCTCAGTCGTGTCCGACTCTTTGTGACCCCATGAACTGAAGCACGGCAGGCCTCCCTGTCCGTCACCAACTCCCAGAGTTCACTCAAACCCACGTCCATCGAGTTGGTGATGCCATCCAGCCATCTCATCCTCTGTCGTCCTCTTCTCCTCCC
>NW_011494592.1:1925352-1926503 GCF_000754665.1 Bison bison bison
GCTTTTGGATATGCTGTCTAGGTTGGTCATAACTTTCCTTCCAAGGAGTAAGCGTCTTTTAATTTCATGGCTGCAGTCACCATCTGCAGTGATTTTGGAGCCCCCAAAAATGAAGTCTGCCACTGCTTCCACTGTTTCCCCATCTATCTGCCATAGAGTGATAGGACCGGATGCCCTGATCTTAGTTTTCTGAATGTTGAGCTTTAAACCAACTTTTTCACTCTTCTCTTTTACTTTCATCAAGAGGTTCTTTAGTTCTCCTTCATTTTCTGCCACAAGGGTGGTGTCATCTGCATATCTGAGGTTATTGATATTTCTCCCGGCAATCTTGATTCCAGTTTGTGCTTCATCCAGCCCAGCATTTCTCATGATGTACTCTGCATATAAGTTAAATAATCAGGGTGACAATATACAGCCTTGACGTACTCCTTTTCCTATTTGGAACCAGTCTGTTGTTCCATGTCCAGTTCTAACTGTTGCTTCCTGACCAGTTGTCCAAATTTGCTGGCATATTGAGTGCAGCACTTTTACAGCATCATCTTTCAGGATTTGAAATAGCTCAACTGGAATGCCATCACTTCCACTAGCTTTGTTTGTAGTGATGCTTTCTAATGACTTCACATTCCAAGATGTCTGGCTCTAGGTGAGTGATCACACCATCATGATTATCTTGGTTGTGAAGATCTTTTTTGTACAGTTCCAATCCCAAAAAAGGCAATGACAAAGAATGCTCAAACTATCACACAATTGTACTCATCTCACACGCTAGTAAAGTAATGCTCAAAATTCTCCAAGCCAGGCTTTAGCAATACGTGAACCGTGAACTTCCAGATATTCAAGCTGGTTTTAGAAAAGGCAGAGGAACCAGAGATCAAATTGCCAACATCCACTGGATCATTGAAAAAGCAAGAGAGTTCCAGAGAAACATATATTTCTGCTTTATTGACTATGCCAAAGCCTTTGACTGTGTGGATCATAGTAAACTGTGGAAAATTCTGAAAGAGATGGGAATACCAGACCACCTGACCTGCCTCTTGAGAAACCTATATGCAGGTCAGGAAGCAATAGTTAGAACTGGACATGGAACAACAGACTGGTTCCAAATAGGAAAAGGAGTACGTCAAGGCTGTATATTGTCACCCTGATTATTT
>NW_011494592.1:1926852-1927362 GCF_000754665.1 Bison bison bison
AATAACCTCAGATATGCAGATGACACCACCCTTATGGCAGAAAATGAAGAGGAACTAAAAAGCCTCTTGATGAAAGTGAAAGTGGAGAGTGAAAAAGTTGGCTTAAAGCTCAACATCCAGAAAATGAAGATCATGGCATCTGGTCCCATCACTTCATGGGAAATAGATGTGGAAACAGTGGAAACAATGTCAGACTTTATGTTTTTGGGCTCCAAAATCACTGCAGATGGTGACTGCAGCCATGAAATTAAAAGACACTTGCTCCTTGGAAGGCAAGTTATGACCAACCTAGATAGCATATTCAAAAGCAGAGACATTACTTTGCCAACAAAGGTCCGTCTGGTCAAGGCTATGGTTTTTCCAGTGGTCATGTATGGATGTGAGAGTTGGACTATGAAGGAAGCTGAACACCAAAGAATTGATGCTTTTGAACTGTAGTGTTGGAGAAGATTCTTGAGAGTCCCTTGGATTGCAAGAAGATCCAACCAGTCCATCCTAAAGGAGATCAGT
>NW_011494592.1:1927462-1931494 GCF_000754665.1 Bison bison bison
CCACCTCATGTGAAGAGTTGACTCATTGGAAAAGCCTCTGATGCTGGGAGGGATTGGGGGCAGGAGGAGAAGGGGATGACAGAGGATGAGATGGCTGGAGCATCACCAACTCGATGGACGTGGGTTTGAGTGAACTCTGGGAGTTGGTGATGGACAGGGAGGCCTGGCGTGCTGCGGTTCATGGGGTTGCAAAGAGTCGGACACAACTGAGCGATTGAACTGAACTGAAGGTATAGTTATTTGGGGAATTGTTGGAGGAATGTTGTTGAGAATAATAAAACCAGTGAAAACACTTCCAATCAGTAGGCATCTAATATAATTAATTAGGAGGGGGTTGTTTTCATTAATGATAGCTAAGGCAGAGAATCAAGGTTGCCCTAGAGGTTCAAAGAGGATAATGCGGGTATTGTAGATGGCCGTGAGGGAGGTAGTGATTAGAGTTATTAAAAGGGGTCAGGCATTAATATAAAACATGCTGGGGGTTTTGATGATTAGGTCTTTGGAATAAAATCCAGTGAGGAAAGGTACTCCTGTTGGTGCTAGGCTGCCAATAGTGAGGGCTATTGTGGTAAAAGTGTTAGTCGCTCAGTCATGTCCGACTCGTTGAAATCTCATGGACTGTAGCCCACCAGGCTCCTGTTTCCTCTGTCCATGGGATTTCCTAGGCAAGAACACTAGAGTGGGTTACAGTGCCCTCCTCCAGGGGATCTTCCCGACCCAGGGAATTGAACCCAGATCTCCTGCATCATGGTAAATGGTATTGCCTTAAATAGATGTCCTATTTTTCTGATGTCTTATTCATTATTCAGGCTGTGGATGATAGATTCAGAGCTTATGAGTAATATAACTTTAAGAAAAGTATGAGTACAAATGTGAAGAAATGCTAGGTAAAGTTAGTTAATGCCAGTTGTTACTATTATAAGGCCTGAATGACTAGAGGTAAAGAAGGCAATGATTTTTGGATATCATTTTGGTAAGAGTACATATTGCTGTAAATAGTGTGGTAATGGCTCCTAAACATAATATAATTGTTTGAGTAAAGTTGTTATTTTCTGTCAAAGGATAAAAGTGAATGAGTAAAAAAGATGACCTGCTAAGGCAATGGCACCCCACTCCAGTACTCTTGCCTGGAAAATCCCATGGACGGAGGAGCCTGGTAGGCTGCAGTCCATGGGGTCGCTGAGAGTCAGACGCAACTGAGTGACTTCACTTTCACTTTTCACTTTCATGCATTGGAGGAGGAAACGGCAACCCACTCCAGTGTTCTTGCCTGGAGAATCCCAGGGATGGTGGGGCCTGATGGGCTGCCGTCTATGGGGTCGCACAGTCAGACACGACTGTAGTGACTTAGCAGCAGCAGCAGCAGCAGCTACCACTAGGGTACTGGAGTGGGGTAGGGCTGAGACTGAGGTGGTGCCTTCTACTGCTGAAGGTAATGGGTAGAGGCCGAAGTGAATGGATTTTCCAGTTGCAGCTAGCAGAGGTAAACTGGAGTTATTTAAGTCAAGCACAAAAACTTATAAATCCCATGAATTTTTGCTGAATAGGCATCATGCTATTGCTCTGATAAATTCAATATCTCCAATATAGTTATATAAGATTGCTTGTAGGGCTGCTGTGTTTGCATCTGCTTGTCTTTTTCATCATCTGATAAGTAGGAAAGATAAAATTCCTACTCCTTCTCATCCCATGAAGAGCTGGAAGAGGTTATTAGCAGTAACAGGAATTAATATTGTAATAAGGAGAAGATACTTAAAGAATTGATTGATATTGGAGTCTGAGTGCATATATCGTATTAAGAATTCTATGATTGATCATGTGACAGTGCAACTGGTATTAATATTATTGAGAAATAATCTTTTTTGAAGCTGAGTGATAATTTAAGAGTTTGGATGGATAGTAATTCAGTGTCAGTTTGAAATAATTATTTCTTGGCCTGTATGAATAAATATTATTGTTAAGATTATGCTAATAATTAAGGCATATGAAATAGTGGTTTTTACATTTGATTGGTATATGTTAGTTTTATAGATATTGCTACTTGTCATTATGATTGGTATAATTAATGTGAATAGAGTGGCTAGTGTGAAAGAGGAGAGTAAGTTTATCACTTTTATTTGGAGTTGCACCAATTTTTTGGTTCCTAAGACCAATGGATAACTACTATCCTTTAAAAGTTTGAAAAAGCCGTGTTATTAGACAAGGAGGCATGAGTTAGCAGTTCTAGCAGACTTTTTCGAAGGGGGATAATCTTGTGTTACTAGATTCACAATCTAGCATTTTTTAAAAACTATGTTTACAGTATAGGGACCTAAAACAATTTTGGGATCTAGTGATAGGAGTAGGAAGGGTAAGACGTGGCGTGATATGAGGTCATTTTCTCATGTAAAGGATGATGAGATATTGTTGGTATGGTGTGTATATTTAACTTGCCGTGTTATGATTAATACGTATAGGGAGTATAAGGCAGTAATTACTATATTGACTCATATTAGAATAATTGTAATGTTTGATCATGAGAAAGATACTACTATAATTAATTATCCAGTTAAATTAATGGTAGAGGGGTAGGTTGCCAGGTTTGATAATAATCACCAGGTTGCTATTAATGAGAGAAATATTTCTAGGTCCTGGGCTAGAATTATTGTTTGGCTGTAAATTTGTTCATAATTTGAATTTGCCAAACAGAATAGTATAGACAATGCAAGGCCGTGGGCAGTTATTATAGTGGTAACCCCTATATAAGGGCTTCCCTGTGGCTCTGATGGTAAAGAATCTGCCTGCAATGCAAGAAACCCTGGTTTGATTCCTTGGTCAGGAAGATCCTCTGAAGAAGGAAATGGCAACCCACTCCAGTATTCTTAAGTGGAAATCCCATGGATAGATGAGCCTGGGAGGCTACAGTCCATGGGGTAGCAAAGAGTTGGACACAACTGTGATTAATGATTTCATTTTCACCCCGTATATAGCTGCAAGGTATTTAGATAAGGCTAGCTACAATTACTAGTGCTATATGGTTGTCAGAAGAATATGCAATGGGTGATTTTAGGTCTGTTTGACGTAAGCAAATTGAACTAGTAACGATTATACCTCAAGAAGATAATATAATAAAAGGATATCCTATGAAGTCTGTTAGTGAATTTAGTATTATTGTAATTCATAATATGCTGTAGCCTCCAAGTTTTAGTAGCACTGCTGCAAGAACAGTGGAACCTGCAATGGGGCTTCTACACGTGCTTAGGTGATCAAAGATGAAAACAGTGTAGTGGTATTTTTACCATAAAGGCTATGATGCATGCTAATCATACAAAAACGTTGGATCAAGAGTTGGATATTGTTTGGGTTCAGTATTGAAGTATTAAGAAATTCAGGAACCCTGTGGTATTTTGGATAGGGACCAGTGTTACTACAAGGGGGAGGGATCCTACTAGTGTATAAAATAAGAAATAGAAGCCTGAGTTAAGATGTTCTATTTATCTCATCGAGCAATAATAAAAAGTGCTGGGACTAGTGTTGCTTCAAATAAGATGTAGAAGAGAATTAATTCTGTAGCAATAAATTTTGTGCATAGTTGTGATTAGAAATAATTGTAGGTATAACTAATATGGTATTAACTAGAATTAATGTAATATATAATTTGGGGGGTTAATGCTTCTTTTGATAGGTGATATTGGCTAGCTATTATTATCAGAGGCAATAATTATGTTGTTAAAATTAGTAGTGGTATAGATAAGGAGTCAGAGGAAAAAACTAATGAAATATTAAGAGTATTATTGAATTGCTTAAGAAGTAGGGTTCTAAGACTAATTAATAAGTTGTGAGTAGTAGTATTTTTTTTAATTTAATTTTTATTTTTAAACTTTACAATATTGTATTGGTTTTGCCAAACATCGAAATGAATCCGCCACAGGTATACATGTGTTCCCCAACCTGAACTCTCCTCCCTCCTCCCTCCCCATACCATCCCTCTGGGTCGTCCCAGTGCACCAGCCCCAAGCATCCAGTATCGTGCATCGAACCTGGACTGGTGAC
>NW_011494592.1:1932366-1933007 GCF_000754665.1 Bison bison bison
TTTCTGTCTTTGTGCCAGTACCATACTGTCTTGATGACTGTGGCTTTGTAGTAGAGCCTGAGGTCAGGTAGGTTGATTCCTCCAGTTCCATTCTTCTTTCTCAAGATTGCTTTGGCTATTCGAGGTTTTTTGTATTTCCATACAAATTGTGAATTTATTTGTTCTAGCTCTGTGAAGAATACCGTTGGCAGCTTGATAGGGATTGCATTGAATCTATAAATTGCTTTGGGTAATATACTCATTTTCACTATATAGATTCTTCCAATCCATGAACATGGTATATTTCTCCATCTATTAGTGTCCTCTTTGATTTCTTTCACCAGTGTTTTATAGTTTTCTATATATAGGTCTTTAGTTTCTTTAGGTAGATATATTCCTAAGTATTTTATTCTTTCCGTTGCAATGGTGAATGGAATTGTTTCCTTAATTTCTCTTTCTGTTTTCTCATTATTGTATAGGAATGCAAGGGATTTCTGTGTGTTGATTTTATATCCTGCAACTTTACTATAGTCATTGATTAGTTCTAGTAATTTTCTGGTAGAGTCTTTAGGGTTTTCTATGTAGAGGATCATGTCATCTGCAAACAGTGAGTAGTTTTACTTCTTCTTTTCCAATTTGGATTCCTTTTATTTCTTTTTCTG
>NW_011494592.1:1933107-1933881 GCF_000754665.1 Bison bison bison
TTGTTAGCCATCTGTATGTCTTCTTTGGAAAAATGTCTATTTAGTTCTTTAGCCCATTTTTTGTTTGGGTCATTTATTTTTCTGGAATTGAGCTGTAGGAGTTGCTTGTATATTTTTGAGATTGGTTGTTTGTCAGTTGCTTCATTTGCTATTATTTTCTCCCATTCTGAAGGCTGTCCTTTCACCTTGCTTATAGTTTCCTTTGTTGTGCAGAAGCTTTTAAGTTTAATTAGGTCCCATTTGTTTATTTTTGCTTTTATTTCCAGTATTTTGGGAGGTGGGTCATAGAGGATCCTGCTGTGATGTATGTCGGAGAGTGTTTTGCCTATGTTCTCCTCTAGGAGTTTTATAGTTTCTGGTCTTACGTTTAGATCTTTAATCCATTTTGAGTTTATTTTTGTGTATGGTATTAGAAAGTGTTCTAGTTTCATTCTTTTACAAGTGGTTGACCAGTTTTCCCAGCACCACTTGTTAAAAAGATTGTCTTTAATCCATTGTATATTCTTGCCTCCTTTGTCAAAGATAAGGTGTCCATATGTGCGTGGATTTATCTCTGGGCTTTCTATTTTGTTCCATTGTTCCATATTTCTGTCTTTGTGCCAGTACCATACTGTCTTGATGACTGTGGCTTTGTAGTACAGCCTGAGGTCAGGTAGGTTGATTCCTCCAGTTCCATTCTTCTTTCTCAAGATTGCTTTGGCTATTCGAGGTTTTTTGTATTTCCATACAAATTGTGAAATTATTTGTTCTAGCTCTGTGAAGAATACCGTTGGG
>NW_011494592.1:1935278-1935953 GCF_000754665.1 Bison bison bison
ACTTGTTAGCATTTGTCTTACATATTGTGGTGCTCCCGTGTTGGGTGCATATATATTTATAATTGTTATATCTTCTTCTTGGATTGATCCTTTGATCATTATGTAGTGACCGTCTTTGTCTCTTTTCACAGCCTTTGTTTTAAAGTCTATTTTATCTGATATGAGTATTGCTACTCTTGCTTTCTTTTGGTCCCTATTTGCATGGAAAATCTTTTTCCAGTCCTTCACTTTCAGTCTGTATGTGTCCCCTGTTTTGAGGTGGGTCTCTTGTAGACGGCATATGTAGGGGTCTTGTTTTTGTATCCATTCAGCCAGTCTTTGTCTTTTGGTTGGGGCATTCAACCCATTTACGTTTAAGGTAATTATTGATAAGTATGATCCTGTTGCCATTTACTTTATTGTTTTGGGTTCGAATTTATACACTGTTTTTGTGTTTCCTGTCTAGAGAATATCCTTTAGTATTTGTTGGAGAGCTGGTTAGGTGGTGCTGAATTCTCTCAGCTTTTGCTTGTCTGTAAAGCTTTTGGTTTCTCCTTCATATTTGAATGAGATCCTTGCTGGGTACAATAATCTGGGCTGTAGCTTATTTTCTTTCATCACTTTAAGTATGTCTTGCCATTCCCTCCTGGCTTGAAGAGTTTCTATTGAAAGATCAGCTGTTATCCTTATGGGAAT
>NW_011494593.1:0-450 GCF_000754665.1 Bison bison bison
AATTCTATATATTCATTAATGTGTGTAAGGGCAGGGGATATGGAGACTTAGCAACAAACATTGGCTCAACAAATGAAAAACCCTTCACCAACACAATTTCTAATTAGCCCATTATACTTATACTAATAGTTTTCTAACTTTTCTAAGGAACCTGGTTTTAGAAGGTTTAAAGCATCTCGTGCCTCTCACGGTTGGGAGGCTGTGAGCAATCACATGTGGCCGGACAAGCCTGTCAGGCAGGCTAGAGAACCTTCAGAGGAGTTTGTAGGTTAAAACACTCTTATCACGCCCAGGAATTATTATTAACTGGAGCTCTAGGTTAACTCCTTCTCTGAAAGAGGTGGTGGGGGACAGCCCCCTGTAAAGTCAGAGATGTAGGTGAGAGCACAAAGTAGTAAAGTAGGCAGGCTCTGGTAATGGGGGTAGATGCTCGAGGAGTTCCAGGGGGAC
>NW_011494593.1:764-1129 GCF_000754665.1 Bison bison bison
CACAGGCCCAAATTAAGAGGATCCAAGTTCCCAGGGGGACAATGAATGATCCTGCTGAATCCGATATTTCTCATAGCACATTTCAGAGTGTGTGCTCTTCCAAGCACAGAGGCGAGGCTTTGTGAGAACCACGTTACATGTTCACGAGCTTTCTCTGAGCCTCTCAGGCAGCATCTAAGGGCTGATGTGCCCACTCTGAAAGCTGTGAAGGCTGGATGGATGATGATGTGTTTGTGCACATAAACCTAAATAACAAAACTCATTTAAAAGGTAAATAGAGCATCGAACCATACTAAGTCTTTAAAGCCTATTTTAGGTGCATGGAGTCAATATCACACAAGAATTAACAATATCCATCTATTTTG
>NW_011494593.1:2199-2511 GCF_000754665.1 Bison bison bison
CAATTCTTCAGCGCTCAGCTTTCTTTATAGTCCAACTCTCACATCCATACATGACCACAGGAAAAACCACAGCCTTGACTAGACAGACCACTGTAGACTTCTCAAATTTAGTAACCTGTCCTTCATTATAAAAGATCACCATAACCAAGTCACCATCTTTTTTTTGGTTGGGTTGGCTTCACTCAGCTTGTAGGATCTTAATTCCCCCAGAAGGGACTGAACCCGCTCTCTCGACACTGAAAGCACGGAATCCTAACCACCAGAGAATTCGCTCCATACAGTCCTTTACTTTAAATGTGTTGTAGGGTTTTC
>NW_011494593.1:2611-3192 GCF_000754665.1 Bison bison bison
ATGTGGTAGAAATTTTGATATAGTTAATGCAATCAATTAGTTTCATTAGGAGAAGACAGACTATTTTCAAGAATGATTAGTTCATGAAAGTATCCATCTATGTTGATAAGAAGAAAATAAAATGACAAAATGCATGTTACAGTGCCCCCAAAGATGCTTGGAAAACTAGTAAGTTATAGCAGATGATGTATATATTCATGAAGCTTTAATTTCATGCAGTTATGCATTTCTCACAAATCACTTTGGTTATGTGATCTTCACACTGAGGGATGTGTTTAGATAAACCCACTGATGATTTCAGTTGTTAAACTACAATATTTTATAGCATTTACTCAGCGCATCCTGATTTCTTTGAGGTTTAAATGTTACCGTTTTTCCTGAAAACTAAAATGTCTCTCCTGGTATAAAGGACCTGTCAGCTCCTATTGTTAGAACTGAAACTGCCCTGAGATAGTCTTGAGTTTTAAGAACAGATTTTACTTTCACTGTCAGTTCAGTTCAGTTCAGTTCAGTCGCTCAGTCGTGTCCTACTCTTTGCAACCTCATGAATCACAGCACGCCAGGCCTCCCTGTCCATCACC
>NW_011494593.1:3363-11698 GCF_000754665.1 Bison bison bison
GCCACATCACTGGACAGTTTTCACTCTGTCATGGCGACTTACTGCAGAGTATAAATGTGATGTGGACTGGGCTAAATCCTATGCCTCTGCCAAATGAGTGTGGCACGAAAATACTATGTTAATGCCGCTGTGTGCTTCATTACTCAGATTAACAGAAGACATACTTGTGAAATTAAAGCATGAAAATAGACACTATTCAGAATCTAGACAACACACAAAAGTAACTGCATAACAAGAACACGGGATGGATTACGGTCCAAATATTGCCATGCTGTTACAAACGAGCTAAACCAGTGAGCTGCTTAGCAGAAAACAGTGACTCTGCACTCCAGAACCACTTAAGAGCTTTAAAAATGCTGATGCCCAATCCCCACACACAGAGAGAAAAATTTAATTGGCCCAGGGTGGAGTCCTGGGCATAGGATTTTTAGAAACTCCCTGACGCCTTTGGTGGACTGCCAGGATTGTGAAGCGCTGGGCCCTGAACAAAGAGGCCCCGGGGGAAATGAGAGGCCTCAGACTGCTTTGGGCAAGATATTCCAGTAGGGGGCGCTCAGCTGATTCCATGTTTCTTAACAACCATCCGTGTCCCAAATGTTAACCTATTTTCCGAGAGGCCTTTCCAACATAGATGCTACTCTAATTATTTTCAAAGTTTTCAAAAAGTAACGGGAATTCCCTGATGGTCCAGTGGTTGTGACTCCACTGCAGGGGCAGAGGCTCAACCCCTGATTGGGGAACTAAGGTCTCCCAAACCCTATGCTGCTGCTGCTAAGTCGCTTCAGTCGTGTCCGACTCTGTAGGACCCCATAGACGGCAGCCCACCAGGCTTCCCCATCCCTGGGATTCTAGCGCAGCCAAATAATAATAACTACAATGATAATAAAATCTACAGTATCTTCAGCTTTCAGATTGAATATATCCATTTATCTCTACTCTGTCCACAAAACCCCACTAAATGACAGTAAAGGAATAAAAAGAAAAGATATGTCCTTGTTGACAAAACAGGAGAGCAGGTAACAGCATCCAAGTGCGGACAAGGACTTTTAATGCTTCAGAACCCTGGAAAGCTCAGGAATTGTAAGCTATCTCTGAAGGTTGAGGAAAAATTGATATCAGAGTGGGCATCTACCCTGTCTGCTACAGTTTAAAACAAAATGAAGAAAGAGCTGTATAAGCATACTATGAGTTATAGAAGCAAACAGATTAAACTGCTAAGGATTGAAAATGGTTGTTTCTGGGAAGCGGGAACTGGGTTGGGAAAAAGCAATTCTTGGTTTTGCTCTTCTGAGAGCACTGTGTCATTTGGCCTTTAAATTAAATCCTGAAAGCAATTATCCTTCAATTAAAAAATAAATGTAAAAACAAAAACAAAAAAAGAAAATATTAAGCATACACAAAACTTAGATTTTTTTTTAAAAGCTGCTTTTGAAATGCGTTTGGGAGTAAAGGTATGCAAATACTGTAGATATGAATGTAAAATTGTAAAATCTTTCCAGGTGACAGGTGGGTAATATGGATCAAAACTTTCAATGTGTGGAACATTTAGTCCAGAATTTTCACTCTTGAATTTTGTCCAAGGAAGTAATTGGACAACCACTGCTTTGAGTATAAAATAAAAAATTGGAAACTCTCTTACATGCCCTACACCAGAATTTTGATTTGAACAAGTGATGGCTCCTCCATACAGTGAAATTATATGTAAATACTTTAAATGATGGGTTGCATACCTCCCAGACAGTCAAAAATTCTAAAAGCCTGAAAACAAAATTTTCTGGGCATGTGAAACCTCGAAATGTTAATATAATGCTGTTGAGTGTGCACTGGTACACTGTCTTTGGAGGACAAGCAAAAATTGGCATTACATAAATGAAAAGTTAGATATACACTTTGATCAGCAATCCTCATAGGGAGTCTAAACTGACTCCCATGAACTATACAGTGCATGGAATTCTCCAGCCCAGAATATTGGAGTGGGTAGCTGTTCTATTCTCCAGGGGATCTTCCCAACCCAGGAATCGAACCTAGGTCTCCTGCATGGAAGAGGGATTCTTTACCAGCTGAGCTACCAGGGAAGCCTGAGACCTTCTATGGATTTTTACAAATATTACATCCTGGAGTGGGATGGGGGAGAAGAGAACGAACACACCTACCACATAAGTTTACACCTACCTACATAAGTTTATGAACAAAGAAAACGAACCTATATGAATAATGCAGCTATGAAAGTTGACTACCACTAAATCCAGTAGTAATAACTGTGGATTAGAAAAGAAAATGGTGACTCACATGGTAAACAATTCACCTGCAATGCAGGAGACCTGGGTTCCATCTCTGGGTCAGGAAGAGTCCCTGGAGAAGGGAATGGAAACTCACGCCAGTATTCTGACCTGGAGAATTCCATGGACAGAGGAGTCTGGCAGGTTACAGTCCATAGGGTGGCTAACAGTCCCACAGGACTGAGTGACTGACACTACAGAAAACAAAGCACAGCCCAAAGACAATTACACCTGTGACAGAAACGTGGGATCATCCAAAAAGAGTTCTCCTTTTCCCAGGTGGCTCTCTCTCTGAAGGTTGCTCAGTTGTGTCCGACCAGAAACTGTCTGGCTCCTCTGTCCATGGGATTCACCAGGCAAGACTACTGCAGTGGGTAGCCATTCTCTTTTCAGGAGAACCTTCCCCAGGAACTGAGCCTGGGTCTACCGCATTGAAAGCAGGCTCTCTAAGCCACCAGGGAAACTCTAATCAGCAGAAGGAAAAAAGAAAAAAAGCCATTGCCAGTATTACAAGGCCTGGGTTCCGGTCGTGGGTAGTGAAAAATCTGTCTGGTTTCTTTGCTCAGTTGTGTCTGATCGGCCATCCTGTCTTCACTTGGAAAAGCCCATTGTGGCTTTATGGATATTGGGTTTCCCTTGTATCTCAGCTGGAAAAGAATTCGCCTACAGTGCGGGAGACCTGCGTTCCATCCCTGGGTTAGGAAGATCCCTGCAAAAGGGGGAGACTACTGGAAAATCCCATGGACGGAGGAGCCTGGTAGGCTGCACTCCATGGGGTCGCTAAGAGTCGGACACGACTGAGCGACGTCACTTTCACTTTTCACTTTGATGCATTGGAGGAGGAAATGGCAACCCACTCCAGTATTCTTGCCTAGAGAATCCCAGGAATGGCAGGGCCTGGTGGGCTGCCGTCTATGGGGTCACACAGAGTTGGACACGACTGAAGCAACTTAGCAGCAGCAGCAGCAACCCACTCCAGTATCATGGCCTGGAGCATTGCATGGACTGCATAGTGCACGAGGTCACAAAAAGTCAGACACGACTAAGCGTCTTTCACCTTAAACTCACTGAAAATCAAACCCGCAAACTGAAATGATACACAAAGCAAGCTTCAAGGGTCTAAAAAAACTGCCCGAAATCGTTTATTTTTCAACCTCTTCTTTTCTACACAAGAATATTGGTCTTGTTTAGTCTCACAAGACCTCCAAAAATTGTCTGGTAATGGAAGTATTATTCCTTTTTTGGCCCTACTTGACCTAGTCTCCACCTCAATACAAGAGACTATGTTCAAGCAGGAGCAAGAAATGGAGTATGGGTACTGCACTGTGCCTGGGCCATATGGATTAGAGGGAGCTTACTCCTAATACTCTGAGGATGAGAAGCAAAAAAAGGGTAAACCTCTGTGAAGAGGTTGTAGCAGATCTTTCAACGTAAAGGGACAAAGGCTCATTCTTCGAGAACTACATTTAAAAGAAATCTACGACAAACTTAAATAATAAATTGGATGTATTGTGCGCAGTGCATTCTGGTTATGCAAATAAATGCTGAGTCCCCGCCCCCAAGATTCGCCCCTTTCCCGGCCCAGGTCCCGCGAAGCTGGCTTCCAATCTGTTGTTCCCAGGCCCCTGACTCCATGTCTTCTCTTCAATGCTCTGCGTCTGATTTCTTTCGAATAAAGGCTTTTGTTGACGGCTTAAGAAACTGATATAGGAGCGCTGCATTTGACACGAAGAAGGTTCACTATAATGTCACATGAAACAGAGTGCCCTGAGTGCACAGGCCTGCCAAACTATTTGCGACCCCATGGACTGTCCATGGAATTCTCCAGGCAAGAATAATGTAGTGGGTAGCCATTCCCTTATCCAGGAGATTCTTCCCCAGGAGCAAACCTCCATCTCCCACATTGAAAGCAGAGTCTTCACTTTCTAAGCCACCACGGTGACTCTAATCACTAATTAAAAAAAAAAAAAAAACTGTCTACCAATATAGGAGGAGCCAGTTCCATCCCTGGGTCATAAAAATTAGGATTATGAAAATCTTACTAAAAATCAAGAACATGATTTCACGTGATAAATACACATCAAACTCTTAACTGCTGCAGGTGTAGAAAAACTGCCCAAAGCCCTCCACGTTTCAAATTCTATTCTTCCACACAACAATATTGGCCTTGTTTATCTCACAAGGCCTCCAAAAATTATCAGAAGCTTGCCTTATCCCTACTTGGGCCTACCTCACTGAATCCTCAGTGAGACAAAAGACTCAGTTAGAGTAGGACAAGAGTAAACATACCATAAAGAGCCTGTGAACATACTGATGAGGTGATGCTCACTCCTAACACAGTGAGGCTGAGGAGCATCAAGGGTAAGTCCAGGTCAAGAGTTTGCAGCAGATCTTTGTGCCTAAGAGGATGAAGGCTCATTCTTCAAAATACTACATTTAAAAAAAATTATGATAAATTGAAATAATAAATAGAAACTATATTGCGTGCATTGCATTCTGGTTATGCAAATGAACGCTGATCTGTGCCGCTGAGATTTGCACCTTTCCCTGCCCCAGCTCCTGTGAAGCCCGCTTCCAGCCCCTTGTTCCCAGGCCCCTGACTCCATGTCTTCTCCTCGATGTTCTGAGTCTGATTTGTGTCAAATAAAGGATGTTGTTGACAGCTTAAGAAAATGATGTAGGAGTGCTGCATTTGACACACAGAAGGTTCACTATAATGTCAAATGAAATAGAGTACCGTGTGTGTTCAGTCCTGCCCAGACAATTTGCGATCCCATGGACTGTAGCCCTCTAGGCTCCTCTGTCCATGGAATTCTCCAGGCAAGCATACTGCAGTGTGTAGCCATTCCCTTCTCCAGGAGAAGCTTCCCCAGGATCGAATCTGGGTCTCCCGCTTTGTAAGCAGACTCTTTACTGTCTCAGCCATCAGAGTGACTCTAGTCACTATTTAACAAACAAACAAAAAACAAACCAACAACAACAACAACAACAAAAACCAAAAAAAGTGCCAAAATAGGAGGGCCCAGTTCCATCCCTGGGTCAAGAAAATTGTCCAGTTCATTTGCTCAGTTCTGTCCGACCAGCTTTCCTATCCGTCACTAACTCCTGGGGCATGCTCAAACAAGTGTCCACCAAATTGGTGATGCTATCTAATGGTTTCCCCCAATGTCGTCCCTTTCTCTTCCCATCTTCAATCTTTCCCAGCACCAGAAAAATCTCCTGGAAAGCGCATTCATGATTATGAGAACCATACTGGCCAAAGACCAAGCAATTTTACTGACCAATCAACCTGACCTGCCCCCTGAGAAACCTGTATGCAGGTCAAGAAGCAACAGTTAGAACCGGACATTGAAACCCAGACTGGTTCCAAATTCGGAAAGGAGTACCTCAAGGCTGCATATTGTCACCCTTCTTATCTAAGTTGAATGCAGAGTACATCATGCGAAATGCCATGCTGGATGAAGCACAAGCTGGAATCAACAGTGAGGGGAGTAGCATCAATAACCTCAAATATGCAGATGACATAACCCTTATGGCAAAGCAAAGAACTAAAGACCCTGTTGATGAAAGTGAAAGAGGAGAGTGAAAAAGTTGGCTTAAAACTGAAAATTCAGAAAAGGAAGATTATGGCATCAATTTGCTTCATGGCAAATAGATGGGGAAATGATGGAACAGTGACTGACCTTACTTTCTTGGCCACTAAAATGACTGAGAACGGTGACTTCAGCCATGAAATTAAAAGACACTTATTTGCTCCTTGGAAGAAAAGCTATGATCAACCAAGACAGTGTATTAAAAAGCAGAGACATTACCTGGCCAAGAAAGGTCCGTCCACTCAAAGCTATGGTTTTTCCAGTACTCATGTATGGATGTGAGAGTTGCACTGTAAAGAAAGCTGAAAGC
The DNA here is from genome assembly GCF_000754665.1 of Bison bison bison. NCBI lineage: Eukaryota > Metazoa > Chordata > Mammalia > Artiodactyla > Bovidae > Bison > Bison bison. The sequence continues at coordinate 9,546 of NW_011494593.1, forward strand.
CAAAGAACTGAGGCTGTTGGACTGTGGTCTTGGAGTAGATGCTTGAGAGTCCCTCCGACTGCAAGAAGATTGGAAGAACTGATGCTGACACTGAAATTCCAATACTTGGGCCACCTGATTCAAAAAACTGACTTAATGGAAAAAAACCTTGCTGCTAGGAAGGACTAAAGGTCGGAGAAACAAAAAGACGACAGAAGATGAGATTTCTAGATAGCACTATGGATTTGCAGGGCATGAGTAAGCTCAGAGAACGAATGACAGGGAAACCCAAAAGACTGCAGTCCGTGAAGTTACAAAATAAGAGAACACGACTGAGACAGTCAACTGAGCAGAACAAAACCTAACACACTAAACAAACATAGAAACCTGTTATGTATAACAGCCCCAGAAAAAATAACCCCTATTTCAAAACTTTCGTCTGTTTTTGTATACAATGTTATTGGCTTTGTTCACTTCACAAAGCCTCCAAAAATTATGAGCAGCACAGCCTATATTTCTTCCGAGGCTTACCCAGAGGCCAACAAAAAGACCCACCTTGAGTAAGAGCACTCCTAAAACACTTAGGGTGAGGAGTGTCAAGGGTAAGTCTGGGTCAAGAATTTGTGGCAGATCTTTTCATTTAAGTGCGTGAAGGTTCACTCATCAAAATATTATGTTTAAAAGAAATCTATGATGAATTAAAAGAGTAAATTCAATCTATATTGCGTGCAGTGCATGCTGGTTATGCAAATGAATGCTGAGTCTCCGCCCCCGAGATTCACTCCTTTCTCCGCCCCAGCTCCCAGGAAGCCAGCTTCCGGTCCCTTGTTTCCAGGCCTCTGACTCCATGTTTTCTCCTCCTCGACACTCTGAGTCTGATTTCTTCTCAATAAGGATTTTGTTGACAGCTTAAGATAATGATATATGGGTGCTGGATTTGACACAGAGAAGGTTCACTATAATGTTGAATCAAAGAGAGTGCTGAACTTCCTCAGTCGTGCCCAGACTATTTGCGACCCCATGTACTACAGCTCTCAGGGCTCCTCTGTCCATGGAATTCTCCAGGCAAGAATACTACAGTGGGTAGCCATTCCCTTCTCCAGGGGAAGCTTCCCCAGGATCAAATCTGGGTCTCCCGCTTTGTAAGCAGACTCTTTACTATATAAGCCATCAGGATGACTCTAATCATTATTTAAAAAAAAAAAAAGTGACTGCCAAAATAGAAGAACTGAATCATCAGAAAAGACCCTGATGCTGGGAAAGATGGAAGGCTTGAGGAGAAGGGGACAACTGAGAATGAGATGGTTGGATGGCATCACCACCTTGATGTACATGAGTTGAGCAAGTTCCAGGAGTTGGTGATGAACAGGGACCCTGGCGTGCTCCAGTCCATTGGGTCGCAAAGAGTCTGACACGACTCAGGGACTGAACTGAACTGAACAGGGCATGGCTCATAGTTTCATTGAGTTAGACAAGGCTGTAGACCATGTGATCAGTTTGAGAAGTTTTCTTTGACACTGGTTTTCATTCTGTCTGCCCTCTGACAGATAAGGATAAGAGGCTTATGGAAGCTTCCTGCTGGGAGAGACTGACTGTGGGGAAACTGGGTCTTGTTCTGATGGGCAGGACCATGCTCAGTAAATGCTTAATCCAATTTTCTGTTGATAGGTGGGGCTGTCTTCCCTCCCTGTTGTTTGACCTGAGCCCAAACTAAGGTGGAGGTAATGAAGATAATGGCCACCTCCTTCCAAAGGTCCCAGGCAGGCACTGCTGCACTCAGTGCCCCCAACCCTGCAGCAGTACACCGCTGACCCATGCCTCCACCAGGGACTCCTGGACACCCACGGGCAAGTCCGGGTCAGTGCCTTGTGGGGTCCCTGCTCCTTTCTCCCGGGTCCTGGTGTGCACAAGGTTTTGTTTGTGCCCTCCAAGAGTCTGTTTCCCCAGTCCTGTGTAAGTTCTGTAATCAAATCCCACTGGCCTCCACAGTCAAATTCCTTGGGGGTTCTCAGTTCCCTTGCCAGATCCCCAGGTTGGTAAATCTGTTGTGAGTCCTAGAACTTCCTTAACAGTGCAAGAATTTCTTTGGTATAATTGTTCTGCAGTTTGTGGGTCATCTGTTCGGTGGCTCTATGGTTGGGGTTAATGGTGACCTCCTTCAAGAGGGCTTATGC
>NW_011494593.1:12175-16553 GCF_000754665.1 Bison bison bison
CTGGGGAGCTTCTCCTGGAGAAGGGAATGGCAACCCACTGCAGTATTGTTGACTGGCGGTCCACGGACAGAGGATCCTGGAGGGCTATATTCCATGGGGTCGCATATAGTCTGGGCACGACTGAGGAGGTTCGGCACTCTATTTCATTTGACATTATAGTTAACCTTCTCTGTGTCAAATGCACTGCCCATATATCTTTATCTTAAGCTGTCAAAAACATCCTTATTGAGAAGAAATCAGACTCAGAGTGTCAAGGAGAAGAAAACATGGAGTCAGGGGCCTGGGAACAAGGGACTGGAAGGTGGCTTCCAGGGAGCTGGGGCGGGGAAAGGCATGAATCTCGGGGGCAGGTACTCAGCGAATATTTGCATAACCAGAATTCACTGCTTGTGATATAGTTTCAATTTACTATTTCAATTTATCGAAGATTTCTTTTAAACATAGTATTTTGATGAATGAGCCTTAACCCACTTAAGAGAAAAGATCTGCTGCAAACTCTTGACCTGGACTTACATTTGATGCCCCTCTGCCTCACTGTGTTAGAAATGCATGTTCCCTCATCTATATGTGCACAGGCACACTGAAGCATTCTTATGCTTATTCTTGCTCGTCCTCAAGCTGAGTCTTTTGTCTTGTTCTTAAGATTTGGTTAGTTAGGCCTGAGGAGGAATATAAGCCCAGTGACACCATTTTTGGAGGCCTTGTGAGATAAACAAGGCTAACATCGTTGTATGCAAAAACAGACCTTATGAAGGGAAAGTTTTGAGGCAGGCTTTTTTTTTCTAGGGTTGTTGTACTTAAGAGCTATCTGTGTGTTTATCATGTGAAATTCTGAGGCTAGGCTTTGGTCTGCTCAGTTGACTCTCTCAGTCGTGTGCGACTATTTTGGAACCCCGTGGACTGCGGCACTTCAGGTTTCCCTGTCACCCATTCTCGGAGCTTACTCATACTCATGCCCTGTGAATCAATGGTGCTATCTAAACATCTCATTTTCTGTCGTCTCCTTTCTCCTCCCACCTTTAGTCGATTCCAGCATCAGGGATTTTTCCAGTAAGTCAGTTCTTTGCATCAGGTGGCCAAAGTATTGAAATTTCAGTGTCAGCGTCAGTTCTTCCAATGACTATTCAGGACTGATTTCCTTTAGGATGGACTGGTTGGATCTCCTTGTAGTCCAAGGGACTCTCAAGCGTCTTCTCCAAGACCACAGTCCAACAGCCTCAGTTCTTCGGCCTTCAGCTTTCTTTACAGTGCAAATCTCACATCCATACATGAGTACTGGAAAAACCATAGCTTTAACTGGACAGAATTTTTTGGCCAAGTAATATCTCTGCTTTTTAATACACTGTCTTGGTTGGTCATAGCTTTTCTTCCAAGGAGCAAGCGTCTTAATTTCATGGCTGCAGTCACCATCCACAGTGATTTTAAAGCTGATGAAAATAAAGTTTGTCACTGTTTCCATCGTTTCCCCATCTGTTTTCCATGAAGTGATGGGAATGGATGCCATGATCTTTGTTTTCTGAATTTTGAGTTTTAAGCCAACATTTTCACTCTCCTCTTTCACTTTCATCAAGAGGCTCTTTAGTTCTTTTTTGCTGTCAGCCATGAAGGTGGTGTCATTGGCATTTCTGAGGTTATTGATGTTTCTCCCAGCAATGTTGATTCCAGCTTGTGCTTCATGCAGCATGGCATTTCAGATGCTATAATCACATATAAGTTAAATAAGCAGGGTGACCATATGCAGCCTTGATGTACTCCTTTCCAGATTTTCAACCAGCCTGTTTTTCAATGTCAAGTTCTAACTGGTGCTTCTTGACCTGCATAGAGATTTCTCAAGGGGCAGGTCAGGTTGCTCAGTCAGCAAGATTGCTTGGTCTTTGCTCAGTAAGGTTCTCATAACTGTGGATGGGTTTTCCTGGAGATTTTTCTGGTGCCGGGAAAGATCGAAGATGGGAGGAGAAAGGGACGACATTTGGAGAAAATGTTTAGATAGCATCACCGAGGTGGACATGGGTTTGAGCAATCCCTGAGAGTTAGTGACAGATAGGAAAGTCGGTCAGAGAGAACTGAGCAAATGTACTAGACAATTTTCAAGACACAGGGATGGAACCAGGCCCTCCTATTTTGGCAGACATCTTTTTTTTTTTTTTTAATAGTGATTAAAGTCACCCTGATGGCTTAAACAGTAAAGAGTCTGCTTACAAAGTGGGAGACCCAGATTGAATCCTGGGGAAGAATCTCCTGGAGAAGGGAATGGCTACCCACTGCAGTATTCTTGCCTGGAGAATTCCATGGACAGAGAGGATCCTGTGGGGTTACAGTCCAGGAGCTCACAGAGTCTGACAGGACTGAAAGAATAACACTATTCAGATGCTAACAACAACCAAGAGCCTGAGGCCCAAAGTTATCAGGATAATAAGCTCAATGATGTTCCCAGCAATTTGTCTGGTTAAAAGATCAACTTGCAGGATTCTGTTGGCCTTGCAGCCAGGATCAGGGAACTGGAACCCTCAGAGTTCATAGCTGGACACAGAGCTATTTAGAGGTTTGGCCTGTAGTATTACTCCTTAGGGAACAGTCTTCAGATGGCTAGGTTCTCATACCCTGTAAATGCAAGGTTGAAGAGACTCACAAATTTTAAGCAATGCACATGTCTTGGGTATTATTAATTTCACTACTGTTAGCCCATTACTGACACACATCATACTGGCTAACATGTTACTAATTTCACCAGTGAAAATTCATTTCTATCCTTCATTTCCCTACTTAGCAAAGTCTCTGCTGTTGATTGAGCTATGGCTAACAGAAACATTTGCAGTAGCTAGAAGCTGTGATACAAACTCCCTGATTAATATAGCCAACTACCCCTGGTGTGTGACATCCTGAGTGGGGTCATTGCTAGCTCTTAGTTTTACGCAACACACACACACAAGCTACTACTACGACACTGTATTTGCTGGCAGTAAATTAGAAGACTTTGTCATACTCTATAATATGGTCAAAGGTACTGACAAATCTCAAAAAGCTATATATATCTTATTAGAAGAGTGGAAACCTAGGAAAGAGGAGTCAGTGAGGCCAGGTTGGCAAAGCCCATTCAACAGGAAAGAGAGAAGCTTGGTCAAAAAAGAGAAGTTCAAAACTAACGGCTCCATCTCCAAGGCTGTCCCTCGTGTGAGGAGAGAAGCCCCAACATTCAAATCTAATGCCTCTTAACAGGGAAAATTGTTTTGATTTCTTGCTCACCAAACAACCTTTCCATTAGAATCTGTCTCTCTGTGTGAATCTGACTCCAGAGAGAGACAGAATGGAGACGTGTGTAGTCCACTGAGAAGACAAAGGCAAACCTAATTGTGGCATCTCAGTTCCCCAACCAGGGACCAAACCCCAGTCCTGTCAGTGAAAGTGCAGAATCCTAACCATTAGGCAGCCAGAGAACTCCCCCAAATTATGTTTTATTTGGCAAACTCACTGAGGACTTGAGCCCGGGATGCAGTCTCTTAGTTCTCAGAGACTGCTCCAAAAAGGTAAGGGGGCAGGGGAGTTACCTGGCGGGCCAGTGGTTGGGACTCCATGCTTCCACTGCAGGGGGCACAGGTTCAATCTCTGCTTGGAGAACAATGGGATCTAAGGGAACTAAGATCCCGCAAGCCACTCAGTTTGGCAAAAAAAGAGATAAGGGAGGAGCCAGAATATATAGGAAGTTCTTTGCTGAGAAAAAAAAATATGTAGTCAACCATCAGAACATCAAAAGATTACTGCTAATCACAAAAACACACATCTCAAGTTAATGATTTTAGTATGGGAAGATGCAAGAGTCTGGGCCCATTGAAATCATTCCTTTGATATACACTTTATCTAGGGGAACTATCCTATTTTTCTCCATCCTGAATCCACTCAGGGCCCACCCTCGGGGTGACAGCAGTGCCTGGTAGCTTTATGGTCTCAACATCCTTTGTTTACTGAAATGGCAGGCAACATTCTCTGTCCACAGCGTACATTTGCATTCAGTGAGATGCTCCCATTGCTCATTATTAATAAAGGGACATTTTGACTTTGTAAATCAGGCCTGAGAGCCATATTCTGGAGACAGTGCCTTCTGGGAGTGTGTTTGGAAGCCCCTGAGTGCTCAAAATATTTTGGGTGCTGTACTTCCCATACCAAGCCAGTCCTACTTTCCAGTACAAGCAGCTTGGTTTTTGTCTTGTTTTGTGTTTTGGCTTGCGGGCTCTCCGTTCCCCTGCCAGGAATTGAACCTGGGCCCCAGCAGTGAAAGCCTAGAATCATAACTAACCACTAGACCACCAGGGAACTCCCTTGAGTTGTTTCCTTTTAGGGCTTGTTGAATGGATTCCCCCCAGCCAAGCGGTAAATGAAGTGA
>NW_011494593.1:18865-21295 GCF_000754665.1 Bison bison bison
CACATGTATACCTGTGGCGGATTCATTTTGATATTTGGCAAAACTAATACAATTATGTAAAGTTTAAAAATAAAATAAAATTAGAAAAAAAAAATGTCCTGGAGAAAATATTTATGACTTGAAAAACTATCCTTCTTCATCAGTGTTTTCTAAAGTTGGTCCAAAACCACAGTTTCAAACTCTAGTAAGATGATAAAATGCAGATTCCAGGCCTCCTTCTAAGATTTAATTTGGAGAAGATTGGCATATTTAGAGATATTTGCTTCCCATCCATGAATGTATTAGTATAGTATATCTTTCTTTTATTTCAGTTCAGTTCAGTTGCTTAGTCATGTATGAGTCTTTGCAACCCCATGAATTGCAGCATGCCAGGCTTCCCAGTCCATCACCAACTCTTGGAGTTCACTCAAACTCACCACCATCAAGTCAGTGATGCCACCCAGCCATCTCATCCTCTGTCATCCCCTTCTCCTCCTGCCCCCAATCCCTCCCAGCATCAGAGTCTTTTACAATGAGTCAACTCTTCGCATGAGGTGGCCAAAGTACTGGAGTTTCAGCTTTAGCATCATTTCTTCCAAAGAACACCCAGGACTGATCTCCTTTAGAATAGACTGGTTGGATCCCCTTGTGGTCCAAGGGACTCTCAAGAGTCTTCTCCAACACCACAGTTCAAAAGCATCAATTCTTCAGTGCTCAGCTTTCTTCACAGTCCAACTCTCACATCCATACATGACTACTGGAAAAACCATAGTCTTGACTAGACGGAACTTTGTTGGCAAAGTAATGTCTCTGCTTTTGAATATACTATCTAGGTTGGTCATAACTTTCCTTCCAAGGAGTAAGCGTCTTTTAATTTCATGGCTGCAATCACCACCTATATGCAGGTCAGGAAGCAACAGTTAGAACTGGACATGTAACAACAGACTGGTTCCAAATAAGAAAAGGAGTACGTCAAGGATGTATATTGTCACCCTGCTTATTTAACGTATATGCAGTGCACATCATGAGAAATGCTGGGCTGGAAGAAGCACAAGCTGAAATCAAGATTGCTGGGAGAAATATCAATAACCTCAGATATGCATATGACACCACCCTTATGGCAGAAAGTGAAGAGGAACTAAAAAGCCTCTTGATGAAAGTGAAAGAGGAGAATGAAAAAGTTGGCTTAAAGCTCAACATTCAGAAAATTAAGATCACAGCATCTGGTCTCATCACTGCATGGGAAATAGATGGGGAAACAGTGGAAACAGTGTCAGACTTTATTTTGGGGGGCTCCAAAATCACTGCAGATGGTGATTGCAGCCATGAAATTGAAAGACGCTTACTCCTTGGAAGGAAAGTTATGACCAACCCCTTTTATTTAGGTGCTCTTTAATATTTCCTTCTATGGCATATACATCTTTTGTCAGGTTTATTCCTAGCTACCTTATATTTTTTGCATGCTAAGTTGCTTCAGTCATGTCCAACTCTTTGTGACCCTATGAACTGTAGCCCACCAGGCTCCTCTAGTAAAATAAAAATATTAGAATGAAAGATTTCATTAAGATTTCAAGAAGCTATAAAGCAAATACAATGAATAATTAACTCTAGTTGATGTATCAATCATGTCATGTCAAAAGGCAGAAATAAAATTATTTTCATAGGCAAAATTTTATATAAAGAATGGTTAACCCATGTATTGGAGAGCTGAAAAGGCAAAATGAAAACCCTAAGATAGCATTGCTAAAAATCAGCTATGGCCTCTAGAACTGGATGAAAAAAGAGAAGTTGGTATTAAGAATGACAAACAAACAAACAAACAAACAAACAAAGATATGCCATATAGCACAGGAAACTATATTCAGTATCTGTCAGAAACTAAAATGGAACAGAGTCAGAAAAAAGAGAATTTAAATATATACATATATATGCATAACCAGGCTAGGCTTCAGCAGTATGTGAGCTGAGAACTTTCAGATGTACACGCTGGAATTCCAAAGGCAGAGAAACCAGAGACAAAATTGCCAACATCCGTTGGATCATAGAGAAAGCAAGGGAATTGCACAAAAACATCTACTTCTGCTTCATTGATTGTGCTAAAGCCTTTGACTATGTAGATCACAACAAACTGTGGGAAATTCTTAAAAAGATGGGAATAGCAGACCATCATGAGAAGCCTGTATGCAGATCAAGAAGCAACAGTTATAACTGGACATGGAAGGGTTCAAAATTGGGAAAGGAATACGACAAGGCTGTATATTGTCACCCTGCTTATTGTACTTATATGCAGAATACACCGTGCGAAATGCCAGGCTGGATAAAGCACAAGCTTGAATCAAGATTGCTGGGAGAAATATCAACCACCTTAGATATGATATTCAGGTGACACCACTCTAATGACAGAAAGTAAAGAGGAACTAAAGAGTCTCTTAATGAAAGTGAAAGAAGAGA
>NW_011494593.1:24527-25123 GCF_000754665.1 Bison bison bison
AAAAGCAATTAGATGGCATCACCAACTGAATGGACATGAGTTTGAGCAAGCACGGGTGTTGGTGAAAGATAGGAAGGCCGATTGGATAAGACACAGCAAATGAACTGAAAATTTTTCACAACCCATGGATGGAACTGGGTCCTCCTATATTGGAATACACTTTTTTTTTTCTTTTAACTGATTAGGGCCACTCTGATGGCTTAGACAGTAAAGAGTCTGCTTACAATAAGGGAGACCCAGGTATGATCCTAGGGAAGCTTCTCCTGGAGAAGTGAATGGCTACCCACTGCAGTATTCTTGCCTGGAGAACTCCATGGACAGAGGAGCCTGGAGGGCTCTAGTCCATGGGATCACAAAGAATCGGACATGACTGAAGCGACTCAGCACAGCACACAGCACACATGGTACTGTTATTCAATGTAAACTGCCTAGGACAAAGGACTGTGGCAGCATATTCATGTGCTCATTCACTAATTAAGTATTTATTGAGCACCTATTATGTTACATGTGCCCATTTCTGATGGGCGGGACCATGCTCAGTAAATGCTTAATCCAATTTTCTGTTGATAGGTGGGGCTGTCTTCCCTCCCTGTTGT
>NW_011494593.1:25223-25599 GCF_000754665.1 Bison bison bison
ACTCAGGGACTGAACTGAACTGAACAGGGCATGGCTCATAGTTTCATTGAGTTAGACAAGGCTGTAGTCCATGTGATCGGTTTGAGAAGTTTTCTTTGACACTGGTTTTCATTCTGTCTGCCCTCTGACAGATAAGGATAAGAGGCTTATGGAAGCTTCCTGCTGGGAGAGACTGACTGTGGGGAGTCAGTCAGTCAATGTAAACTGCCTAGGACAAAGGACTGTGGCAGCATATTCATGTGCTCATTCACTAATTAAGTATTTATTGAGCACCTATTATGTTACATGTGCCCATTTCTGATGGGCGGGACCATGCTCAGTAAATGCTTAATCCAATTTTCTGTTGATAGGTGGGGCTGTCTTCCCTCCCTGTTGT
>NW_011494593.1:25699-26131 GCF_000754665.1 Bison bison bison
TGGATGTTAGTTTGAGCAAGCCCGGATGTTGGTGACTGACAGGAAGTAAGGCTGGTCAGATAAGACTGAGCAAATGAACCGGACAATATACACAACCCAGGGGTGGAACCAGATCCTCCTATAATAGCAGACAGCTTATTATTATTATTATTTTACTGATTAGAGCCATCCTGATGGCTTAGACAGTAAAGAGTCAGCCTGCAATGCAGAGACCCAGGTTCAATCCTGGGGAAGATTCTCCTGGAGAAGAGCATGGCAACCCACTGCAATATTCTTGCCTTGAGAACCCCATGAACAGTATGAAAAGGCAAAAAGATAGGACACTGAAAGATGAATTCCCCAGGTCAGTAGGTGCCCAATATGCTACTGGAAAAGAGTGGATAAATAACTCCAGAAAGAATGAAGATCTATCTATGTCCATTTCCAAGGCAA
>NW_011494593.1:26231-26935 GCF_000754665.1 Bison bison bison
CTTCAATTTATCATAGATTTCTTTTAAATGTAGCATTTCAAAGAATGAGGCTTCATCCACTTACCTGAAAAGAACTGCTGCAAAGTCTTGACCAGGACTGACCCTTGATGCTCCTCAGCCTCAGTTGTTAGGAGTGTATCTCTCCTCATGAGTAGGTACACAGGTGATAGTATGGGATTCTTACCTTTGTTCTTGCTCCTGCTTGAACTGAGTCTTTTGTGTTGCACTTAAGATTTGGTTAGGTAGGCCCAAGGGATAAAAAAGGCGAGCTACCCACAATATTTTGAGGTCTTGTGAGATAAAAAAGGCCAACATTCTTGTGTGAAAAAGTAGATCCTGAAAAGAGGGTGACTTTGAGCAGTTTTTCTAGGGCTTCTGCAGCTAAGAGTTTTTCTGTGTGGTTGATCATTTGAAATCACAGGTTTTATCTTTGGTCAGAAAGACTCCCATAACTCTGAACAGGGTTTTCTAAGAGATTTTTCTGCTGTACCTTTGGTCAGTAAGATTCCCATAAGCCTGCATGGGGTTTTCCCTGAAGTTTTTCTGCTGTTCAGAAAGATTGAAGGCAGGAGGAGAAAGGGACAATATTTAATAAAATGATTTGATAGCATCACCGACTGGATGGATGTTAGTTTGAGCAAGCCCGGATGTTGGTGACTGACAGGAAGTAAGGCTGGTCAGATAAGACTGAGCAAATGAAATGA
>NW_011494593.1:30577-31626 GCF_000754665.1 Bison bison bison
AAAAAAGTGACTGCCAAAATAGGAGAACTGAATCATTGGAAAAGACCCTGATGCTGGGAAAGAGGGAAGGCTTGAGGAGAAGGGGACAACAGAGAATGAGATGGTTGGGTGGCATCACCACCTTGATGTACATGAGTTTGAGCAAGTTCCAGGAGTTGGTGATGAACAGGGACCCTGGCGTGCTGCAGTACTTGGGGTCCCAAAGAGTCTGACATGACTCAGGGACTGAACTGAACTGAACAGGGCATGGCTCATAGTTTCATTGAGTTAGACAAGGCTGTGGTCCATGTGATCAGTTTGATAAGTTTTCTTTGACACTGGTTTTCCTTCTGTCTGCCCGCTGACAGATAAGGATAAGAAGCTTATGGAAGCTTCCTGCTGGGAGAGACTGACTGTGGGGAAACTGGGTCTTGTTCTGATGGGCACGGCCATGCTCAGTAAATGTTTAATCCAATTTTCTGTTGATGGGTGGGGCTGCCTTCCCTCCCTATTGTTTGACCTGAGCCCAAACTAAGGTGGAGGTAATGAAGATAATGGCAACCTCCTTCCAAAGGTCCCAGGCAGGCATTGCTGCACTCAGTGCCCCCAACCCTGGAGCAGTACACTGCCGACCCACGCCTCTGCCAGGGACTCCTGGACACCCACGGGCAAGTCTGGGTCAGTCCCTTGTGGGGTCCCTGCTCCTTTCTCCAGGGTCCTGGTGCACACAAGGTTTTGTTTGTGCCCTCCAAGAGTCTGTTTCCCTGGTCCTGTGTAAGTGCTGTAATCAAATCTCACTGGCCTCCACAGTCAAATTCCTTGGGGGTTCTCAGTTCCCTTGCCAGATCCCCAGGTTGGTAAATCTGTTGTGAGTCCTAGAACTTCCTTAACAGTGCGAGAATTTCTTTGGTATGATTGTTTGTGGGCCATCTGCTTGGCGGCTCTATGGTTGGGGTTAATGGTGACCTCCTCAAGAGGGCTTATGCCACAGGGTGCATGATCAGGGCTCCTGCACCCAGAGCCCCTGCCCCTGCGGCAGGCCACTGCTGACCCACTGTCCCTCCACAGGA
>NW_011494593.1:35176-36057 GCF_000754665.1 Bison bison bison
GGCTTAGACAGTAAAGAGTCTGCTTACAAAGTGGGAGACCCAAATTGAATCCTGGGGAAGAATCTCCTGGAGAAGGGAATGGCTATCCACTGCAGTATTCTTGCCTGGAGAATTCCATAGACAGAGAGGATCCTGTGGGCCTACAGTCCATGAGATCACAGAGTCTGACAGGACTGAAAGAATAACACTATTCAGATGCTAAAAACAACCGAGAGCCTGAGGCCCAAAGTTATCAGGAGTAGTAAGCTCAGTGATGCTCCCAGCAATTTGGTTAAGAGATCAACTTGCAGGATTCTGCTGGCCTTGCAGCCAGGATCAGGGAACTGGAACCCTCAGAGTTCATAGCTGGACACAGAGCTATTTAGAGGTTTGGCCTGTAGTATTACTCCTTAGGGAACAGGCTTCAGATGGCTAGGTTCTCATACCCTGTAAATGCAAGGTTGAAGAGACTCACAAATTTTAAGCAATGCACATGTCTTGAGTATTATTAACTTTACCACTCTTAACCCATTACTAACACCCATCATACTGGCTAACACGTTACTAATTTCACCAGTGAAAATCCATTTCTAACCTTCATTTCACTACTTAGCAAAGTCTCTGCTGTTGATTGAGCTATGGCTAACAGAAACATTTGCAGTAGCTAGAAGCTATGATACAGAATCCCCGATTAATATAGCCAACTACCCCTGGTGTGTGACATCCTGAGTGGGGTCATTGCTAGCTCTTAGTTTTACACAACACACACACACAAGCTACTACTACTACACTGTCTTTGCTGGCAGTAAATTAGCAGACCTCGTCATACTCTATAATATGGACAAAGGTACTGACAAATCTCAAGAAGTGCTGTACCTCATCAGAAGAGTGGAAACCTAGAA
>NW_011494593.1:39955-40540 GCF_000754665.1 Bison bison bison
CATTGATTGTGCTAAAGCCTTTGACTATGTAGATCACAACAAACTGTGGGAAATTCTTAAAAAGATGGGAATAGCAGACCATCATGAGAAGCCTGTATGCAGATCAAGAAGCAACAGTTATAACTGGACATGGAAGGGTTCAAAATTGGGAAAGGAATACGACAAGGCTGTATATTGTCACCCTGCTTATTGTACTTATATGCAGAATACACCGTGCGAAATGCCAGGCTGGATAAAGCACAAGCTTGAATCAAGATTGCTGGGAGAAATATCAACCACCTTAGATATGATATTCAGGTGACACCACTCTAATGACAGAAAGTAAAGAGGAACAAAAAACAATAGAATGGGAAAGACTAGAGATCTCCTCAAGAAAATTAGAGATGCGAAGGGAGTATTTCATACAAAGACGGGCAAAATAAAGGACAGAAATGGTATGAACCTAACAGAGCAGAAGATGTTAAGAATAGGTGGCAACAATACACAGAAGAACTATACAAAAATGATTTTCAAGACCCAGATGATCATGATGGTGTGATCACTCACCTAGAGCCAAACATCCCGGAATGGGAAGTCAAGTGGGTC
>NW_011494594.1:0-880 GCF_000754665.1 Bison bison bison
TAGTATTCTTTGATCTGAAGTGAGTCTTTTGTGGATAGCATATATACAGGTCTTGTAACCATTCAACCAGTCTATGTTTTCTGGTTAGAGCAGAAATCATAGATATATATATATATATTCTTATTGCTTTTGCTAATTATTTTAGATTTGTTTTTGTAAGTGTTTTTCTTCCTTTTCTCTTTTGTTCTCTTGTGATTTTATGACTAATGTTAGTGTTGTGCTTGGATTCCTTTTTCTTTTGTGTATGTTTATTGTATATTTTCACCTTGTGGTTACCATGAAGTTTTGATATAGCAGTCTATGTATAAACAAGATTGTTTAAAATTTCTGGTCTTTTCATTTCAAATGCATTTCCAATAGCCTGCCTTTGTGCTCTCCTCTTCTCTCAATTGTTGATTTTGATTTCATATTTGTGTGCACATGATTTCCTACTTTTACTGTATGTTTGCCTTTACCAGTGAGCTTTTCAATTAATAATTTTCCTGTTTCTAGTTGTGGCCTTTCTCTTCCACCTAGACAAGCTCCTTTAGCATTTCTTGCAAAACTGGTCTGGTGGTGCTAAAATCTCTTAGCTTTTGCTTGTCTGTAAAGTTTTTCATTTCTCTGTCAAATCTGAATAAAAGTGTTGCTGGGTAGAGTATTCTTAGTTGTAGGTTCTTCTTTTTCATCACTTTAAATATATCCTGCCACTTCCTTCTGGCCTGCAGAATTTCTGCTAAGAAATCAGCTGATAACCTCATCAGATCAGATCAGTTGCTCAGTTGTGTCCAACTCTTTGCGACCCCATGAATCGCAGCACGCCAGGCCTCCCTGTCCATCACCAACTCCTGGAGTTCACTCAGACTCACGTCCATCGAGTCAGTGATGCCATCCAGCCATC
>NW_011494594.1:1770-2065 GCF_000754665.1 Bison bison bison
TACAGCCTTGACGTACTCCTTTTCCTATTTGGAACCAGTCTGTTGTTCCATGTCCAGTTCTAACTGTTGTTTCCTGACCTGCATACAAATTTCTCAAGAGGCAGATCAGGTGGTCTGGTATTCCCATCTCTTTCAGAATTGTCCACAGTTTATTGTGATAGACACAGTCAAAGGCTTTGGCATAGTCAATAAAGCAGAAATAGATGCTTTTCTGGAACTCTCTTGCTTTTTCCATGATCCAGCGGATGTTGGCAATTTGATCTCTGGTTCCTCTGACTTTTATAAAACGAGCTTG
>NW_011494594.1:3816-4720 GCF_000754665.1 Bison bison bison
CTGTTAATTCTTTCTAGTGTATTTTTCATTTCAATTATTGTATTTTTCATCTTTGTTTGTTTTTCTAGGCTTTTGTTAAACATTTCTTGTATCTTCTCAATCTCTGCCTCTATTCTTTTTCTGGGATCTTGGATCACCTTTACTATAATTACTCTGAATTCTTTTTCAGGTAGATCACCTATCCCCACTTAAGTTAATTGTTCTTCTGGGGTTTCATCTTGTTCTTCCACTGGTGACATATTCTTCTGCTGTCTCATTTTGTCTAACTTTCTGTGATTGTGATTCCCATTCCACAGGCTGCAGTGTTGTAGTTCTTCTTATTTCTGCTGTCTGTCTTCTCAGTGGATGAGCCTGTCTAAGAGGTTTGTGCAGGCTTCCTAGTGGGAGGAACTGGTACCTCTTCACTGGTGGGTGGAACTGGATCTTGTCCTTCTGGTAAGCAGAGCCATGTCTGAAGGTGTTTATTATTGGGGAGCTGTTTATTCAAGAAGACTTTAAGCAGCCTGTGTGCTGATAGGTTGTGTTCTTACCCTGTATGACCTGAGGCATTCCATCACTGGAGTCTGCAGGCTTTTGGGTGGGGTCAGGTCTTGGTGAGAAGTTGGTAGCTTCCTAGAGTGCTCACACGAATAATCATTCACCAGAGCCACTGCTGCCAGTGTCCCTGTCTCCACAATAAGTCAGCCACCCCAGCCTCCACAGGAGACCCTCCAAAACGAGGCAAATAAGTCTGGCCCAGTTTCTTATGGGTTCATCACTTTTTCTCCTGAGTCCTGGTGTGTATTAGACCCTGTGTGAGCCCTCCAAGAGTGGAGTTTCTGTTTCCCCCAATCCTGTGAAATTTCTGTGGTCCAAACCTCACTGACCTTCAAAGCCAGGCTCTGGGGGCTCCTTCTCATTTTGC
>NW_011494594.1:4820-6489 GCF_000754665.1 Bison bison bison
GCTAAGAACTTTCACTCCTTTTTTTTTGTGGCTGTGCTGGGTATTTGTTGCTGCATGATCTTTTCTCTAGTTCTGGCAAATGTGGGCTACTCTCTAGTTGTGATGTGCTGGTGTGCAGGCTTCTCATTGCGATGGCTTCTCGTTGCAGATCACTGGCTCTAGGCAGTGCAGGCTTCAGCAATTGTGGTATGTGGGCTCAGTAGTTGTGGCTCCCAGGCTCTATAGCACAGGTTCGATAGTTGTGAGCTCAATAGTTGCTCCACAGCGTGTGGGATCTTCCTGGACCAGGGATCGAATCCATGTCCCCTGCATTGGCCAGAAGATTCTTTGCTACTGAGCCACCAGAGAAGCCCAAAACTTTCACTCTTGTGGAAGAATTTATGTGGTATAATTATTTTCCATATTCCATATTTGTAGATTGCTACCAAGTGTGTATGGGATTTGATTTTATCATGATTGTGCCCCTTCTACCATCCCATTGTGGCTTCTTCTTTGTCTTTGCCTATAGATATCTTTTTTGATAAGTTCCAGCATTTTTTTTTTATTGGTGGTTGTTCAACAGTTAGTTGTGATCTTGTTGTTTCCATAAGAAGGGGTGAGTTCACGTCCTTCTACTATTACACCATCTTGCCTCCATCCAACATCACACTTAATAGTGAGAAACTAGAAACTTCTCCAGTAAGATTAGGTATAAGACAAGGATGTTGCCTTCTATACTCCTTTTCAATATTATACTGAAATAGTAGCTCATGTACTTTCCTGAATCAGATTATTAGCATAACTTTCTTTCCTTTTTTTCTCTCCAAGTCATGGGTTAGGGTCCTCAATGATGTCATATGCACAGACATTTCATAGTTACATTTCAGAGCAGAGAAAAGAGATTCAGCTATCCTTGTTATGGTCTATCAGGTATGGCTTCAGCTATAGCTCTAGCCTCATTCAATGACATCCAGAGAGATGAATTATTATTATCATTTTTGTGTGTGGATTCTTTGGGGAATGTTACATATTAGATTATGACTTTAGCAAATAGAAATCATTTTACTCTTTATTTTCCGATTTAAATTGTCAGTTTTTTTCTTTTCCTTGCTTAATTGCCTTAGCTAGACTCTCCAGTACAATGCTGAGTTAAGTTGCTAAGAGCAGATATAATTGTTCCTGAACTTAGTGGGAAAGCTTTCAGTCTGTCACATTTAAGTGTAATAATAACTGTGGGATTTTCATAGATGCTTTTACCAGAAAAGAAAATTCCCTTTTATCCCTAGCTTGTTGAGTGTGTTTATTATAAAAAGATGCTGGATTTTGTCAAATATTTGTTCTCCATCTGTTGAGATAATTGTGCAATTTCTATTCTTTATCAATGTAGTATATTACATTGGAGAAAAGAGATTGTCTTTTCTCCATTTTACTTTTCCCTGAGAGGTTAGGCTGTTGTTGCAAAATAGAATATAAGTGTGGCTAAGGTTAAAAGGCAGCTAAGTGTCACCTGGGGAAGAAACCAGTACATGATTAAAGATCACTAAGAACAGACAGCATGCATATCATACTCAAGCAATATAGTGCTTACTTACAGCAAGATGAGACAGTATACAGAAGATACATCAGTCCCTCATGGCCATTGGAGCCATTTTGCAGCCAACATGGGCAGTGTGACTGCATGCATCTCACT
>NW_011494594.1:7484-7972 GCF_000754665.1 Bison bison bison
GAAATACAGAAAGCTAGACCCTGACTGAGGGCCATTGACACAGTGCATAAGTGGAACAAAGAAGTATACATCAAACTCAAAACAGGAAAAACTATTTCTTCACAAGGTGATAAGCTAGTGCAGGCTGAGTGAGCCCATTATCTCCCAGTGAGGAAATATTCCATGCCCAAGGCCAATTATTATGGAGCAGACCAGGAGTCAACAGACTGTGCACAATTGCCTTTCCCAGCAAATGTATTGACTGGTTTTCCTGTTTTAATTTATGCTTCCTTCCTGGGATAAGTTTGAAATTAGTTCTGGTACACAGCCATTTGTGTATGTTGCTGGATTTATATTGTTAATATTTTATTGGTAATTTCTGTGTGTATTTTTGTAGAAGATTTTTATTCTTGTTATACATTTTGTCTTTAGTGTCTGGGTAATATTAGCTTCAAAGTATGGGTTAGGAAGTATTTCTTATCTAGTTTTTGGAAGTGTTTTTTTAAATT
>NW_011494594.1:8072-8902 GCF_000754665.1 Bison bison bison
CTTCCAAGGAGTAAGCGTCTTTTAATGTCATGGCTGCAGTCACCATCTGCAGTGATTTTGGAGCCCAAAAAGATAAAGTCTGACACTGTTTCCACTGTTTCCCCATCTATTTCCCATGAAGTGATGGGACCAGATGCCATGTACACAGTACCGTACCTAAAATAGATAACTAATAAGGACCTCTTATATAGCACAGGGAACTCTATTTAATACTCTAAATGGCCTATATGGGAAAAGAATCTAAAAAAAAGTGGATATATGTATAACTGATTCACTTTGCTATACACCTGAAACTAACATTGTAAATCAACTATACACCAATAAAGTATTTTTAAAATACTCCACATTTTTTAAAAAGCTAATGAAAAGTCTAGTAAAATTGACAATAAGGTAATTATATTGTATAATAAAAATATCTGCTTACCAAAAAAGAAATAAATGGATAAAGAACAAAACACATAAAATATAAGGAAAAAATTGGTGCAGCTACTATGGAGAACAATATAGAGTTTCCTCAAAAAACTAAAGTAGAACTACCATAGGACCCAACAGTCTCACTCCTGGGCATCTACCCAGAGAAAACCATAATTCAAAAAGATACATGCACCTCAGTGTTCATTGCAGCACTATTTACAATAGCCAGGACATGGAAGCAACCTAAATGTCCATCAACAGAGGAATGGATAAAGAAGAAGTGGTGCATATATATAATGGAATATTACTCAGCCATAAAAAGGAATTAAATAGTGCCATTTGCAGACACATGGATAGAATTAGAGACTGTCATACAGAGTGAAGTAAGTTAGAAAGACAAAAACACATATTGTATT
>NW_011494594.1:9002-9473 GCF_000754665.1 Bison bison bison
TTTTCTCCACACGCTCTCCAGCATTTATTGTTTGTAGAATTTTTGATAGCAGCCATTCTGACTGGCACGAGATGATACGTCATTGTGGTTTTGATTTGCATTTCTCTCATAATGAGTGATGTTGAGCATCTTTTCATGTGTTTGTTAGCCATCTGTATGTCTTCTTTGGAGAAATGTCTGTTTAATTCTTTGGCCCATATTTTGACTGGGTTGTTTATTTTTCTGGAATTGAGCTGCAGGAGCTGCTTGTATATTTTTGAGATTAATTCTTTGTCAGTTGCTTCATTTGCTATTATTTTTTCCCATTCTGAAGGCTGTCTTTTCACCTTGCTTATAGTTTCCTTCATTGTGCAAAAGATTTTAGGTTTAATTAGGTCACATTTGTTTATTTTTCTTTTTTTTATTTTATTTTATTTTTAAACTTTACATAATTGTATTAGTTTTGCCAAATATCAAAATGAATCCGCCACC
>NW_011494594.1:9573-10080 GCF_000754665.1 Bison bison bison
GGTTGACCAGTTTTCCCAGCACCACTTGTTAAAGAGATTGTCTTTTCTCCATTGTATATTCTTGCCTCCTTTGTTAGGTGCATGGATTTATCTCTGGGCTTTCTATTTTGTTCCACTGAGCTTTGTGCCAGGACCACACTCTCTTGAATACTGTAGCTTTGTAATATAGTCTGAAGTCAGGCAGGTTGATTCCTCCAGTTCCACTCTTCTTTCTCAAGATTGCTTTCACTATTTGAGATGTTTTGTATTTCCATATGAACTGAAATTATTTGTTCTAGTTCTGTGGAAAATACTGTTGGTTGCTTGATAGAGATTGCATTGAGTCTATAGACTGCTTTGGATAGTATACTCATTTTCACTATATTGATTCTTCCAATCCCTGAACATGGTATTTTTCTCCATCTATTTGTGTCCTCTTTGATTGCCAACAAAGGTCTGTCTAGTCAAGGCTATGGTTTTTCCAGTAGTCATGTATGGATGTGAGAGTTGTACTGTAAAGAAAGCTGA
>NW_011494594.1:10180-13387 GCF_000754665.1 Bison bison bison
GGGGACGACAGAGGATGAGATGGCTGGATGGCATCACTGACTCGATGGACATTAGTCTGAGTGAACTCCAGGACTTGGTGATGGACAGGGAGGCCTGGCGTGCTGCGATTCATGGGGTTGCAGAGTCAGATACGACTGAGCGACTGAAGTGAACTGAAAATACCAACAAGCACATTGGATGGTTCCAAATAATGACATACTGTTGACAATGATATTTTTCAAGCATGTTGTTGACATGGTATATTATTCTTAAAAATCATGCAAATATACTTTATCATTTTCTTATGTATTTTTAATATTAACTCTTTGTATATGTGTGTATATTCACATATGTGTTTATATGTACTTATATGCATACATTTGTATTTGTATACATGCATGCCTATATTTGTGTGTTTGTTCATGTATGTGTGTATAGAGATTGAGAGAACAGAGAATGGTATTTATTTACTTATCTATTTATTTTTGGCTGTGTTGGATCTTTGTTGCTAGGGGGGCTTTCTCTAGTTAGGGCAAGTAGGAGGGGCTACTCTCTAGTTGCAGTGGCGTGGGCTTCTCATTGCAGTGGCTTCTCTTGTTGCCAAGCGCAGGCTCTAGGGCACATGGGATTCAGTAGTTGTGGTTCCTGGACTCAAGAGCACAGGCTAAATAGTTGTGGCCCATTGTCTTAGTTGCTCTGAGGCATATGGGATCTTCCCAGATCAGGGATTTAGCCCGTGTTTCCTGCATTACCAGGCGGATTCTTTACCACTGAGCCACCAGGGAAGTCCCTAAGAAGTCCCTAAGAATTTAATTTTTGGTTTAGTTTGTAAGCAACAGTCATTACTTCAGGTGGTATGGTTATAATAGCTGCTTTAATATATTTTTCTGGTGATTCCAATACTTGCATCATCCTGAAGTTGTCTCTCTTGTTTGAATTTTAGCTTGTAACTTTTAAACTTTTTCCTGGTTCTTCATACACCAATTAATTTTAAGTATATACTAGACATTTTAGTATTATATTGTTAGACATGGTATCTGACTTAATACTAAGGAGTGTGTTTATTTTTTATTTGTTTGTTTAGTTTAGTTTGTTTTAGGTTCAGACCACAAATTTTTATCCTAATTTTGTTGTTGCAGTCTCCGTTAAAATTTCAAAGTCTTTGCAGTGCTATTCATATCTGGCCCAAATATGGGCCACCCGCTGAGGAAAGTGGGATCTAGACAGTAGTCTACTTGTTTGATCAGTTCTAAAATTATTTGATATTGTTCTTAGCTTGAGATCCAAGTGTATGCAGTCTTTTCTTGAGCCAAGAGCTTTATACACAATTTTACATGGTTAGGTTGGGCTCTAAGCATGAGGGCAAACATTGTTAAGAAGAACAGAGTGCCCTGGCACATTTAAAACTGATTCCGTTTCCCCTCTTTCCCTCTCCTGCTGGAAGCATGAGAAGTTTTCACAGTGACATATTTATTGTACTGTGAGAACCTGGCTAAGTTCCTAGAGGTAAAACAAAAGTGTGGAGAACTCCTATAACTGGGTCATCCTGGGGTTGTTAACTCACAGACTTGTCCACACCGCTGGTTCCTGCAGAGGTTTCTGACCTTGAATTTTTGCTTTGCTAAGTTAGGATTCTCTGTGTTCACTTGTCCCTCCAATGTTCAGGGAGCAGTTTGGCCTATGATCTCTCTTCTCTATGAATCTAAGATGAGTTGCTGACTTTTCAGTGTGTTCAACTTTTAACTTGCAGTTAGGATGGCGTGGCAACGTCCAATCTCCTCGTATGTGGAACAGGAGTTGAAGCCTGCCATTGACTGATTTCTTAAAAACATGAAACCAATCTTGTAGTCTTGGGATAATCTCTGCTTTGTCATAATGTACTTTGTACTTTGTCATAATGTACTTTGACATAATGATATGTCAAAATGTCATATCATTTTATGTATCGCCATGCTGATTTTGTGACTATATTCAAGAATGACATTTGAGTGTAATTTTGAAGTTTTAAAAACTGTCCTTTTCAGATGTCAATAAACTTCATTAACAACTTGGGTAGTAATCACCTCCCACACCAGCTTCATTTTCTGAAAATTTCTAAAGAATGGATGCTATTTTTTTCTTGAGCATGTGATAGAATTCACCTATGTGAATATATGGCAATAGAGGGATATTTGGAAGTTTGTGAAGAGTTATTCAAATTTTTAACAAAAAGAAGCTTTTTATTTCAGCTTTTATCAATTCTAGGGTTAAGGTTGCATTTTTCTTAGGTTTAGAATTTTTTGATCTACCTAAATTGTCAAATGTATTGCTATTAAATGGATGATTACACTGTATCAATAACATTTTATAACAATTTATTGAGAAATAATTAGTCTATCATAATATATACTATTTAAAGTGTACAAATCAATGGTTTTTTATGCTATTTATAGAATTATGCAATCAACACTACTATCTAATTCCAGAACATTTCATTTCCTCCAGTAATTCCTTTATCCATTAGCAGACACTCTCAATTTTCCACCCTCTGAGCCATAGGAAAGCACTAGTTGCTTTTTTTATATATTTGTCTCTTCTGGACTTTTACTAGAAATGGAATCACACAATTCATGGTGTATGATCATTGGAAGCAATAGATACAACTCTTCATTGTACAAGTAATCCTCAGTAAGATTTGTGCCAATTTCTCTGCAGAAACCATAGAGGACAGGTGACATTGGAATGATATATTAAAAAACAGACAATGAACAAATGAAAACTTCTTTCAACCAAGAATTCTATATGTGTGGGAAATGGAAGGTAGATAAATTCATTCCAAGAGAAACAAAAACTGAGGGAATACACAGTTAGTAAGCCTGCTGGATAGAAAATAATAAAGTAGTCCTTCAGGGTGAAGTGACACAACACTGGGCACCTATTTGGAGGAATGTGAAGAAATAAACCACAAAGGTCAAGGGAACTGCACAGATTATGCGCAGTATTACTGCCAACGCCAGAATTACTGCATTTGGGGCTTCTTTCTGACTCTTCTTTAAAAAAAAAAAATCATTTATTTATTAATGGCCTCACTGGGTCTTCGTTGCAGCAGGATCTTTGTTGCATCATGAGTGCTTCTCTCTAGTTGTGACACACGGGCTCCAGACCATGCAGATCAGGAGGCGTGGCCCACAGGCTTAGTTGCTCCACCACATGTGGCATTTTAGTTCCTGGACCAGGGATTGAACCCT
>NW_011494594.1:13487-14733 GCF_000754665.1 Bison bison bison
AGTCATTACTTCAGGTGGTATGGTTATAATAGCTGCTTTAATATATTTTTCTGGTGATTCCAATACTTGCATCATCCTGAAGTTGTCTCTCTTGTTTGAATTTTAGCTTGTAACTTTTAAACTTTTTCCTGGTTCTTCATACACAAATTAATTTTAAGTATATCCTAGACATTTTGGTATTATATTGTTAGACATGTTATCTGACTTAATACTAAGGAGTGTGTTTATTTTTTGTTTGTTTAGTTTTGTTTTAGGTTCAGACCACAAATTCTTATCCTAATTTTCTTGTTGCAGTCTCCGTTAAAATTTCAAAGTCTTTGCAGTGCTATTCATATCTGGCCCAAATATGGGCCACCCGCTGAGGAAAGTGGGATCTAGACAGTAGTTTACTTGTTTGATCAGTTCTAAAATTATTTGATATTGTTCTTAGCTTGAGATCCAAGTGTATGCAGTCTTTTCTTGAGCTAAGAGCTTTATACACAATTTTACATGGTTAGGTTGGGCTCTAAGCATGAGGGGAAACATTGTTAAGAAGAACAGAGTATCCTGGCACATTTAAAAATGATTCCGTTTCCCCTCTTTCCCTCTCCTGCTGGAAGCATGAGAAGTTTTTACAGTGACATATTTATTGTACTGTGAGAAGCTGGCTAAGTTCCTAGAGGTAAAACAAAAGTGTGGAGAACTCCTATAACTGAGTCATCTTGGGGTTTTTAACTCAAAGACTTGTCCACACCGCTGGTTCCTGCAGAGGTTTCTGATCTTGAATTTTTGCTTTGCTAAGTTAGGATTCTCTGTATTCACTTGTCTCACCAATGTTCAGGGAGCAGTTTGGCCTATGATCTCTCTTCTCTATGAATCTAAGATGAATTGCTGACTTTTCAGTGTGTTCAACTTTTAACTTGCAGTTAGGATGGCGTGGCAACGTCTGATCTCCTCGTATGTGGAACAGGAGTTGAAGCCTGCCATTGACTGATTTCTTAAAAACATGAAACCAATCTTGTAGTCTTGGGATAATCTCTGCTTTGTCATAATGTACTATCTTTTTATGTATCGCCATATTGATTTTTGTGACTGTATTCAAGAATGACATTTGAGTGTAATTTTGAGGTTTTAAAAACTGCCCTTTTCAGATGTCAGTAAACTTCATTAACAACTTGGGTAGTAATCACCTCCCATGCCAGCTTCATTTTCTGAAAATTTCTAAAGAATGGATGCTATTTTTTTCTTGAGCATGTGATAGAATTCA
>NW_011494594.1:14833-15866 GCF_000754665.1 Bison bison bison
TCAAAGTTGTCTAAGCAATGCCATTAGGAGTAAGAATAAGATCATTCTTACATTTATAAAATGTCTGATATCACTAGATTTGGCTTGCTTATTTGGACAATTTCAGCAAGAATGATAATTGACCACAGAGGCCTTTTTAGTTTGCATTGCTGGAACTTTTCATAAGGAGTCTTAGATTGGACTTTGAAAAGCCTCTCAAGGCTAGGAAGCCATGCCAAGAACTCACCACCAGAATTCATATGCAGATTTAGGTAAATTAATCTCTTCTTGAAGTCCTCACAGTATCCTAAGTTTGCTAGGCCTGCCAGGTGGTGACCTCTCCTACTCAGCTCTAAGACTGAGAAAGCTGTAATCCAGGTAGGAGGCCCATTTGCCCAAGAGGACTTGGTAAGCATTGGCTTCATAAAATCACCTTTAATTTCTTTAACTATCTGATCATGTCTGATTATATGTATTGTTTTCAAATATGATATTCCATTAAAGGCTTATATAATCAAATCAATACAGAGGAAAGATTCATATTGAACCTCTTGTGGCCACTCAACACAAGCCTTATATGTAAGTTCTCTTGCTAATAACACATGTACATCCATGGCTGATTCATGTGAATGTATGGCAAAAACCACTACAATATTGTAAAGTCTCCAATTAAAAAATTATATATATATACATATATATATGTATATATATATAAAGAAATTTCCCTTCTAGAGCTAAAAAAAAAAAAAAATTGCCACCCACCCACTTGGAGTGCTCTGCCTCTTGCTCTGGTATCTCCTTGCCCTTCATATATGGGAGTGAGTTTCAAATTTCATCCAGGGAACTCACGAGGTTTCAAATCAACAATCTGTATCGTGCATCGAACCTGGACTAGCAACTCGTTTCATACATGATATTATACACGTTTCAATGCCATTCTCCCAAATCTTCCCATCCTCTCCCTCTGCAACAGAGTCCATAAGATTGTTCTATACATCAGTGTCTCTTTTGCTGTCTTGTACACAGGGTTATTGTTAGCATCTTTCTAAATTCC
>NW_011494594.1:15966-19526 GCF_000754665.1 Bison bison bison
TGGAATGATATATTAAAAAACAGACAATGAACAAATGAAAACTTCTTTCAACCAAGAATTCTATATGTGGGGGAAATGGAAGGTAGATAAATTCATTCCAAGAGAAACAAAAACTGAGGGATTACACAGCTAGTAAGCCTGCTGGACAGAAAATAATAAAGTAGTCCTTCAGGGTGAAGTGACACACAGTGGGCACCTATTTGGAGGAATGTGAAGAAATAAACCACAAAGGTCAAGGGAACTGCACAGATTATGCACAGCATTACTGCAAACGCCAGAATTACTGCATTTGGGGCTTCTTTCTGACTCTTCTTTAAAAAAAAAAAATCTCACAATTAATATGAAAGCACAAAAGACCTCAAATCGTCAAGACAATCTTGAAAAAGAAAATTGGAAGATTCCACTACCCTGTGTCAGTTTCAACCCAACCCATGTACCATGGCAACAGTAATCAAGACAGTGTCGTACTGAGATAATGAAAGACATGCAGATCAACAGAATAGAACAGGGAGTCTGGAAATAAACCCAGATATCTACCCTCAATTGATTTTCCCCTGGGATATCAGATCATTAAGTGGTGAGAAGTGGGAATCTTTTCCCCAAAATGGTATGAGGACAGCAGGATATACATATGCAATAGAATAAAGTTGGACTCTTACATTATGCCAAATACAGACGTTAAATGGATAAAGAATTAGCTGTAAGAGCTTTTAGAACAAATACAAGGGTATATTAGATTGCTGGGCTTGCTATCACAAAATACCACAGACTGATGGCTTAAACAGCACAAATTTATTTGCTGACACCTTTGGAAACTAGAAGTCCAAGAACAAGGTGTGAGCAGGTTTGGTTTCTTGTGAGGGCTCTCCTGGCTTGCAGATGGCGAGCTTCTCCCTGCATCCTTACATGATCGTTCCTCCAGTGTATACCCATCTCTGGCGTGTCTTCCTGTCACCAAGTATACTTTTGTCTAGGATACCAGTCAGACTTATTAGGGTCTAACCATATGACCTCTGCTGATCTTAAGGTCCTGTCACCAAAAACAACCACATTTTGAGATAATGGGGCTTAGTCATTAAACATGTGGAAATATGGGGGGTCCATAATTCAGTCCTCAGAAGGGGTAAATCTTCATAACCTTCATTTGGCAATGGATTCGTAAATATGATGATAAAAGCATCAGTAACAAAAGAAGAAACAGATACATTGAATTTCTTTTTTTTCTTTTATTTATTTATTTTTTACACACATATATATATTTATTTTTTTAATCTATATATTTTAATTGGAGGTTAATTACTTTACAATATACTGAATTTCATAAAAATCAAAAATATTTCTATATCAAAGAACATTAACAAGACAGTGAAAGCACAACCTAGAAAATAGGATAAGAATCTTGGCTGGGGCTTCGCCGGCCTCACTATGACATTAATTTTTCTTTTTCTCTTTTTAGTCTGCCATTTTCAATTTTCAGAGTCTGTTGACTGTAATCTTGCTGCTTATATGTACCTGTGCTTATATCCGATCCTTGGCACCCAGCCTCCTGGACAGAAATAAAACTGGGTTGTTGGGTATATTAAAAAAAAAAAAAAAGAATCTTGTGGTATGCATATATCTAATAAAGGTCTAGTATCCAGAACACATGAAAAACATTTACAACTCAACTAATAGCCAAGGAATCTGAATGAGAAATGAGCATACAATATGAATACAAATTTTTGCAAACAAGATATACAAATGTGCCATAAGGACGTCAAAATAAGCTTAACATCATTAGTCATTAGGGAAATACAAAGAAAAGCCACCAAATGATGTCACAATACATTAAAAAAGATGAGTCAGTAGATTTCTTTTAAGTGAAAAATAAAACGTATTTACGAGGACATAGAGGCACTGGGATCCCTGTACATTACTGTTGGGAAATGCCAAAGACTGTTCAAACTACCACACAAATACACTCATTTCATATGCTAGCAAGCTAATGGTCAAAATCCTTCAAGCTAGGTTTCAACAGTATGTGAACCAAGAACTTCCAGATTTACAAGCTGGATTTACAAAAGGCAGAGGAATCAGAGATTAAGCTGCCAACATCAATTGGATCATAGAATTCCAAAAAAACATCTACTTATGTTTCTTTGACTATGCTAAAGGCTTTCCTTATGTGGATCACAAGAAACTATAGAAAAACTTAAAGACACAGAAATACCAGACCATCTTACTTGCCTCCTGAAAAACCTATATGTAGGTCAAGAAGCAACAGTTATAATCGGACATGGAATAACTGAATGGTTCTAAATTGGGAAAGGAGTACATAAAGGCTGTATATTGTCACCCTGCTTATTTAATTTATATGCAGAATACATCATGGGAAATGCTGGACTGGATGAAGGACAAGCTGGAATCAAGACTACCAAGAGAAATACCAATAACCTGAGATATGCAGATGACACCACACTTACGGCAGAATGTAAAGTGGAACTGAAGAGCCTCTTGATGAAAGTGAAAGAGGAGAGTGAAAAAGTTGGCTTAGAACTCAACACTCAAAACACTAAGATCATGGCATTTGGTCCCATCACTTAATGGCAAATAGATGGGGAAACAATAGAAACGGTGACAGATTTATTTTCTTGGACTCCAAAACCACTGCAGATGGTGACTACAGCCATGAAATTAAAAGATGCTTGCTCCTTGAAAGAAAAGCTATGGCAAACCTAGACAGTGAATTAAAAAGCTGAGACATTACTTTGATGACAAAAGTCCATATAGACAAAGTTTTTCCAGTAGTCATGTATGGACGTGAAAGTTGGACCATAAAGGAGGCTGAGCACTGAAGAATTGATGCATTCGAACTGCAGTGTTGGAGAACACTCTTGAGATTCCCCTGGACTGCAAGGAAAACAAACCAGTCAATGCTAAAGGAAATCAACCCTGAATGTTCACTGGAAGGACTGATGCTGAAACTGAAGCTCCAATACTTTGGCCACCTGATGCGAAGAGCCAACTCATTGGAATAGACTTTGATGCTGGGAAAGATAGAAGGCAGGAGGAGAAGGGGACAACGGAGGACGACACGGTTGGATGGCATCACCAGCTCCATGGACATGAGTTTGAGCAAACTCTGAGAGATGGTGAAGGAAAGGGAAGCCTGGCATGCTGCAGTCCATGGGATTGCAAAAAGTCAGACACAACTGAGGGGCAGAACAACTGAACAACAGCAAGTAGCTGTAAAAAAGAGACTGAAAGTTCCTGAAAAAGGTAAAAGCCTTATGGTTGTCTCATCAATTCCACTATTATCTATATAAGCCAAAGAATTAGAAGTATTTGTTCAAACAAAAGGTAACAAAAAGTTCTATCCCCATGTTCATAGCAGCCCTAACCGAAATGGGAACCCAAATGGGAAACATCCCAAGGATCCACCAACTTGTCCTCAACTTGTTTCACATTCATAAACAAAAGTGACCCTCTGTACACAGGCATAGCATTCAGCAGCAAAAAGGAATGAGAGAGGCCAGACACAAAAGGTCACATATTGTAGGATTTTATTTCTCTCAGCTATC
>NW_011494594.1:19626-20468 GCF_000754665.1 Bison bison bison
TGTCTTCCTGTCACCAAGTATACTTTTGTCTAGGATACCAGTCAGACTCATTAGGGTCTAACCATATGACCTCTGCTGACCTTAAGGTCCTGTCACCAAAAACAACTGCATTTTGAGATAATGGGGCTTAGACATTACATATGGAAATGTGGGGGGTACATAATTCAATCCTCAGAAGGGGTAAATCTTCATAACCTTCATTTGGCAATGGATTCGTAAATATGATGATAAAAGCATCAGTAACAAAAGAAGAAACAGATACATTGAATTTCTTTTTTTAATTTTTTTTATTTATTTTTTACTCATATATATTTACTAATTTTTTAATCTATTTATTTTAATTGGAGGTTAATTACTTTACAATACATTGAATTTCATAAAAATAAAAAATATTTCTATATTAAAGAACATTAACAAGACAGTGAAAGCACAACCTAGGAAATAGGATAAGAATCTAATGGTATGCATATATTTAATAAAGGTCTAGTATCCAGAACACATGAAAAACATTTACAACTCAACAAGTAGCCAAGGAATATGAATGAGAAATGAGCATAGAATGTGAATACAAATTTTTCCAAACAAGATATACAAATGTGCCATAAGGACGTGAAAATAAGCTTAACATCATTAGTCATTAGGGAAAGACAAGGAAAAGCCACCACATGATGTCACAATACATTAAAAAAGATGAGTAAGTAGATTTTTTTAAGTGAAAAATAAACATATTTACAAGGATGTAGAGGCATTGGGATCCCTGTACCTTACTGTTGGGAAATGCCAAAGAATGTTCAAACTACCACACAAATGCACTCATTTCACATGCTAGCAAGGTAATGGTC
>NW_011494594.1:23504-24460 GCF_000754665.1 Bison bison bison
TAGAAGACAGACGAACCAGCAGTGGAGGCCAAGTTCTGGGCGAGGAAGCCCTGACTGCTGCCTCTGAGACTGGGAAGGTTGAGGCCTGTGATCCCGGAGGGGCTGAGGCCGGCAAGTGGTGGCTGAGCCTTCAGGCCCTTGTGGGGCCATTGAGCTCAAAGGCAGGGAGGGCTCTAGCAGTCACGCAGTGGGTCAGAACTCTCAAAAACCTCCGGGCACAATTTACACAAGTGGAAGCCCAGTTCTGGAGACCTTCATGGTCTCGAGAAACAGCATGCTGCCTTCTCCCAACCTAGAGGCAAACAAGTGGCATCCCTCCCTGTTGGTCAACGGCTTTAACAAATGTGAATATTCTCGGTAGGAGGATCTGAGAAAATGATGACATAGCACAGGGGCACTTTTCAGCGATTGAGGAATCTGTGAGCATCCCCATAGAATTTGTCTTTAAGTCAAACAAAGATTTTTTTTCCATTGAAATTCCGACAAACACGTACAAAATGGTATCAGTATCAAATGATTCGGATCCCTTCTCCACAGGGGCCAGAAATAATCAGAGAGATCTGTGTACCGATCTACTGGAAAGAGGGGAAAAACGTTTGTGAACATTGTCAAGCAGCAGACATGATGGGGGGCTAGAAATGTATCCAGGTATTATTTGTTGTTTCTTTCATTAAACCTATTTCTCTTCTCTCAGGCCTAGACTCTGCTGCTGGTTTTAAGTTGGGATATTTTCCCTGCCAACTTTTGACCCCAATGTCTGCATCATTCTGCCCTAATGATGAGGGTGAGGATCAGTATGAAAACACTGATGAAGAGGAAGAGGATGGAAATGAAAAACCTGAAGGACTCTAAATGGATGTGGTCTCAGCAAAGAGCAGCTCTGGATAATACAGGTATTGTTGTATAGGCTTTAGTACGACATAACCATTCCTGACACATACCTGTTACTAACAGCT
>NW_011494595.1:0-636 GCF_000754665.1 Bison bison bison
AAGGACTTACTTTTCTTTAAGCCAATTAAATACAGCTCATTTACAAATTAACCTCACAAATACTATCCAGAGACAAAGACATGCCAAGACATATTTAGACAGACACAATGCAAGATCTAGCTGTATTTTCTACACTTAGTCATGAATTGGATATTACAATATAAAGTTTACTAGTTTATAAAAAACAGTTGAAATAGATAATACTTTTAAAGCCTTTTCCCCTTTTTTCCTCAGTCTCAGGAGTTAAAGATGGTCTAGATAAGTGTTCCCGAGAACAGAGCCAGAGCCCTGGTCTCAAGGCACAGGGAAAGAAAATCAAGTTCTAACAAAATGGCAGCAGGTCTAAACCAAATGGTGGCCAAACAAAGAAAAATGGCCATCAAAAATCACAACACAGAACACAAAGTTAAAACACACACATATAAACCTGGCAGTCCTCATCAGACACTCCCTTAAATATAAGAGAACAGTCTCTCAGAAAACCTCCTATACAGACACAGAACTTCAGATCGAAGTGCGAACAGAGTAAAGGAAAATATCTCAGGTCTTCAAAGATTTCAAAGGAAAGAAAGGAAGCCAGGTTGAAAGAAGGGGGAGGAGGCAGGAGAGGGGGGCAAAAGGGGTGGCCTTACAGAC
>NW_011494595.1:4950-5133 GCF_000754665.1 Bison bison bison
TCTTGACAAAGCTGAGCCTTTTCTATTGATGCCTTGCAACTGCCGCCTGCCAGAAAGTTTAAGAAAGCTCCTGAGGCTTGTGAACAAGCTTCCTCTGTCTCAGCACAGAGCAGAATATCATCTACATATTGTAACACCACCGCTTCACAGCTATTAAAGTGTTGAAGATCCCGTGACAAACTT
>NW_011494595.1:5233-6314 GCF_000754665.1 Bison bison bison
AATTAGCCTCCAATTAAAGTAAATAAATTTAAAGAATAAATAAATAAACTGGAAAGTATATCATAAAAATAAAATTTAATATGATAAATATAATATCATTTATGAGATGGCGTTGACTTACAAACTACAAAAGAATGTTTCACTCTATTTTGTATATTAGTTTAATATTAAAAAAGAATCACTGGTCCTTTGGCTCTGACCAATCAGATAAAAAAATTCTGACTCTTTTTTTAATCTATCTAATTTTTGTATGGCTGTATGATAGGCAAGTATAAGGGAAATATTTACCTTAAAGATACTACTGTTGTTGAAATTAACTTTTCTTAGAAATGTGCTTTTCACTGCCAAGATAAGAACCCAAAGTAGTACAGGGAATTATTATTTGATTTTTTTTTGTTTGTTTTTTCCAGTGGTATTCCTCAGAATAGTTGGAAATTCCCCAGATTTATAAAATATCAATATGAAAAATATAATAACTATTCTATAAAATCTAATTGCATAGGAATTGAAAAATATCCTCCGTTCATTAAAACATTTTAGGAACGGAGAGTTTATAAGGGGTTATCTCTTGAATGTGGGAGAAAAATTATGCCCCACATTCCAGAACCAAAAATAACATTATTGAAGACACACGGCATTACTTAGTGTCATGATAAGGCTGAAAATTCACAGGACAAATTCGATGAAAAAGTTAAGCATTTATGATACTTATATATAGTAAACCTATATATGTAGTAAATATGTATATAGTACAAAATCCATTAGCTCTAAAATTTGGTAGTGTAAATGAAAATTTTGATGTGATAGAAAAACTCCTAAATATGATGTCTGTGACAAGCACAACTTAGTTCTGAGGTTTAACAATGTTTCAGAAGGGAGGTGGGGTTATTTTCTTATTTTTATTTTTTATTTTTTTGCCACACCTTGTGGCTTGCAGGGTCTTAGTTGCTTGACCAAGGATCGAATCCTGGGCCTGGGCAGTGAAAGTTCAGAGTCCTAACCATTGGACCACTGAGGAAGTCCTGTAATGTCTTAACAATGCTCATATGAAACTGGCCACATTTACGACATATAACTACTG
>NW_011494595.1:6414-7060 GCF_000754665.1 Bison bison bison
ATTGAAAGAGACATGTGTACCCCAATGTTCATCGCAGCACTGTTTATAATAGCCAGGACATTGAAGCAAACCAGATGTCCATCAGCAGACGAGTGGATAAAAAAGCAGTGGTACATGTACACAATGGTATATTACTCAGCCATTAAAAAGAATACATTTGAATCAGTCCTAATGAGGTGGATGAAACTGGAGCCTATTATACAGAGTGAAGTCAGCCAGAATAGAAAAACACCAATACAGTATACTAATGCATACATATGGAATTTAGAAAGATGGTAATGATAACCCTATATGCGAGACAGCAAAAGAGACACAGATGTATAGAACAGTCTTTTGGACTCCGTGGGAGAAGGTGAGAGTGGGATGATCTGAGAGAATAGCACTGCAACATGTATATTATCATATGCGAAATAGACCACCAGTCCAGGTCTATGCATGAGACAGGGTGTTCAGGGCTGGTGCACTGGGATGACCCAGAGGGGTGGGATGGGGAGGGCAGTGGGAGGGGGAGTTCAGGATGGGGAACACATGTAAACCTATGGCTGATTCATGTCAATGTATGACAAAATCACTACAATATTGGAAAGTTAATTAGCCTCCAATTAAAGTAAATAAATTTAAAGAATAAATAAATAAACTGGAAAGT
>NW_011494595.1:10732-12878 GCF_000754665.1 Bison bison bison
GGATAAAGCCCACTTGGTCATGGTGTATGATCTTTATAATGTGTTGTTGGATTCTGATTGCTAGAATTTAACAATAAATACAGGATCAAAACCTTGAACTTGCAACTTCATTTATTATATTGAACTCAGTTTCATCAAGTCAAAGCCATGATCAAACAAAATTACAAAGTAGTGGGGGACCTACAACTGTGAAGTTACTGAATTACAATTTAAATAGTGTAGTGATAGCTGTATATGGTAATACTGCAGCGATGGAGGAATGTTATCATTATGTGAGCGTTTTCCTTACAATTAAAATTAATATAATTACCAATATTCTGTCTATATTTGGAATTATTTACATTCTAAATGGCTTCCTCTTGACAAAAAATGAAGTTATTTTATACAATTAAATAATAAAAGAGTTTAGTACAGGCCAGATACTCATTGCTATTTATATGTTCCAGAATAATCTAAGCCTATTTACTGTAACAACTCTGTGAGGTATATCTTATTATTAAGGCTACTGAAAAAAGTGAAAGTCACTTATTGCTGTCCAACTCTTTGTTGACCCCATGGACTAAAACCTCTGTATACTGGATTCACCAAAGAACACTGGAGTGGGTTGCCATTCCCTTCTCCAGGGGATCTTCCAGATCCAGGGTACAAACCCAGGTCTTGTACACTGCAGGTGGATTCTTTAGCATCTGAGCTCTTTACTGTGGAAACCCATAAAGTTACTGAAGCACATGTTAAACAGCTAACCTAATGTCACCAAGGAGTAAAAGGTAGAGTTAGAATTTGAACCTAAGAAACCAGGTTCTAGGATTAAAGTTTTCAGGTACTACACTATAGCTACAATACTAAATACAAAAATAAGGTCTAAAGTAAAGTAAGAACGAATGATAAATTCATTTCTTTTAAAAGCAGATACCACTATGCCAATTATCAGAGTGGCTAAACTCCAATAAACAGAAAGTCCCAAATATTGGTGAAGATACAGAGCAACAGGAACTCAATTTATTAACTGTTATTGGA
This sequence comes from Bison bison bison, assembly GCF_000754665.1. Classification (NCBI taxonomy): domain Eukaryota; kingdom Metazoa; phylum Chordata; class Mammalia; order Artiodactyla; family Bovidae; genus Bison; species Bison bison. The sequence goes on from NW_011494595.1 coordinate 11,750, forward strand.
ATGTAAAATGGTACAAGCACTTTATGGGCTTCTTATGAAGCTAAATGTAGGCTACCTATCATGTAATACAGCAATCACACTCCTAGTGAATTATCCAAATGCACTGAAAATATGAAAGCTTCCACACAGATGTTCAGAGCAACTTTATTCATAATTGCCAAAAATTAGAAGTAATCAAGTTGTCCTTCAGTAAGTGAATAAACTGTGATGCATTCATACAATAGATTATTATTTGGTAAGTAAAGGAATGAGTAACTGAGCCTTGAAAGAAATGGAGTAGGTTTAAAGAGCTATTACTAAGTGAGAGAAGTCATTCTCAAAATCCTGAATAAAAAAGGATGCTTTCACCTCTATGACATTCTGGAAAAGGCCAAGCTCTACAGTTGTTGAAAAGATCAGGGATTGCCAGAAGTTTGGTGGAAGAGTTTGGTGGAAGGGGAGGAGAGAGAGGGAAGAATAAGTGCAGCCCAGGGGTCTTTAGGGTCCTAAAACTATCTATACAACATTACAATGGTGGACACGTGGCATGATGCATTTGTCAAAACCCACAAAACTGTACAACAGGAAGAGTGATGCCTAACATAAATTATGGTGCTTACTTAATAATCATGTGACAACATTGGTCCATCAGTTGTAAAAATTATAATCAAAAATAAAGAAATGTAATTAACAAAAGTGCTTCTTGTGTTAGAAATAATCTCTAATAACATGAATTACTTTTGTGCACAGAAATTCAGTAAAAGAAGCAATACTTATTACAAGGGATTGGTTCACCCATTCCTGGTGGCTGATTAAAGAGAACTTTGGCAAGGCATACAGCCAGGAGCTAAAAATCATGACTGGAAACTATATGAAATGAAGCCTGGAATCTTTGGATATAAAAAGGATCTATCCTTTTTTAACAGAATTTCCAATGTGGCTCAATGCTAAGGAAGCCGCCTGCTAATGCAGGAGACCTGGGTTGATCCCTGCGTCAGGAAGATCCCCTAGAAAAGGAAATAGCAATCTGCTTCAGGATTCTTGGCTGGGAAACCCCATGAACAGAGGAGCCTGGTGGGCTTTCATTCATGGGGTCACAAAAGACTCAGACACGTCTTAGCGACTAACACGCACACACCCTCTTTTAAAG
>NW_011494595.1:12978-13574 GCF_000754665.1 Bison bison bison
GTTTCCTTAATTTCTCTATTTTCTCATTATTAGTGCATAGGAATGCAAGGGATTTCTGTGTGTTGATTTTATATCCTGCAACTTTACTATATTCATTGATTAGCTCTAGTAATTTTCTGGTGGAGTCTTTAGGGTTTCCTATGTAGAGGATCATCTCATCTGCAAACAGTGAGAGTTTTACTTCTTCTTTTCCAATTTGGATTCCTTTTATTTCTTTTTCTGCTCTGATTGCTGTGGCCAAAACTTCCAAAACTATGTTGAATAGTAGTGGTGAGAGTGGGCAACTTTGTCTTTTTCCTGACCTTAGGGGAAAGGCTTTCAGTTTTTCACCATTGAGGATAATGTTTGCTGTGGGTTTGTCATATATAGCTTTTATTATGTTGAGGTATGTTCCTTCTATTCCTGCTTTCTGGAGAGTTTTTATCATAAATGGATGTTGAATTTTATCAAAGGCTTTCTCTGCATCTATTGAAATAATCATATGGCTTTTATTTTTCAATTTGTTAATGTGGTGTATTACATTGATTGATTTGCAGATAGTGAAGAATCCTTGCATCCCTGGGATAAAGCCCACTTGGTCATGGTGTATGATCTTT
>NW_011494596.1:0-311 GCF_000754665.1 Bison bison bison
CACATTCGCATTTTATCTCACATAAATATGCACACATATTTGCACACATATGCTCACAGCTGAGAACCTGACACACATTCTCTCATTCACATGAACATAACTTGAATATTGTCAATAGATAATTATGCCACATGGAGTTTAAGGCAAGGAAGGCTTTGTTTAAGACTACTGTAAAAGGGGACAGAGACTGTTGCAACAGGGAAAATAAACTCAACTCCATCTACACGAGAGACAGATGAAAATTTATCGCCAACAGGGTGGTTGAAGGAGGTAGTGACTGGGAAATTACTAACAGGAACTTAGGTATTGTG
>NW_011494596.1:1474-1849 GCF_000754665.1 Bison bison bison
TTTTAAACTTCACATATGTATGCTATCGTAATGCCTTTACCCTTTCAGAAGTAGGTTTTATCTATTTGTCACTTCCACCCCTGAATCTTTGCCCCTTGCTATAAGCTGTATTTTGTCCCCCCCTAAAAAGATATGTTGAAGTTTTACCCCCGAACCTGTAAATGTGACATTCTTTGGAACTAGGATATTTGCAGGTATAATAGTTAAGATGAGGTCATACTGGATTAGGGTGGGTCCTTAATTCAGTATGACTGATATCCTTATTTTTTTTTTAAAAGCATATTTCATTCTATTTTTAATGGAATAAATTGGCATGAAAAGGTAGGAAAACCAATTACATTTATGGTTTTAAAGTGAAAGTGAAGTCGCTCAGTC
>NW_011494596.1:2587-5316 GCF_000754665.1 Bison bison bison
GCTCATAGGACTTCTTTTGATCCTATGAAGACAAAGCGTAGACTTCCAATAAGAATCTGGGCAGTCAGCTTTGTGTTCTCAATGATGTCAAATCAGGAGGGTTGGAAAAAATTTGGAAACAGAAGTTTGAGGAGTTGCCGCCAGATATTGAAGCAAACTGGAAGAGCTGAGAAATTGGTAACGACTGGCAAAGTGTATGAGATAGCAGAAGCCAGTCCGATTTAGATGTAGGTAACATAACCACGTAGTTTACAACGATGTGCAAAATAGCTCAAAGACCAGAATCCCATACCTTACAATGCTGTGTTTTCTTTTTAAAAACAAAATTTCAACAGTCACTTCCTTTTTGGCCAAAGATACTCAAAGTAAGATCATTCTTTGTAATTCTTGTAATTCTTGTTCTGTTTGATCTGGGATTAGCCATCTCATGAACTTATCAGCTGAGAGTCTCCAGGAGAATTCAGGAAATCCTGACTCGGTCTAGTGGTGTGGTCTCAAAGTTGTCTAAGCAATGCCATTAGGAGTAAGAATAAGATCATTCTTACATTTATAAAATGTCTGATCTCACTAGATTTGGCTTGCTTATTTGCACAATTTCAGCAAGAATGATAATTGACCACAGAGGCCTTTTTAGTTTGCATTGCTGGAACTTTTCATAAGGAGTCTTAGACTGGACTTTGAAAAGCCTCTCAAGGCTAGGAAGCCATGCCAAGAACTCACCACCAGAATTCACATGCAGATTTAGGTAAATTAATCTCTTCTTGAAGTCCTCACAGTATCCTAAGTTTGCTAGGCCTGCCAGGTGGTGACCTCTCCTACTCAGCTCTAAGACTGAGAAAGCTGTAATCCAGGTAGGAGGCCCATTTGCCCAAGAGGACTTTGTAAGCATTGGCTTCATAAAATCACCTTTAATTTCTTTAACTATCTGATCATGTCTGATTATATGTATTGTTTTCAAATGTGATAGTCCACTAAAAGCTTATATAATCAAATCAATACAGAGGAAAGTTTCATATTGAACCTATACCATTCATTGTATTACTATGAAAATGAGAATATTTAATAAGAATATTCAACTCTAGAGTGATCAGGCAGGGAAAAGAAGATAAATACCTCACTTACATTTACAGCAGTATGATTTACTAAACTATTATGAATCTTAGATAGCTGAAGTTAGAAGAGAAAGTTGTTCTCCAGAGAATAGAACATTAAGGCATCAGCAGTAGTCCAAACAAAAGCTGTAATCATGCCTAATGTGTTCCCTCAGCCCCATGTAACTCTTGTTCTGTTTGATCTTGGATTAGCCATCTCATGAACTTATCAGCTTCTCCAGGAGAATTCAGGAAATCCTGACTTGGTCTAGTGATGTGGTCTCCAAGTTGTTTAAGCAATGTCATTAGGAGTTCTGTGCCTCAAGAGTACCTAGCAGAGACCTTTCAGGACTCCAAGATAGTCTCATTTTGTTGAAGATAGTTAGTCTGGCATGTAGCTGATTGCAAGGGTTTTCAGGGAAGCATCAAGGTAAAATAACTATGGATGACAAAAGATGAAAATCATTGGTCTGTATTTCTGCTTTTGTGCCAATACCATACTGTCTTGATGACTGTAGCCTTGTAGTATAATCTGAAGTCAGGAAGGTTGATTCCTCCAGCTCCATTCTTCTTTTCAAGACTGCTTTGGATATTCAGGGTCTTTTGTGTTTCCATATGAATTGTGAACTTTTCTGTTCTAGTTCTGTGAAAAATGCCATTGGTAACTATTTACAATAGCCAGAATATGGAAGCAACCTAGATGTTCATTGACAGATGAATGGATAAAGAGGTCCTGGTACATATACACAATGGAACATTACTCAGCCATAAAAAGGAACGCATTTCAGTCAGTTCTAATGAGGTGGATGAAACTGGAACCTATTGTAAGTAAGAAGTAAGTATTATAAGAGTGAAGTAAGTCAGAAAGAGAAAGAGAAATATCATATTCTAACACATATATATGGAATCTATAAAAATGGTACTGAAGAATTTATTTACAGGGCAACAATGGAGAAACAGACATAGAGAATACACTTATGGACATGGGGAGAGGGGAAGAGATGGTGAGATGTATGGAAAGAGTAACATGGAAACATACATTACCAAATGTAAAATAGATAGCCAATGGGAATTTGCTGTATGGCTCAGGAAACTCAAACAGGGGCTCTGTATCTACCTAGAGGGGTGCAATGGGGAGGGAGATGGGAGGGAGGTTCAAAAGGGATAGAGATATATGTATACCTATGGCTGATTCATGTTGAGGTTTGACAGAAAAGAGCAAAATTCTATAAAGCAATTATCCTTCAATAAAAAATAAATAATTAAAAAAAGATGAAAATCACCATGGTAAAAGATGGGATGGATGTTCATTATACAATGTTCGTTATACAAAGTGATGCAATTGACAAGGACATTTAGTTGTTTCTGTGGCATACAACATTCTAAAATAGTAACTGGAATTGCAGCTGATAACATTATGCCAGTGTTGTCTAATTATAAGGCAAAGCAGCACCAAGATACATCATGAACAACAAAGGCATTGACATTTCTAGGAAGTTAATATAATTTCTAAAGTATTTACATTAACATTGTACACAAAGAAGTATAAATTAGAAAAGGTGAAGCATCTCTTAGTATTTGAGAATGCTTCCTGTGCAACTCAGCTTATCAAATAAACCTAATTATTGTAACATCTCT
>NW_011494596.1:5416-5900 GCF_000754665.1 Bison bison bison
ACAGGGAACAGGAATCTGCGAGTTGCTGGTGTGGGCCCCACAACAGGAATGGTGAGGGGGTGGCCCGCAGACCGGCCCACCAACACCGAAGCTGAGCCGGCGGCGGATAAGGCGGGAAAGACCCTGATGGGCTGGCGACGGTAGGTGGAGCTGGAAGGGTCAACCGCGACCACTTCCTCCAGCGCCAGCTCTAAGCTCATTTGCCAGGAGGCAAGGATTGGCATGACCGTCGTCCAATGAGTGATCAAGGCTTTCAGATTGCAGGGAAGCCTTCCAGCACCAGGTCATACTTAGAGCCCACAGGAGTCCCTTCCTTTCCATTGCTGCTGCTGCTGCTGCTAAGTCGCTTCAGTCGTGTCCGACTCTGTGCGACCCCATAGACGGCAGCCCACCAGGCTCCCCCATCCCTGGGATCCTCCAGGCAAGAGTACTGGAGTGGGTTGCCATTTCCTCCTCCAATGCATGAAGGTGAAAAGTGAGTGAA
>NW_011494596.1:6000-8340 GCF_000754665.1 Bison bison bison
CAACAAAGAACTAGCAAGCCAAAAATAAATACATAAATAAATAAAATTGAGTTGCACCTACATGGGCAAACTAAAAGTCATACCTACGAATCAGTCCTATAAATCAAAGCAAAAACTACAACATTTTTTTTCTTTAAAACATTAACTGCATGTGTAAGCATGAAAACAATGATCTCTTTTAGAAGTAAGACTGCTCAGTTCTCTTACAAATGAAAGACGCGATAAATCAACAGAGCACAGGACATTATTCTGATAAGACATAGAATCTGTGCCTTCTAAGGAGATTACTTAGAAGATAAGGAAAAACCTTTTACATCTCTTATTAAGAGCAAACCTAGGAACAAGTTGCCTTAGCAACTGTCAAATATACAATACAGTATTATTAACTATAGTCACCATGCTGTACATTATATCCTTATGATTATCTATCTTATAACTGAGAGTTTGTACCTTTTTTTGGCTTCATAACTGTTTCATTTTTTGTTGTTGTTGCTGCTGTTCAGTCACTATGTTGTGTCTGACTCTGCAACCCCATGGACTGCAGCACGCCAGGCACCCCTGACCATCACTATCTCCTGGACACTGCTCAAATTCATGTCCATTGAGTCGGTGTCTGTGCTAAGTCACTTCTGTCGTGTCCGACTCATTCTGACCCATGTACTGTAGCCTGCCAGGCTCCTCTGTCCATGCAATTCTCCAAGCAAGCATACTGGAGTGGGCTGCCATGCCCTCCTCCAGGGGATCTTCCCGACCAAGGAGGGATCGAACCCCCGTCTCTTACATCTCCTGCTTTGGCACTCGGGTTCTTTACCACTAGCACCGCCTGAGAAGCCCAAAAGTAGATGAGGGTTTCCCTCATGACTCAGTGGTAAAGAATTTGCCTGGCAGTTCAGGAGACTTAGGTTCAGTCCCTGATCCCAGAAGATCCCACATGCCACTGAGCAGCTAAGCCCATGTGCCACAACTATTGAGCTTTCATTGTGTCAGTGATGCTATCTAACCATCTCATCCCCTGATGCCCTCTTCTCCTTCTGCCCTCAATCTTTCCCAGCATCAGGGTCTTTTCCAGTGAGTCAATTCTTCTCATCGGGTGGCCTAAGTACTGGAGTTTCAGCTTCAGCATTGGTCCTTTCAGTGAATATTCAGGGTTGATTTCCTTTTGGATTGACTGGTTTGATCACCTTGCTGTCCAAGGGACTGGAAATCATCACAATTTGAAACCATCAGTTCTTCAGTGCTCACCCCACTTTATGGTGCAACTCTCACATCCGCATTAGACTACTGGAAAAACCATAGCTTTGACTAGACGGACCTTTGTCGGCAAAGTGATGTGTCTGATTTTTAATATGCTGTTTAGGTTTCCCACAGCTTTTCTTCCAAAGAGCATTCGTCTTTTAATTTCATGGCTGCTTTCACCATCTGCAGTATTTTGGAGCCCAAGAAAATAAACTCTGTTATTGCTTCCACTGTTTTCCCATCTATTTGCCATGAAGGGATGGGACCAGATGCCGTGATCTTAGTTTTTCTGGGTTTTAAGCCAGCTTTTTCACTCTGCTCTTTCACTTTCATCAAGAGGCTCTTTAGTTCCTCTTCGCTTTCTGCCATTAAAGTGGTATCATCTGCATATCTGAGATTGTTGGTATTTCTCCTGGTGTTCTTGATTCCAGCTTGTGTTATATCCAGCCTAGCATTTCACATGATGTACTCAGCATAAAAGTTATACTAAATCAGAATGACAATATACAGCCTTGTATGCCGTTCACAATTTTGAACCAGTCCATTGTTCCTTGTTAGGTTCTAACTTGTTCTTGACCCACATACAGGTTTCACAGAAGACAGGTAAGGTGGTCTGGTATTCCCATCTCTTTTTAAAAATTTTCCACACTTTATTGTGATCCGCACAGTCAAAGGCTTTCATTTTTCAATATATTTTTATTGAAGTGTAATTGATTTACAATGTTATATTCAGTTCAGTTCAGTTCAGTTTTTCAGTCGTATACGACTCTTTGCAACCCCATGAATTCCAGCACGCCAGGCCTCCCTGTCCATCACCAACTCCTGGAGTTCACTCAGACTCACGTCCATCGAGTCAGTGATGCCATCCAGCCATCTCATCCTCTGTCGTCCCCTTCTCCTCCTCGCCCCCAATCCCCTCCCAGCATCAGAGACTTTTCCAATGAGTCAACTCTTCGCATGAGGTGGCCAAAGTACTGGACTTTCAGCTTTAGCATCATTCCTTCCAAAGAACACCCAGGACTGATCTCCTTCAGGATGGACTGGTTGGATCTCCTTGCAATCCAAAGACTCTCAAGAGTCTTCTCCAACACCACAGTTCAAAAG
>NW_011494596.1:8440-9126 GCF_000754665.1 Bison bison bison
CCCAAAGACCCCAGGTCCTGCCTCCACAGGGCAGCTCACCCCATGAGGTTAAACACAGGGAATTGGAAAGTGTTTCTGTGTAGAGTGTATGTTTGCAGTTTGCTTAAAGTTCAACTGAAATAATACTTACACATACACTCACACACACCCACACAGTGCTCCAGATAAGTTTCTGAGTCATAGAAGGTTTGTGTCTCTACACAGTTTTTACACAGGTTTTATCTTTAGATCTCAATTCTTACAAAAAATTTTAAGGCTGTTTTAAAATCTTTCAGGTAGAAAAACTGGCTTACGTAAGAGTGATGTTCCACCTGGTGCTCAGGCAAAGGTGCTGAGTGTGCCTGAGGCTGGAGTATTAAAGAAATATATGGAGAAGGATGCTTTTTACCTACACTCTGAGTTTTCTAGGTGGCCATGTGAGAAAGAAGAGAAGTCATTATGTGTATGAAATTTTCAGTACCAAAAGTAGTAAAATATGCAAACTTAATTAAAATCTGTCAACGGTTGCCTATTTACTATATAAACATCAGTACAGTTCCTAACAAAGGTCTCAATTTTAGTTTTTGTGTTTTTGAAAGTGGGTGTTATTGATGTTATTACAGTCATTTGTGTGTTTCTTTTTTTTTTAAATTTTATTTTATTTTTAAACTTTACAATATTGTATTAGTTTTGCCAAACATCGAAAT
>NW_011494596.1:9226-9886 GCF_000754665.1 Bison bison bison
GATCTTTAATCCATTTTGTAGTTATTTTTGTGTATGTGTTAGAAAGTGTTCTAGTTTCATTCTTTTACAAGTGGTTGACCAGTTTTCCCAGCACCACTTGTTAAAGAGATTGTCTTTAATCCATTGTATATTCTTGTCTGTGTTTCTTTTGTTACAAAAAGCACAGTGTTTGCATTCTATCTCAGGGTATATTTGGCAAAAGACACAGATGCTAGGTAAGTTATAGTTGTCTAAATATATGAGTTTCAAATCTATAATGTGTTCTATGTTTCTGGGTCACTGCCAACCCCATTTTGCCTTTTCAACTGTCTCCCTCTTAAGCTCTGCCTGTAGAGATTTCCAGAGAAAGGCAAGAAGTCTGAAGGATGAAGAATCCACTATGTATTATCACTGCTCCTGCTTCCTCTCAGTTTCACTCCCATAAAGGCAAAAATATTTTTTCAGATGAATTTTTAAAAAGAATTCTATTTTATGCCACATAAGTATTTATGATATATAGTATATTGAACATATGCTGTATATATACATAATATTAAATACATATTGTTACATATATTGTGTTATATATATTATGTGTTATATATATATACATATATATATTATGTGTTATATATATATACATACATATATATATGTATATATATATATATAACACATAAT
>NW_011494596.1:9986-10590 GCF_000754665.1 Bison bison bison
GTTGTAAATGTTTTTCATGTGTTCTGGATACTAGACCTTTATTAGATATATGCATACCACAAGATTCTTATCCTATTTTCTAGGTTGTGCTGTCACTGTCTTGTTAATCTTCTTTGATATAGAAATATTTTTGGTTTTTATGAAATTCAATGTATTGTAAAGTAATTAACCTCTAATTAAAATAGATTAAAAATACATAAATATATATGTGTAAAAAATAAATAAATAAAAGAAAAAAAAGAAATTCAATGTATCTGGTTCTTCTTTTGTTACTTACGCTTTTATCATCATATTTATGAATCCATTGCCAAATGAAGGTTATGAAGATTTACCCCTTGTGAGGACTGAATTATGGACCCCCCATATTTCCACATGTTTAATGTCTAAGCCCCATTATCTCAAAATGCGGTTGTTTTTGGTGACAGGACCTTAAGGTCAGCAGAGGTCATATGGTTAGACCCTAATGAGTCTGACTGGTATCCTAGACAAAAGTATACTTGGTGACAGGAAGACATGCCAGAGATGGGTATACACTGGAGGAACGATCATGTAAGGATGCAGGGAGAAGCTCGCCATCTGCAAGCCAGGAGAGCCCTCACAAGAA
>NW_011494596.1:10690-18031 GCF_000754665.1 Bison bison bison
CATGAGGTGGCCAAAGTACTGGACTTTCAGCTTTAGCATCAGTCCTTCCAAAGAACACCCAGGGCTGATCTCCTTCAGAATGGACTGGTTGGATCTCCTTGCAGGCCAAAGGACTCTCAAGAGTCTTCCCCAACACCACAGTTCAAAAGCATCAATTCTTTGGTGCTCAGCTTTCTTCACAGTCCAAGTCTCACATCCATACATGACCACTGGAAAAACCGTAGCCTTGACTAGACGGACCTTTCTGGCAAAGTAATGTCTCTGCTTTTTAATATGCTATCTAGGTTGGTCATAAGTTTCCTTCCAAGGAGTAAGCGTCTTTTAACTTCATGGCTGCAGTCACCGTCTGCAGTGATTTTGGAGCCCCCAAAAATAAAGTCTGGCACTGTTTACACTGTTTCCCCATCTATTTCCCATGAAGTGATGGGACCAGATGCCATGATCTTAGTTTTCTGAGTGTTGAGCTTTAAGCATATACGTTTTCATATTCTTTTCCGTTATGGTTTATTACAGATAGTTCCCTGTGCTATACAGTAGGACCTCGTTGGTTATATATTTCATATTTAGTAGTTCATAGCTGCTTATCCCAACCTCTCAATTAACCCCTTCTCTACCCCCTTACCCCTTTGGTAACCATAAGTTTGTTTTTTTTGTCTGTGAGTGTTTCTCTTTTGTAAATATGTTCACTTGTAACATAGTTTGCTTCCACATATAAGTGAAATCCTATGATGTTTATCTTTGTCTGTCTGACTTACCTCACTTAGTATGATAATCTCTCGGTCCATCCATGTTGCTGATAAATGGCCTCATTATATTTCATTCTCTTATGGCTGAGTAGTATTCTGTTGTATATGTGTACCACATCTTCTTTATGCATTCATGTGTGGATGGACATTTAGGTTGCTTCCTTGTCTTGGCCCTTGTAAATAGTGCTGCTATGAACGTTGGGGTGCATATATCTTTTTGAATTAGAGTTTTCTCTGGATATATGCCCAGTAGTGGGTTTGATGGGTCATATGTTGTATTCTTGCTAAGTCACTTCACTCCAGTGGTGTCCAATTCTGTGCAGACAACAATGTTGTGTTGGTTTCTGCCATACAGCAACATGAATCAGCCATAGGTATCCATGTGTCACCTCCCTCTTCAGACTCCCTCTCGACTCCCACCCCATCTCACCCCTCTAGGTTGTCACAGAGCACAAAGTTGAGCTCCCTGTGTTATACAGCAACTTCACAGCAGCTATTTATATTACATATAATAACGTATATATGTCAATGCTGCTCTTTCAATTCGTCCCACCCTCTCCTGCCCCCGCTGTGTCCATGAGTCTGCTCTCTATATCTGAATCCTATTCCTGCCCTGCAAAGAAGTTCATCAGTACCATTTTTCTAGATTCCATATATATGTGTTAATGAACGATATTTGTTTTTCTCTTTCTGACTTACTTCACTCTGTATATATAACAAGCTCCGGGTAGGAGGTCGGGTTTGAGAGCTCGCACTCTTTAACTGCCACACCTGCCCAAAGACCCCAGGTCCTGCCTCTGGAGGGCAGCTCATCCCATGAGTTTAAACACAGGGAATTGGAAAGTGTTTCTGTGGAGAGTATATGTTTGCAGTTTGCTTAAAGTTCAACTGAAATAATACACGTACACTCACACACACCCACACAGTGCTCCAGATAAGTTTCTGAGTCATAGAAGGTTTGTGTCTCTACACAGTTTTCACACAGGTTTTATCTTTAGATCTCCCAATTCTTACAAAATTTTTAAGGCTGTTTTAAAATCTTTCAGGTAGAAAAACTGGCTTACATAAGAGTGATGTTCCACCTGGTGCTCAGGCAAAGGTGTTGAGTGTGCCTGAGGCTGGAATATTAAACAAGTATATGGAGAAGGATGCTTTTAACCTACACTCTGAGTTTTCTAGGTGGCCATGTGAGAAAGAAGAGAAGTCATTATGTGTATGAAATTTTCAATACCAAAATTAGTAAAATATGTAAACTTAATTAAAATCTGTCAACGGTTCCCTACTTACTATATAAACATAGTACAGCTCCTAACAAAGGTCTCAATTTTAGTTTTTGTGTTTTTGAAAGGGGGTGTTATTGATGCTATTACAGTCATTTCTGTGTTTCTTTTGTTACAAAAGGCACAGTGTTTGCATTCTCTCTCAGGGTATATGTGGCATAAGACACAGATGCTAGGTAAGTTACAGTCGTCTAAATATATGAGTTCCACATTCTATAATGTGTTCTATGTTTCTGGGTCACTGCCAACCCCATTTTGCCTTTTCAACTGTCTCCCGATTAAGCTCTGCCTGTAGAGATTTCCAGAGAAAGGCAAGAAGTCTGAAGGACGGAGAATCCACTATGTATTATCACTGCTCCTGCTTCCCCTCAGTTTCACCCCCATAAAGGCAAAAATATTTTTTCAGATGAATTTTTAAAAAGAATTCTATTTTATGCCACATAAGTATTTATGATATATAGTATATTATATTGAACATATACTGTATATATGTATTATATTAAATACATATTGTGTTACATATATTGTGTTTTATATATATATATCACTGGAGTGGGTTGTCATTTCCTTCTCCAGGGGATATTCCTCATCCTGGGATCAAACCTAGGTCTCCTGCATTGCAGGCAGATTCTTTACCATCTGAACCACCAGGGAAGCCCCACATATATATGTATATTATACACACATACACATATATATGCATATAGTATTTTCTTTATCCTTTCATCTGCCACAAACACTTAGGTTGTCTTCATTCTTGACTATTGCAAATAATGCTGCAATGAGCATATAAGAGCAGAGCGGGAATCATGTCCTTTGGATATATTTTCAGGAGTGGGATTGCTGGATGATCTGATAATTCTATTTTTAATTTTTTGAGGAATCTCCACACTGTTTTTCATAGTGGCTGCACGATTTTACATTCCCACCAAAGGAGCAGAAGGGTTCCCTTTTTACCACAACCTTGCCAACACTTGCTATTTCTTGTCCTTTTGATAATAGCCATTGTAACAGATGTGATGTCTTTTTTCACATTTTATTTTATATTGGAGTATAGTTGATTAACAATGTCATGATAGTTTCAGGTGTACAATAAAGTGATTTGTTATACATGTATTAATAGATGTAAGTATTATTTTTCAAATTCTTTTCCCATTTAGGTTGTTACATGATATGATCAGAAGATTTCTCTTTGGGGGGCCATGCCACGAGGCTTGTAGGATCTTAGTTCCCTGACCAGGGGTCAAACCCATGCACCCTGCAGTGGAAGTGTGGAGTCCTAACCACTGGACCACCAGGGAAGTCCTCCGTGTATCATTTTACTGATTGAGAATTTCTCTTTTGCTCTTGAGTTGACTGAGTTCCTTATACATTTTGCATATGAACCCCTTAACAGATACATGCTTTGCAAATATTTTCCTCTGCTCCATAGGTAAGTTGCCTTTTCATTTTGTTGATTGCTTTCTTTGCTGTGTAGAATCTTTTTAGTTTGATGTAATTCACCTGTTTATTTTTGCTTTCATTGCCTTTGTTTTGGGGTCAATTTAAAAAATTCTTTGTCAAAACCTATGTTAAAGTGCTTACCCCAATATTTTCTTCTCGGAGTTTTACAGTTTCAGGCCTTATGTTTAATCTTTATACATTTTGAATTGACTTGGGGATATGGTGTAAGATAATAGGCTATGCTTTCCTCATGATGTTTTCTTGATGTGTTTCTTGTTGTGTTTTCCTTGCTTGCAGGTGGTCTTCCCAACCCAGGGACCCAACACACATCTCCTGCAAGTCTCCTGCATTGCAGGGGAATTCTTTGCTGCTGAGCTACCAGGAAACACTCATTGCATGTTCTTGGAGCTCTTGTCAAACAGGTGAGCATATATGTGTGGGTTTGGCCTTCCCAGGTGGCACTAGTGGTAAGACACAGGTTGGATCCCTGGGTTGGGAAGATCCCCAGGAGGAGGGCACGGCAGTGCACTGCAATATTCTTGCCTGGAAAATCCCATGGACAGAGGAGCCCGGTGGGCTACTGCCCATAGGGTTGCAAAGCGTTGGACATGACTGAAGTGACTTAGCATGCATGCATGAACGCACGCACGCACATGTGGGTTTATTTCTGGGATCTGTATGTTGTTTCAAAGATCTGTGTATCTATTCTTATGCCAGAACCATACTGTTTTGATTACTATATCTTTGTGACATAATGAAATCAGGAAGCATGATGCCTCCAGGACTGTAATTTGTGGAGTGGTTCATCAAAGGGTAAAAACAATCAGTTATAAGCTAAATAAATTCTAGGGATCTAATGTACAGCATGTTGAATATAAATTTAAGACATTGTATGGTATACTGTAGACTTGATGAGGGAGTAGATCTTAGTTTTATCCCACACCCCACCTCCTAAAATCCTTTAACTATGTGAGGTAATATGTGTATTAAGTAGCCTGTGGTAATCATTTAACAATGTATGCATACATCACATCACATTGTTCAACTTAAATATACAAATTTTATTTATAAATTACACTGCAACAAAGTAGGAGGGGATGGGAGGCATGCATATCCTGTTCACACTGAAAAATTGATATAGGGACTACCCTTGTGGCTCAGTGTTAAAAGAACCTGCCTGCCAATTCAGTGGATGTGGGTTTGATCCCAGGTCCAGGAAGATCCCACATACTGTGGAGCAATTAAACCGGTGTGTCACAACTGCTGAGCCCGAGCCCTAGAGCCCATGTTCTGCAATAATAGAAGCCATTGTAATGAGAAGCCCTTCCACTGCAACCAGACAGTAGCCCCTGCTCTTCACAGCTAGAGAAAAGCCTGCGCAGCTAAATAGACCCAGCATAGCTTAAAAAATAAATGCTAAAGTAGTCCTTCAGGCTGAAGTGAAACACCGGTGGGCACCTATTTGGAGGACTGTGAAGAAATAAACCACAAAGGCCAAGGGAACTGCACAGATAAATGCGAAAGCCAGTATTCCTGCACTTTGGGTTTATAACTGCTCTTTTCAAACAATACTTATTTATTAATGGACACATTGGGTCTTCATTGCAACACGATCTTCACTGCATCATGAGGGCGTCTCTCCAGCTGTGACACACGGGCTCCAGAGCATGCGGGCTCTGGAGTTGTGGCCCCAAGGTTTAGTTGATCCACCACATGTGGCATCTTAGATACGGGTTCAGGGTTTGAACCTACATCCCCTGCATTGGAAGGCGGATTCTAAACCACTGGACCACCAGGGAAATCCCTGTGACTTCTGTTTATCTTCTCCTCTTTTTTATTTTGATTTAAAAGAAAAATGTATAAAGCAGTAACCATAAATCTGTAAATAGGAACCATATGCAAACCTGCCATTTATCACAATAAATAAATAATGTGGCAGAGCTGGGAGGCAACAGAGTTTAGAATACTATGAAAACTATCTCAGTATTAATACAAACTTGACTTTTTTAAAGGTAAGATAATAATTATAATTCACAGCATAACAAACCCCCAAAAAAGCACAAAACAAATTTAAAAACTCCAGACTTAAAAATATTTTAAAAGTAAAGAGTAAGAGTGATAGTCACTGTGTGCAAGAGAAAATTTCAATTAATCACAGAAAAAGACAGTAATTGAGGAGTGATGGAACAAAAATGGGCTGACATGTGGAAAGTTAGAAAACTGTTAGGAAAAATCTTTCCTCGGAAATAATCTCTGCAATGCTGCTGCTGCTAAGTCACTTCATCGTGTCTGACTCTGTGCGACCCCATAGATGGCAGCCCACCAGGCTCCTCTGTCCCTGGGATTCTCCAGGCAAGAATACTGGAGTGGGTTGCCATTTCCTTCTGTAATGCATGCATGCATGCTAAGTCGCTTCATCGTGTCAGACTCCGTGCAACCCCATGGGCAGCACCCCATCAGGCGCCTTTGTCCTCAGGATTCTCCAGGCAAGAATACTGGAGTGGGTTGCCATTTCCTTCTCCAAATCTCTGCAATTCCAACAGATAAAACTATTCAATGAAAAGGCAGATTGGCAAAGAGGATTAACAATAAATGTAACCCAGTATATGTTATCTATTAATATAAGAGTCTTGTCTTACATCCAAAAAGAGTTTGCAAACAAAAGGGTAGAAAATGGTATCCATGCAAATCGTCCCAAAGTGGGAGTTGCAGTGGCTGTACTGGCATTAGATGAAATAGATTTTAACAGAACTTTTTTTTTTTTTTCACAGAATAGTAACAGATTTCTATATTAATAAAAAATCAGTACACAAAGGAGATGTATGAGTTATATATCCATAAGGTCCCCACAGCCTCCCCAAATATATGAAACAAAAAGTGACAGAACTGGATAGAGTACATAGTTCTAAATAATCCTTGGAGACTTCAACACTCCATTTTCAATGAGGGACAGGCATAGACAGGAGACCAATAGTGAGATCAAGGAACGGAACAGCTAGACCTAACTAACATCTGTAGAGCACACAGCCAAGAAAAGCAAATGTGTTTGGAAAGCAACACAGGGAAGCCACAAGGCTTCCCTTGTGGCTCAGCTTGTAAAGAATCCTCCTGCCATGCGGGAGACCTGGGTTCAATCCCTGGATTGGGAAGATCCGCTGGAGAAGGAACGGCTAGCCACTCCAGTATTCTGTCCTGGAGAATTTCAAGGACTGTATAGTCCATGGGGTCACAAAGAGTTGGACATGACTGAGTGGCTTTCACTTGGAAAGCAACAGCAAAGGAGACAGGGAAGTTTGCTACCCTTGCTTGAAATGGGCACACTTGAGAAGCGACTGGGATGACTGCCCCATGGTCCACCCCCTACTGCACCCCATGATCTGTCTTCAGTGACCACCCTACTACACTGGATTTCTTATCCCCAAAGACTCTAGGCCGGCCCCTGGAAAGTGGGAATCAAAAGCGAAACAGTTAAGCTGTGTCATCAGCACCCCCTTGTCACTATTGGCTGAACACTCCCTAGACCTTCCACTCTATGGATTCATTGATGATCCCCAGCCTCAGACTGCGTCCTCGGAGGTGCCAGGCAAAGGGGGCAAAACAGCCCACCTCAGGCCAGGAGTTCCCTCCTCAGGCACTAGAATAACAAGTTAGGGTGGGAAGAGATGGCCAAGGTCGAGAGGCAACAGAACAGGCACAAGCCAAAGCACAATCCAGGCACCTTTGGCAGCTCCAGCCCAGGTCACCATCAACTTCAACTAACAAAACTTTTAGTTAGCAAAAGAGAAGCGAGTTAAAGCTGTTCGGGCTTCCCGGGTCGTGGTTGGGCCATCTTGTTGTGACACCAAAAGTTCTGTTTATCTCCCATCTACCCT
>NW_011494597.1:0-493 GCF_000754665.1 Bison bison bison
TACAGGGAAATCTGAGATTCAAAGGATCCCAATGTAAGCAAGTTCTAGTGACTATCAGGAAGAAATGTGTCCTTGACAATCACTGCACCTGGTGCTGAGCCTGTTCAAATGTATACCTCAGTGAGCTGTGAGGTACAGAAGCTCAGAGGAGTGAAATGGAGCTTTTATTAGAGGTGACATTTAAAGTTTCTGCAACATCACCTGGATGTCAATAACAGGAACAAATCCTTTCTTGGGTATTTCATGGTCTGTTTCCTCCCTGTTCTTACCAGGGTTGAATTTCCTCCCATTGTAATCTGACAAGAGTGTTTTCAGGGTTTCCCATATTAAATTGTTGTTGTTGTTGTTCAGTTGCTAAGTTCTGTCCAACTCTTTGTGACCTCATGGACTGCAGCATGCCAGGCTTCCCTGTCCTTCAGTATCTCCCAGAATATGCTCAAACTCACGTCTCCTGGTAGCTCAACTGGTAAAGAATCCGCCTGCAATGCAGGAG
>NW_011494597.1:4365-4771 GCF_000754665.1 Bison bison bison
TAATGTTCCATTGTGTATACATACCACAGCTTTCTTATCTATTCATCTGCCGATGGATATCTAGGTTGCTTCCATGTCCTGGCTATTGTAAACAGTGCTGCAATGAACATTGGGGTGCATGTGTCTCTTTCAATTCTGGTTTCCGAGGTGTGTATGTCCAGCAGTGGGATTGCTGGGTCATATGGCAGTTCTCTTTCCAGTTTTTTAAGGAATCTTCACACTGTTCTTCATATTGGCTGTACTAGTTTGCATTCCCACCAACAGTGTAAGAGGCTTCCCTTTTCTCTACACCCTCTCCAGCATTTATTGTTTGTAGACTTTTGGATAGCAGCCATTCTGACCGCCGTGTGATGGTACCTCATTGTGGTTTTGATTTGCTATTTATCTGATAATGAGTGATATTGAG
>NW_011494597.1:6685-7669 GCF_000754665.1 Bison bison bison
ATGGCGGAGCCTGGTGGGCTGCCGTCTATGGAGTCACACAGAGTTGGACACGACTGAAGTGACTTAGTAGTAGTGTTATCACTACTTTTTATTTTAGCCCCACTGAGATTTGTGTAGTGATATTTCATTCTGGCTTTAATTTGCATTTCTCTGATGGCTAATATTGTTGAACATCGTTCAGGTGTTGATTTGCAATCTGCATATCCCCTCTTGGGTGAAACACCTGTTTGAATGCGTTGCCCGTTTTCTTCCCTCATAGCTCAGTTGGTTAAGAATCCACCTGCAATGCGGGAGACCTAGGTTCAATCTCTGGGTTGGGAAGATCTACTGGAGAAGGAAATGGCAACCCACTCCAGTATTCTTGCCTGGAGAATCCCAGGGACAGAGAAGCCTAGTGGGTTGCTGTCTATGGGGTCGCATAGAGTCGGACAGGACTGAAGCAACTTAGCAGCAGCAGCAGCAACACACATATTTATATAATGTGCTCTCACAATATTTACTTTCAAAAGATTTTCTAAAGTCATAGTATTTGCTTCTTTAACCTATGGTTATTTTTAAGTTAGTGCATATATTCCAAATATTTGAGAGTTTCTACAGACATTTCTTTGTACTAGATATTCTGTATCATCTCCATTTTGAAGAATAAATTCTATATAATTTCAGTTTTCTTAAATATATTAAGATTTTTATGACCAAACAGATTGTGTGTGTGTGCATGTGTATTTCATCTACACAGCAGGGTGTGGCTGCAGCTCAGCTGCAGGTTTGGGTACAGGTTGCAGGTCCCCGGGGAGCACCCGTCACTTGCTGCACAGATGTAGGTGGCTGAGTCTCTAGGCTGGGAAGTTGCGATGTGCAATGAGAGCTGTTTGTCACTCTTATTGAGGGAAACTGTGAAACTTCCATCTTCCATTTCATTCATAACTGAACATATGGCTATCAAGAATGCAGGTCCTTTACCAGGATATTGCCAGTGCCACAGGA
>NW_011494597.1:7769-8288 GCF_000754665.1 Bison bison bison
TTCCCTGGTGGCTCAATGGTAAAAGAATCTGCCTGCCAATGCAGGCTTACTCCTTGGGTCAGGAAGAGCCTCTGGAGAAGGAAATGGCAACCCACTCCAGTATTCTTGCCTGGGAAATCTCTTGGAGAGAGGAGCCCGGTGAGAGTCCATGGGATTGCAAAGAGTCAGGCATGACTTATCGACTAAACAACAGTCTCCTAGAAATGGAATTATATAGAAGTAACTAATGAGTTTTTTTTCACTTAGCATAAGTACTAAAATCATGAGATCTATCCAAGTTACTGTATGTGTCCAACTTGTTGGTCTTTTTATTTCTGATTAGTATTCCATGGTATAGATGCGCCACAGTTTGCTTAGCCGGTAACCCCTGAGGAACACTGGGTTGTTTCTACATTTTGGCTGCTGTGAATAAAGCTGTTATGAATATTCAGGCACGAATTTTTATGTGAATAAAATCTTTTATTTATTTAGAATAAGTGTCCAAATGTGTGATTACATGTTTAGTTTCATGAGAAACTG
>NW_011494597.1:8388-9405 GCF_000754665.1 Bison bison bison
ATTTGATTTAGACTGACCATCTTTTTATATGCTTATTTCCTTACCACATAGCTCTCTGGTGAAGTGTCTGTGTAATTCTATCCTCCAGTTTTCAACTGGATTGTTTTCTTCCTGCTGTCTAGAGAGTTCATTGTATTCTGAACACAATCTTTTGATGAAAATGTATTTCCTGTCATTTCTGTGGTTTATCCTTTTCCTTCTCTTAACAGTGTCCTTCACAGAGCAAACAGTGTCATTCACAGAGCAAATTTTTAATTTTGATGAAATCTAAGTTTGTTTATGGATCGTGCTTTTGGTGTTATGTCAAAATTCTTTTTGTCTAACCCTAGGTCATGAAGATATTCTCTTATGTTTTTCCTAAAAGATTTGGTAATTTTACATCTTACACTTGGATGTATGGGTTCATTTTGAGGCTGTACCCAAATTTTTGTATAAGGTGTGATATTTGACAACGTTTTAATTATTTCCCAAGAATATCCAATTGTCCCAACATCATTTGCTCATAAGACTGTGTTACCCCCTTGAACTGTCTTTGCACTTTGTCAAGAAAATAAACCTTCCCTTCTTGTGTAAATCTACTTCTATACACTTACTCAGTGACATAAACTTGTTAATTATATTCTTTTATCACCCTTTTAACATTATATAACTTGTAGAATAATTTTCTTTTTAGTTACTTATATTTATAATTTGTGTTTTTTTCTTTTTTCCCTTGATAATTCTACCTAGAAATATTTCAATCTTATTGACCATTTTAACAAAATTAACTTTGTATTTCATGGCTATCCCTACAGCTTTCTTTGTATTTCATCAATCCAACATTTTATTATTTACTTCTTTCAGTTTATGTTGGGTTTAATTCGCTTTTCTATCGTCTTTCACTGAAAGCCTAGATGATAGTTTTTCAACATTTTTTCCTTAGTTAAATAAGCATTTAAATAGATAAATTTCCTTTTATATATTATTTAGCTGCATTTCATACATATTTATATAATGTACTCTCACAATATTTACTTT
>NW_011494597.1:9505-10265 GCF_000754665.1 Bison bison bison
TTACAAGTTGAAAAAAATCTATAAATAATATGTCCTTGTACAGATGTATTACAGTGGATTTATTTATCTATTCACCCAATGAAGAATACTTGACTGGTTTCCAGCTTTTGGTCATCACAAATATAGCTGCTATGAATATTCATGTACAGACTTTTGTGTAAATACAAGTTTTTCATTTCTCAAGCATAAATACTCAGGACTGTGATTGCAGAGTTGTAAGGTACATGGATATTTAAGTTTATGTGGAACTGCTGAACTTTTTTCCAGAATGACTGGACCATTCACACACCAGCAATATGAGTGCTCCAATTTCTCTGCATCTTTGCCAGAACTCAATATTGTCAGTAATTTTAATTTTAGTCTTTATGGTAGATGTGAAGTAGTATCTCTTTCTGCCTTAATTTTCATTTTCCTAATGACTAATAATGTCGACCATCTTTTTTTTCTTTATTTTTTTAAATTATGAAAGTATATATTAGACTTAGAAAACACAGCACAAAATACAGTTCCACTATATATTGCAACTATTTTTTAAGTAAATAAATTAAATTTTTTGTTTGGAGTTTCAAGAGAAAACTCTCAAAAATTAATAGAATGAATATACAGAAAAGTAGGAGGGTACAGTGGAACTGAAAAGCACTATGAATTAACATAATTAAGACTTATGCAATTTTCACACAATCAGTTCAGTTCAGATCAGTCACTCAGTCGTGTCCGACTCTTTGCGACTCCATGAATCGCAGCATGCCAGGCCTCCCTG
>NW_011494597.1:10707-12186 GCF_000754665.1 Bison bison bison
TTAGAGGAGATTCAAAGGATTGACACAGAGAGTTTGAAATATTCCCCTGGAGTCTGGAGGATTTTGAAGCTCACGTTAGGTTGCAATGACAACTTCTCTCACTTTACTGTGGTAAAGAATCTGACTGCCAATGCAGGAGTCAATCCCTGGGTCGGGAAGATTCCCTGGAGAAAGAAATGGCAACCCACTCCAGTATTCTTGCCTGAGAAATCCCATGGACGGAGGAGCCTGGCGGGCTACAGTCCATGGGATTGCAAAGAGTTAGTTCTAGGATACATTTTTCTTCTTTCACATGTTTGATTTATTCCTTGAAACTGCTTACATCTATTTTCTTCATTAAAAGTTGATCTCTAGATAACTTTACTTCCTTCTTTCCAACACGTTTTACAAAATTCAACTCTTTTAACTAGTTAATTACTTGATGACTTGGCTATGTAAGTCTATTGTCTCTCTCTCTCTCATCTCTCTCTCCTTCACACACATGCGCGTCGCGCGCGCACACACACACTTATAGTTTCTTTTCTGGAAAGTTGCTCTTTATTGGGATCATTGTTATTTGTAAATAGGGATAGAAAATCCTTACACAAGGAAGAGTATCTTACTTTTTGGAATTCCAGACAAAAGCAAGCCCACTAGGTTAATTCCCACCTAATATCACAGCAATAGTGCAGAGACTGAACTCTTTAGGATGTTATATGACAGCTACTCTGCACATCCGTGGTGCGGACATCCAAAATTGAAGTTAATTGGAGTTAATTGGGACTAAAGTATAAAGCAAAGCCTTCGTATAAAAGAATTTTGTGAAACAAGGAAAATATGACTGTTTAGTAATTGCAGAGTGAAAATGCTCTATTCTCCAGGGTCACAGAAATGAGCAGGGAGTCACATCAGAAAGATTTAATGGTAAACTCCTATTAAACTCCTGGGAGTCATCAAGAAAACCACCAAATACCTTTGTGTTTATTCCAGTATTGTTTACTACAGTGAGTAAAACAATCTAAAAAGCTAGTAAAATGGAATTAGCCCAAAAGTATGATAAAATCACACATTGGAATATCACCATTAGAATGTGTGATGTTGATCTGTAAATAATGTTGTGAAATAATTATTTCACAATATACTGTCAGATAAAAATTCAGACTAGAAATATCCTATAAGGTATGAATCTCTAATAGAGTTTTTTTTTGACTAGTAAAATTGGTGAGTTATTTTGTTTTTAGCATTCCTTCTTTGCATATTCTATTTTCTACGTTAAACATATATAACTTTGTAATCACACATAGGGAATGTGACCAGGTGATGACGTTAGTTCTGAGCAAACTGTAGCATTTCATTTCTCCTTGGGGTGAAGATTTGTGGGAACAGTTACTCTATGCACATCATTCCAAGTCATTCATGGCACAGGTGAGGCAGGGCACAGGGAGGGTCCAAGAAGTGTCCTTTCAGAGATATTTCAGATCCACAATGATGGCCAGACTT
>NW_011494597.1:12286-12633 GCF_000754665.1 Bison bison bison
CTGTGGACTCTGATTGGGATTTTGCCGATACCAATGTATATAGTCCTTTCCACCAATGATAGAGTGGTTACAAGGCAGGTTTGCATCCTCTCCTTCAGCACAATCCATGGAGCTGGGCTGGGTTGTCTTAGCATCAATCACAGTCCCTAAAGGGTCAAGAAAATAAAATTATCCCCTGACAACAAATCAGTGTAATTCTGTGGATCAAGGGCACAACACTCCCCAAACTGTCTGGACCTACCCCCTACTCCAGTGTTTTTGTCTATGTCCTGAGAAATATTATTGGTGCTTATTTTATAGGGACCAAAGACACACGGCAAGAATCTGAGAACTCTATAGGCTTTATC
>NW_011494597.1:12947-13437 GCF_000754665.1 Bison bison bison
AGTTTGTGCTCTTATCTCAGACTCTGTAAATAATATAGATACTCTGTCAATAGATTTGGGAGTAAAAGGGATGGAAGATGAAGACCTGTATATTTTCACTGCAGTGAAAGTAAAGTGATCTGCAGACACTAACATTCAGACAGACAGTTCAAGAATGGTTCAGTAGTAGCAGCACATAGGCCTAGTTGCTCCAAGGCATGTGGGATCTTAGTTCTCCAACCGGGGACCCAACCTGTGCCCCTTGCATTGGCAGGCAGATTCTTTACCACTGAGCCACCAGGGTAAGCCCCACATGCTGCTTGCATGCCTACATGCTAAGTCGCTTCAGTCATGTCCGATTCTTTGCAACTCTAAAGACTGTAGTCTGCCAGGCTCCTCTGTCCATGGGATTCTCCAGGGAAGAATACTGGAATGGTTTGCCATCCCCCTCCTCCAGGGGATCTTCCTGAACCAAGGACTGAACCCAGGTCTCTTGCAGCTCCTGCATTGC
>NW_011494597.1:13537-15857 GCF_000754665.1 Bison bison bison
TGCTTGTTGCTGCTGCTGCTAAGTCGCTTCAGTCGTGTCCGACTCTGTGCGACCCCAGAGACGGCAGCCCACCAGGCTTCCCCATCCCTGGGATTCTCCAGGCAAGAACACTGAAGTGGGTTGCCATTTCCTTCTCCAAGGCATGAAAGTGAAAAGGGAAAGTGAAGTCGCTCAGTCGTGTCCAACTCTTAGCAACCGCATGAACTGCAGCCCTCCAGGCTCCTCCGCCCATGGACTTTTCCAGGCAAGAGTACTGGAGTGGGGTGCCATTGCCTTCTCCGACCTACCCCCTACTCCAGTGATTTTATCTATGTCCTGAGAAATATTATTGTTGCTTTTTATTTAGGGACTAAAGACACATGGCAAGAATCTGAGAACTCTATAGGCTTTATCCCGGGGTCCTTGGCTCAATAACCCCAGAGAGTTCTTGCAACCTGCTTACTGCTAAGGTCTCTTCTGGATCATAGCTATGAATTAACCTGGCATATAGAAGTTTGTACTCCCTAGCAAATGCATAGATCGGTTCTCAGTTCCATTGCTATAATGCTGAATAAAACACAGGGAGAGGAGTAGAGAGCAAATGACCCTTTACGGTTCCTTGGCCTCAAAGTCATCCCTTGTAGACACAGAACACTTACCCAAGGTCAGAAAAACAGTTACTCCAAACACTAGCCTCATATTTCAAGGACAAACCAGGATTGTGGACTCAGAGCTCACACTTGTGTCTGCTCCTATGCTTGTTTCCAGAGAACAGAAACAACTGCTGCTAATAGAGACTTACAACAGTGCAGGTATCTGTTGCAGTGTGTTGTTGGCAGGGTCTGTCAGCCAATGATCAAGCAGTTCTTGTTTAGGTCTTCCTGCCCTGTTTTAGCCATGTCCCCCAAAGAAGGAGAGACATCCCGAACTCACAGGGTGTACGTTGCCATCCTCTGTGAAATTTAACGTCTGATTCTGGAAAAGGAGCACTGATCATGATGGTGTGCCTATCCAGAACCATTGTTCTATCATTTCTTCTTCAAAGACATTTTCTAATGTTCCATGAAGCTTGTGGAAAACATTGTTTAATCCCAGAAAACTCTACTGAGCTGTGCATTGTAAAGAGATAAAAATTCCCATCCATGTTCTAGCAAATGTATGTGAGATTTCAAAGTAGGCTGTGATTGCTCTGATGGACAGGAAATATTAATAACATTGGGACAGAAATCTAAATGTATTGAGCTTGGACATTGAAGCTCAGCATCCTGAAAAGGTCCTTGGAATCATGTATGTGTCTCCATCTAGGCAGACATTTCACAATGCATTGGTTCTTGATATAGTAACTGATGACACGGATGGTATTCTCGTCATCTTCTTTGAACAATGGTCCTTAATCCTTATGTCCTCTCTGCCCATGTTTGTAGGTGCTCTGCACCAAAGATGCTGAGACAGAGAGACGCCAAGGATGCTGAGACAGAAAAGACAGAAGGGAAAGCAAACTATCTGGGGTGGAGAAGGGCGGAGGTGGATGACCCTGGCAGAAAAAGAGGAGTGAAGAGAAAAGAGCATAAGGAATAGGGAAGGGAAGAGTTAACCAGGGTGGGAAATGGGAAAGCAGTGTTTAGGGAGGTACATCGAAAAGGTTTAGGCTATAAGGCTATGATTCCCTGAATCCTTGACCACATGCACTCAACAAAGGATTATAAAATCAAGTTGTCTAAAGATGATGAAAATCTTTTTTTCTTTTTTTCACTTTTCTGTGGAACATCGATGGAAAACATAAACTTCCTTTCCTTGATCGCCAGAAAAGACCTCTGTTTCCAAATGACGCAGCCCCCTCCACTGACTGAATAAATGAACTGCAGAGCTAAACTCCCACAGGATGTTCAACTTTTGAAATGTTTCTCAGATTGAAAGGTGAAGATCCCTGGTGTCTCAGTCGGTAAAGAATCCATCTGCAGTGTAGGCAATAGGGGTTCTATCTCCGAATCAGGGTAACTTCCTGAAAGGGAAATGGCTACCCACTCCAGTTTTTTCCAAGATCCAGCGGGTGTTGGCAATTTGATCTCTGGTTCCTCTGCCTTTTCTAAAACCAGCTTGAACATCTGGAAGTTCACGGTTCACGTAGTGCTGAAGCCTGGCTTGGAGAATTTTGAGCATTACTTTACTAGCATGTGAGATGAGTGCAATTGTGTGGTAGTTTGAGCATTCTTTGCATTGCTTTTCTTTGCGATTGGAATGAAAACTGACCTTTTCCAGTCCTGTAGCCACTGCTGAGTTTTCCAAATTTGCTGGCATATTGAGTGCAGCACTTTCACAGCATCATCTTTCAGGATTTGAA
>NW_011494597.1:15957-17067 GCF_000754665.1 Bison bison bison
ACTGAGCTGTGCATTGTAAAGAGATAAAAATTCCCATCCATGTTCTAGCAAATGTATGTGAGATTTCAAAGTAGGCTGTGATTGCTCTGAGGGACAGGAAATATTAATAACATTGGGATAGAAAACTAAACATCTTCAGCTCGGACATTGGATCTCAGCATCCTGTAAAGGTCCTTGGAATCATGCATCTGTCTCCATCTAGGCACACATTTCTCAATACATCTGTTCTTGATATAGTAACTGATGACACAGATGGTATTCTCCTCATCTTCCTTGAACAATGGTCCTTAATCCTTATGTCCTCTCTGCCCATGTTTGTAGGTGCTCTGCACCAAAGATGCTGAGACAGAGAGAAAAGACAGAAGGGAAAGCAAACTCTCTGAGGTGGAGAAGGGTGGAGGTGGATGATCCCGGCAGAAAAAGAGGAGTGAAGAGAAAAGAGCGTAAGGAATAGGGAAGGGAAGAGTTAACCAGGGTGGGAAATGGGAAAGCAATGTTTAGGAAGGTACATGGAAAAGATTTAGGCTACCACATGCACTAAACAAAGGATTATAAAATCAAGTTGTCTAAAGATGATGAAAATCTTTTTTTTTTTTTTCACTTTTCTGTGGAACATCAATGGAAAACATAAACTTCTTTCCTTGACAGCCAGAAAAGACCGCTGTTTCCAAATGATGCAGCCCCCTCTACTGACTGAATAAATGAACTACAGAGCTAAACTCCCACAGGATGTCAACCTTCTGAAATGTTTCTCAGATTGAAAGGTGAATATCCCAAGCACCTCCTACAGCTCAATTCCAGAAAAATAAACGACCCAATCAAAAAATAGTCCAAAGAACTAAATAGACATTTCTCCAAAGAAAACATACAGATGGCTAACAAACACATGAAAAGATGCTCAACATCACTCATTATCAGAGAAATGCAGATCAAAACCACAATGAGGTATCATTTTACGCCAGTCAGAATGGCTGTGATCCAAAAGTCTACAAGCAATAAATGCTGGAGAGGGTGTGGAGAAAAGGGAACCCACTTACACTGTTGGTGGGAATGCAAACTAGTAGAGCCACTGTGGAGAACAGCGTGGAGATTCCTTAAAAAACTGGAAAT
>NW_011494597.1:17167-17921 GCF_000754665.1 Bison bison bison
ATTTAAATAAATAGGTCGCCGACGCCGTCCCCGCTTCGAATACCCTGGATCAGCCGGGGCTGGTCCCCGCCACCCATCCATGTTCTAGCAAATGTATGTGAGATTTCAAAGTAGGCTGTGATTGCTCTGAGGGACAGGAAATATTAATAACATTGGGATAGAAAACTAAACATCTTCAGCTCGGACATTGGAACTCAGCATCCTGAAAAGGTCCTTGGAATCATGCATCTGTCTCCATTTAGGCACACATTTCTCAATACATCTGTTCTTGATATAGTAACTGATTACACAGATGGTATTCTCCTCATCCTCCTTGAACAATGGTCCTTAAACCTTATGTCCTCTCTGCCCATGTTTGTAGGTGCTCTGCACCAAAGATGCTGAGACAGAGAGACACCAAGGATGCTGAGACAGAAAAGACAAAAGGGAAAGCAAACCCTCTGGGGTGGAGAAGGGTGGAGGTGGATGATCCTGGCAGAAAAAGAGGAGTGAAGAGAAAAGAGCATAAGGAATAGGGAAGGGAAGAATCAACCAGGGTGGTAAATGGGAAAGCAATGTTTAGGGAGGTACATGGAAAAGACTTAGGCTGTAAGGCTATGATTCCCTGAATCCTTGACCACATGCACTCAACAAAGGATTATAAAATCAAGTTGTCTAAAGATGATGAAAAAAAATTTTTTTTTTTCCCACTTTTCTGTGGAACATCAATGGAAAACAAACTTCTTTCCTTGATAGCCAGAAAAGACCGCTGTTT
>NW_011494597.1:18021-21204 GCF_000754665.1 Bison bison bison
AAGCTGAAACTCCAGTACTTTGGCCACCTTGTGCGAAGAGTTGACTCACTGGAAAAGACTCTGATGCTGGGAGTGATTGGGGGCAGGAGGAGAATGGGATGACAGAGGATGAGATGGCTGGATAGCATCACCGACTTGATGGACACAAGTCTGAGTGAGCTCCAGGAGTTTGTGATGGACAGGGAGGCCTGGCATGCTGCGGTTCATGGGGTTGCAAAGAGCCAGACACGACTGAGCAACTGAACTGAACTGAACTGAACCCACTCCAGTATTCTTGCCTGGGTAAATCTATGCACAGAAGAGTCTGGTGGGCGGTGTTCCAAGAGCTGGACACGACTGAGATACACACATCTTAGTTGTTGACCTCTGTTTTCATCTGTGTTTCCTTAGTTCTATACCACTCCACAAATGTTTTCATTATTTGTGGCTCTTTTCTTTGTCACACACCCTCAGTTGTTGGCATCTTTGTAGTTTTCCTTTTGTCTTTTATCTTCCCATATTTAAAGTTTATTCAATGGTTATAAAGAGAGGTTGGTACACATAAAGCACTCAAGAGTTATCTGTTTTCTGAATGAGTAGATGAGTTGTTATTCATGAACTTAGTGAAAGAAGTTATGCTGAACAACTCTTGAAATTATTCCAAAAGCAATATTTCAATACTATAGAAGTCAAGTTAAACAAAAGACTCCAACAGGATAAAATATTTAACAAATATTCGTAAATATTCTTTGGTAGTCTGTTACATGAAGGATCACACACACACAAATCAACACCCACTACTACTGAAAATATAGGAACAACTAAAAATGAATTCATTTGAGCTATGTAGGAATATATTATTTTACCATATTAGCAAAAGGTAGGGAAAAAAAACAAATGTTTTTGTTTCTTGGATTCTTTGACTTATTTTTTTAGAGGACTGTACAAAACATTTCAAAATGGCATTTTAAATAATAACAAAAACCAAAAAAATGGAAACCAAAATATGGATAATTTAAAAATAAGTTTTTTAGCTTATTGGCTCTTTTCAGAATTTTTAATTTTAGAAGATTATATCTTGACCATATGAGGTGAAGTGATCTTTCTTTGCTTGATGAAAACCAAAATAGTGTACTTTATTTACTTTTAAAAAATCAAGAGAATTTGATGAAAGGCTAACATCTCTGCATGATGAATACTCCCAAAAATCCAAAAATAAAAGAGAAATTCCCAAATCTAATAAAGGGCATCAATGAAAATATCAAAGTCAATATTACTCCCTACAGGATCACAAACAAGACAGGTACTTCTATTCACTGTCCTAATGGATGGCCTGGGATGAAACCAGGGAAGAAAATAAGATATATTAAGTTTGAAAAGGAGAAGCAAAACTATTTTAATTTACAGATCACAAGTTTATACATGTAGAAAATACAAAGTACCTCTAAACAAGCTGTTTAAGAGCTAGAACCTATTAGTGCATTGATATAGTCACCAGACACAAAAATCAATTTTATTTCTAGATTCTAGCAAAAGCATTAGAAAATGCAATTAAGACTGTTCTATACATCTTTGTCTCTTTTGCTGTCTCGCATACAGGGTTATCGTTACCATCTTTCTAAATTCCATATGAAACATGTATAATATCATATAAGAAACAAATCACCAGTCCAGGTTCGATGCAGAATACAGGATGCTTGGGGCTGGGCAACTGGGATGACCCAGAGGGATGGTACAGGGAGGGAGGTGGGAGGGAGATTCAGGATGGGGAACACGTGTACACCCGTGGCGGATGCATGTTGATGTATGGCAAAACCAATACAGTATTGCAAAGTAATTAGCCTCCAATTAAAATAAATAAATTTAAATTAAAAAATAAATTAAAAAATGTAAAGGCTTAAAAAAAAAGAAAATGCAATTAAAAGGTCATTTATCAAACACTTGGGAACTAATATAAGGTATGCAAGACCTCTTCTTGATTCCTCTCCAATAAGTGGTGACCAGTCCTTGCCACCTAAAGACACTAATGTCAGGAAAGACCATTTCCTAAGGCTGCTCAATGAAATAGTGTTTTCAAAACCCCAAACAAGAGGTTGGTACCATCTGTTTGGCTGTTGAACTAAATCTGTTCTCATATTGACAGGTATCCTAGCTCTGTTCTGGCTATTTCAGGGCATAATTAACTCCCTGTATCCACATTTTTCTTAACCCAATTTGTCCTAGCTCTGGATTTGATGCTGGGCATTTAGGTCAATTAAGGTAAAAAAGCTATATGAAATAATAGATAAAATTGTTATAAGTAGCCCTGCTTCCCAGGTGGCTCAGTGGTAGAGAGTCTGCCTGCCAACCAGGTGGACAATTTTTATTTACACATCATACGTTTGTACATGTAGAAAATACCCCTGCATTGGGAAGATCCCCTAGAGAAGGGAGGGGCAACTGACTCCAGTGTTCTTGCCTGGGAAATCCCACGGACAGAGGAGCCTGGCGGGCTACAGTCCATGGGGTCCTGAAGAGTTGGACAGGACAGAGACTAAACAACAGCAACAATGCAAGTCCTCTACAAAAATCTTAACATTAAAAAAAGAAATTAGAGAGGACCTAAATTAATGAAAGAAATTAGAGAGGACATAAATAAAGAGGTTATGGATCTAAAGACTCCATACGTTAAGATGTCAATTGTCCTAAATGAATTTATAAATTCAACACAATCCCAATCAAATTACCTCAATCTCTTGTAGTAGAAGCTATTCTATAACTTATGTGGAAGTGCAAAGACCTAGAATAAGCCTTGAATAAGACAAAGAAAACATGACTTGCGTTTCCAGATTTCAAAGTGTGTATGAAGCCCCAGTAATTAAGATAGAATGGTCTGTTGATATGAGGGTAAAATAAAGAAGTCAATAAACAGAATCAAGTCCAAAAAGAGGTCATAATACATGTGCCATCAATTTTTTTTTCTCTAAAAGTGCCTATGCAGCTCCACCAGGGAAAGTTGGTCTTTCTAGGATAATAGCTAGAATAATTGGCAATTTTTGTCTTTTGGAAGTAGCATTGTTTTGTAGCTTTCTGTGTATAAGTTCTGTACATGTTTTCTTAGATTTATGCCTAAGGATTTAGGGTCTTTCTTGAGCCATTGTAAATAGTATTATATTTTTAATTTAGGTATCCACATGTTTACTGATAGTATATAAAAATGCATTT
>NW_011494597.1:21304-28842 GCF_000754665.1 Bison bison bison
AGTTCCTCTTCTGCTCTTCTCAGCCAGCTAGAACTCTAAGTTCATATCTGCTTTAATTCTTTCAGTAGGCCCCACCCTCTCACAAACTCGAGAATATCTTTATTGGAGTGATTTCATTTCATTCCTTTCACTTTTTAACATTTTTGAGTTCACCATGTGTACTTAGTCACTCAGTCAGTCCCACTCTTTGAGACCCCATGGACTGGAGCCCGCCAGGCTCCTCCATCCATGAGATTTCCCAATGTTTCCCAAGAATACTGGAATGGGTTACCATTTCCTCCTCCAGAAGATGTTGCCAACCCCGGGATCAAACCCATGTCTTCTGCATCTCCAATTTGGTTGGCAAATTCTTTACCACTGGGAAGCTGTGGTTAAATACTTATTTTAATTCTATCCTCTTATCAACTACTCTGCTAGTTCCCAGTTAGAAGTTTCTAGTGCAGAAGCAGATATATGTTGAGAAGGAAAGATAAAGACCAAAGTCCATAATCTGTAGGGCCAAAAGGTGTCTGTGATTAAAACTGTACTGATGTAGGTGAGTAACATTAAGCACTGCAGATGCCCTGTGGTCGCCTCAAAGCGTGACTGTGGCTGGAGGAGGGGCTGAGCCCCACGGAGGGTTTGTGTAGAGGCTGCAGGTGCCTGGGGAGCACTGTGCTGCACAGCACAGAAGTAAGTGCCTGAGTCTGTGGTCTGTGAAGAGGAAATGTACAGTGAGCTGCTGCCTTCTTTAGGAACTGTCGTGGCATTTAATCTTCCATCCTTCTTTGTCCCTGAAGGAATGTAAAACAGGTGGATGATGCAGCCCCCAGGGTTCTGAAGATACCAACTCACACTCTGTGGGAAAGTGGAAAAATTACACTGAAGCGTGTAGCTGGCTCCCTCCTGGAGACTCAGGGCTGGGGGACTCTGCTCCATATCCACCCCTTGCACACCTGATGAGGAAAGAGAAACAGTCACTAGTGAGGGTCACTGTAACTCCTACTAAACCCTGAAAATGCCCTCATCCCCACAGATGATGAGAAGGATAAAAAGTCTGCAGGACTTGTCAGCTCCTCTCCCTCCCTCAACAATAGAGCAGTTCCTCATTCCTTCAGATCCCCTGTGGGGCAGCCCCAACTCACAGCAAACCTGGGCAAACAAAAGCCCCAGCACAGTGCCTGCTAGCCTCTTCATGATGCTTCCTCTTCTTGTTGGGACATTTTCACTGTAAGACACTTAACTAAACCCCGAGGGAGTGAGTGTCGTAAGTCGTTCCTGCTCCTGCAGCCAATCAGCTCACCCAACAAATCCTGCTCAGGTGACACTGACAGGATGCCCCACCCTCCCACTCACTGCAGCCAACTCAGAATGTGCTGGCAGGGGTAGAGTGAGAGAAGGAAATAGAAAGATCATTATTTTATGATTTGAGGAACATTTTCTGAGAACATTTAGGAGAAGGCAGACCCTGATTAGGAATTTGGGAGAATTTTAGGAAAAAGAAAGCAAAAATTAATTATATAGCCCCATCCTTCTCTCACATGGTATGGATGCAGTAGTTCTTCCTTAATGAAATACTGTTTCCCAGAAGTGCTGAGGATGCAGCTTTTGCTTCTCTTATGCACTTACTTATGGTTCTGAAGGGTCCTCATGAATCAGCATGATCAGAAGTTGCTTCTAATGGCTGGAACACTTTGCTGTATTAAACAGTATTATTTTTTAATTAATTTATTTCTAACTGTAGGATAATTGCTTTACAATATTGTGTTGGCTTTTGCCACACAATGATGTAAATCAGCCAGAGTATACATATGTCCCCTCCTTTTGAGTCTTCCCCCCATTCCTCTAGGTTGTCACAGAGCTCCGTGTTGACCTCCCTGCATCATACAGCAACTTCCCACTAGCTATCTATTTTACATACGGTAAAGCATATGTTTCAGTGCTACTCTCTCAATTTTTCCCACTCTCTCCCTCCCCTACTGTGTCCAAAATCTGTTCTCTATGTCTGTGTCTCTATTTTTGCCCTGCAAAAAGGGTACATCAACAGATGAAAAGATAAAGAAGTTGTCATACTTATATACAATGGAATATTTCTCAGCCATAGAAAAACACATTTGAGACAGTTCTAGTGAGGTGGATGAGCCTAGAGCCTGTTAAACAGAGTGATGTAAGTCAGAAAGAGAAAAAAAATTGTATATTAATGCATATATATGGATGCTATAAAAACGGTACTGATGACTTTGAAAGTTATATATATTTATTTTAGACTCAGCCTGCATTGAGAGCGATATTAGTTATCTTAACCACGAGGTGGACATCGAAAATTGAATTGTAATAGTTTTATTTTTATTAAAGTGAAAGTGAAAAATTATTTTTTAATTACTATTGTAAATACATTTTAAACTGCTGATTACTAGTTTTGTATTATGCTTTTTAATTTTAGTAGGTTATTTTAGAGAAAAATAAGTGTTTTTGAAACCATATGAAGATAATTTTAGTTTGTGCTCTTATCTCAGACTCTGTAAATAATATCAATTCTCCGTCAGTAGATTTGGGGGTAAAAGGGATGGAAGATGAAGACCTGTATATTTTCACTGCAGTGAAAGTAAAGTGATCTGCAGACACGTTCAGATGGACAGTTCAAAAATGGTTCAGTAGTAGCAGCACGTAGGCCTAGTTGCTCCAAGGCATGTGGGATCTTAGTTCTCCAACCAGGGACCGAACCTGTGTCCCCTGCATTGGCAGGCAGATTCTTTACCACTGAGCCACCAGGGTAAGCCCCATGTGCTGCTTGCGTGCCTGCATGCTAAGTCACTTCAGTCATGTCCGATTCTTTGCAACTCTAAAGACTGTAGTCTGCCAGTCTCCTCTGACCATGGGATTCTCCAGGGAAGAATACTGGAATGGGTTAACATGCCCTCCTCCAGGGGATCTTCCTGAACCAAGGATTGAACCCGGGTCTCTTGCAGCTCCTGCATTGCAGGTGGAGTCTTTACTGCTAAGCCATGGGGGAACCCCCATGTGCTGCTTAAGGATTATCAAATTGATGAAAACTCCTTATAAAGGCAGGGTTTCCAGACCTGCCTAGAAAGTGAAAAATTATTATTCACTTAATTTTTGTTTCTTTCAAAAAACTTCTTCACGGGAAATATGAATGTCCTAGACTAGCAACAATAACATTTCAGATCTTTCTCAGAGAGAGTAATTTGTTTCTGGTAAGCGGAACAACTGTAACACATCAGAGTCTAGACTTGGCCTTGGATCCAAATGAAAGAAGCCTTTGGTACAAGGAGAATTATTTGTATGTTTCCCACTTCTTATGTTGGGACTAGCACACTGAAACCAACATTTTATTGACATGAGAAAGAGTCATAAAAATTATTAACACCTCTTACTTTATTGCTATGTTAAAATTATGATTCTGATATGCCTCAAAATTCTTCTTAGATTCATCAGTAAACTAGGTGCTTATTCCTTGTCCTCTTTTTCTTCTGTTTTTATTCATCTTCTTCCATTTCTCTTCCCTTAATTTTCCTCATCTCTTACTGCTCTTCTGATTCTCCTTCCAAATGATTCTAGATTTGCTCTCGTGATGGCTCCCCCAACTCTGCACCCCCCCTTCTTCCCACCAGAGAGATATTGCACAGGTGCAGCCCCGTCTGTCCCAGTGTGCCTCTCTCAGGACGCAGTAGTACACAGCGGTGTCTCTCAGGGTGACCTGGGGCAGGACCAAGGTGCTGGACTTTCTGTCTGAAGAGATGGTCAGAGAGGCCACGCTGCTGTTCACTGTGCCTCGTAAGCCATGAATGACATACTGTGGACTCTGATTGGGATTTTGCCGATACCAATGTATATAGTCATCTCCTCCAATGGTAGAGTGGTTACAAGGCAGGTTTATATCCTCTCCTTCAGCACAATCCATGGAGCTGGGCTGAGTGCTCTTAGCATTAATCACAGTCCCTAAAGGGCCAAGAAAATAAAATTATTCCCTGACAACAAATCAGTGTAATTCTGTGGATCAAGGGCACAACACTCCCCAAACTGTCTGGACCTATCCCCTACTCCAGTGTTTTTATCTATGTCCTGAGAAATATTATTGATGCCTATTATATACGGACCAAAGACACATGGCAAGAATCTGAGAACTCTATAGGCTTTATCCCGGGGTCCTTGGCTCAATAACCCCAGAGATTTCTTCCAACATGCTTACTGCTAATGTCTCTTCTGGATCATGGCTATGAATTAACCTGTTATATAGAAGTTTGTACTCCCTAGCAAATGCATAGATCTGTTTTAAATTCCATTGCTATAATGCTGAATAAAACATAGGGAGAGAAGTAGAGAGCAAATGACCCTTTATGGTTCCTTGGCTTCAAAGTCATCCTTTGTAGATACAGAACACCTACCCAAGGTCAGAAAAACAGTTACTCCAAACACCAGCCTCATACTTCAAGGACAAACCAGGATTGTGGGCTCAGAGTTCAGACTTATGTCTGCTCCTAGGCTTGTTTGCAGAGAACAGTCACAACTGCTGCTAGTAGAGACTTAACACCAGTGCAGGTATCTGTTGCAGTGTGTTGTTGCCAGGATCGCTCAGCCAATGATCAAGCAGTTCCTTGTCTAGGTCTTCCTGCCCTGTTTTAGTCAGTCCCCCAAAGAAGGAGAGACATCCCCAACTCACAGGGTGTGTGCTGCCATCCTCTGTGAAGTTTAAAGTCTGGCTCTGAAAAAGGAACACTGATCACGATGGTGTGCCTATCTGGAACCATTGTTCTATCATTTCTTCTTCAGAGACATTTTCTGATGCTCTGTGAAGCTTGTGGAAAACATTGTTTAATCACAGAAAACTGTACTGAGATAAAAATTCCCATCCATGTTCTAGGAAATGTATGTGAGATTTCAAAGTAGGCTGTGATTGCTCTGAGGGACAGGAAATATTACTAACATTGGGACAGAAAACTAAACGTCTTGAGCTCGGACATTGGAACTCAGCGTCCTGTAAAGGTCCTTGGAATCATGCATCTGTCTCCATTGAGGCAGACATTTCACAATACATCTGTTCTTGATATAGTAACTGATGACACGGATGGTATTCTCCTCATCCTCCTTGAACAATGGTCCTTAATCCTTATGTCCTCTATGCCCATGTTTGTAGGTGCTCTGCACCAAAGATGCTGAGACAGAGAGAAAAGACAGAACGGAAAGCAAACTGTCTGGGGTGGAGAAGGGTGGAGGTGGATGATCCTGGCAGAAAAAGGGGAGTGAAGAGAAAAGAGTGTAAGGAATAGGGAAGGAAGAGTTAACTGGAGTGGGGAATGGGAAAGCAGTGTTTAGGGAGGTACATGTAAAAGGTTTAGGCTATAAGGCCATGATTCCCTGAATCCTTGACCACATGCACTCAACAAAGGATTATCAAATGAAGTTGTCTAAAGATGATGAAAATCTTCTTCTTTTTTTTTTTTTTTTTCACTTCTCTGTGGAACACTGATAGAAAACATAAACTTCCTTTCCTTGATAGCCAGAAAAAACCGCTGTTTCCAAATGACGCAGCCCCCTCTAGTGACTGAATAAATGAACTGCAGAGCTAAACTCCTACAGGATGTCAACCTTTTGAAATGTTTCTCAGATTGAAAGTTGAATATCCCTGGTGTCTCAGTCAGTAAAGAATCGATCTGCAGTGTAGGCAATGGGGGTTCAATTCCTGGATCAGGCTAGCTTCCTGAAAAGGAAATGGCTACCCACTCCAGTTTTTTTGATGATCCAGCGGATGTTGGCAATTTGATCTCTGGTTCCTCTGCCTTTTCTAAAACCATCTTGAACATCTGGAAGTTCACGGTTCACGTAGTGCTGAAGCCTGGATTGGAGAATTTTGAGCATTACTTTACTAGCGTGTGAGATGAGTACAATTGTCTGGTAGTTTGAGCATTCTTTGGCATTGCTTTTCTTTGGGATGGTAATGAAAACTGACCTTTTCCAGTCCTGTGGCCTCTGCTGAGTTTTCCAAATTTGCTGGCATACTGAATGCAGCACTTTCACAGCATCATCTTTTAGGATTTGAAATATCTCAACAAGAATTCCATCACCTCCACTAGCTTTGTTCGTAGTGATGCTTTCTAAGGCCCACTTGACTTCACATTCCAGGATTTCTGGCTCTAGGTGAGCATGAGTGATCACACCTTCATGATTATCCTAGTCGTGAAGATCTTTTTTATACAGTTCTTCTGCGTATTCTTGCCACCTCTTCTTAATATCTTCTGCTTCTGTTAGGTCCATACCATTTCTGTCCTTTATTGTTCCCATCTTTGCATGAAATGTTCCCTTGGTATCTCTAATTTTCTTGAAGACATTTCTAGTCTTTCCCATTTTATTGCTTTCCTTTATTTATTTGCACTGATCATTGGGGAAGGCTTTCTTATTTCTCCTTGCTATTCTTTGGAACTCTGCATTCAAATGGGTATATCTTTCCTTTTCTCCTGTGCCTTTCGCCTCTCTTCACAGCTATTTGTAAGGCCTCCTCAGACAGCCATTTTGGTTTTTTTTTGCATTTCTTTTCTTGGGGATTGTCTTTATCCCTGTCTCCTGTACAATGTAATGAACCTCCGTCCATAGTTCATCAGGCACTCTGTCTATCAGATCTAGTCCTTTAAATCTATTTCTCACTTCCACTGTATAGTCATAAGGGATTGATTTAGGTCATCAAAAAAGCAAGAAAGTTCCAGAAAAACATCTATTTCTGCTTTATTGACCATGCCAAAGCCTTTGACTGTGTGGATCACAATAAAATGTGGAAAATTCTGAAAGAGATGGGAATACCAGACCACCTGACCTGCCTCTTGAGAAACCTGTATGCAGCTCAGGAAACAACAGTTAGAACTGGACATGGAACAACAGACTGGTTCCAAATAGGAAAAGGAGTACGTCAAGGCTGTACATTGTCACCCTGCTTATTTAACTTCTATGCAGAGTACATCATGAGAAATCCTGGGCTGGAGGAAGCACAAGCTGGAATCAAGACTGCCAGGAGAAATATCAACAACCTCACATATGCAGATGACATTACTCTTATAGCAGAAAGTAAAGAAAAACTAAAGAGCCTCTTGATGAAAGTGAAAAAGGAGAGTGAAAAAGTTGGATTAAAGTTCAACGTTCAGAAAACTAAGATCATGGCATCCGGTCCCATCACTTCATGACAAATAGATGGGGAAACAGTGGAAACACGGGCTGACTTTATTTTTCTGGGCTCCAAAATCAGATGGTGATTGCAGCCATGAAATTAAAAGACGCTTACTACTTGGAAGGAAAGTTATCACCAACCTAGACAGCATATTACAAAGCAGAAATATTACTTTACCAACAAAGGTCCATCTAGTCAAGGCTATGGTTTTTCCAGTAGTCATGTATGGATGTGAGAATTGGACTATAAAGAAAGCTGAGTAGACTCTTGAGAGTCCCTTGGACTGCAAGGAGATCCAAGAAGTCCATCCTAAAGGAGATCAGTCCTGGGTGTTCATTGGAAGGACTGATGTTGAAGCTGAAACTACAATACTTTGGCCACCTGA
>NW_011494597.1:29029-31554 GCF_000754665.1 Bison bison bison
AACAGAGGATGAGATGGTTGGATGGCTTCACTGACTCAATGGACATGGGTTTGGGTGGACTCTGGTAGTTGGTGATGGACAGGGAGGCCTGGCGTGCTGCAGTTCATGGGGTTGCAAAGAGCTGGACACGACTGAGCAACTGAACTGAATGGAACTGAACCCACTCCAGTATCCTGCCTGGGTAAATCCATGCACAGAAGAGTCTGGTGGGCTACAGTCCATGGTGTTCCAAGAGTTGGACACAACTGAGATACACACATCTTAGTTGTATGACCTCTGTTTTCATCTGTGTTTTCTTAGTTCTAAACCACTCCACAAATTTTTTTCATTATTTCTGGCTCTTTTCTTTGTCACACACCCTCAGTTGTTGGCTTCTTTGTAGTTTGTTTTTTTTTTTTGTCTTTTATCTTCCTATATTTAAAGTTTATTCAATGTTTATAAAGAGAGGTTGGTACACATAAAGCACTCAAGAGTTATCTGTTTTCTGAATGAGTAGATGAGTTGTTATTCATGAACTTAGTGAATGAAGTTATGCTGAACAACTCTTGAAATTATTCCAAAAGCAATCTTTCAATACTATAGAAGTCAAGTTAAACAAAGACTCCAACAGGATAAATAGAGGGTTATATTTGTGGACAAAATTCAAGAACAGATAACAAACATCACAAGTCTAGGATGGAGGAAAATTAAACTGATGATATGGGAATAAATATTATTCCCATATAAATATTTAACAAATATTCATAAATATTCTTTGGTAGTCTGTTACATGGAGGATCACACACACACAACTCAATACCTGCTACTACTGAAAATATAGGAACAATTAAAAGTGAATTCATTTAAGCTATGTAGGAATATATTATTTTACTATATTAGCAAAAGGTAGAAAAAAAAAACCAAATGCTTTTGTTTCTTGGTTTCATTGACCTTATTTTTTTAGAAGATTGTATGAAACATTTCAAAGTGGCATTTTAAATAATAACGAAAACCCAAAAAATGGAAACCAAAATATGGAGAATCTAAAAACAAGTTTTTAGCCTATTGGCTCTTTTCAGAATTTTTAATTTTAGAAGATTATATCTTGACCATATGAGGTGACATTATCTTTCTTTGCTTGATGAAAACCAAAATAATATACTTAATTTACTTTTAAAAAATCAAGAGAATTTGATGAAAGGCTAACGTCTCTGCATGATGAATACTCCCAACAATCCAAAAATATAAGAGAAATTCCCAAATCTAATAAAGGGTATCAATGAAAATATCAAAGTCAATATTACTCCCTACAGGATCACAAACAAGACAGGTACTTCTATTCACTACTTCTATTCACTGTCCTAATGGAGGGCCTCGGATCAAACCAGGGAAGGAAATAAGATATATTAAGTTTGAAAAGGACAAGCAGAACTATTTTAATTTACAGATCATAAGTTTATACATGTAGAAAATACAAAGTACCTCTAAACAAGCTGTTTAAGAGCTAGAACCTATTAGTGCATTGATACAGTCACCAAACACAAAAATCAATTTTATTTCTACTGCTACTGCTAAGTCACTTTAGTCGTGTCTGACTCTGTGTGACCCCATAGATAGCAGCCCACCAGACTCCCCCATCCCTGGGATTCTCCAGGCTAGCAAAAGCATTAGAAAATGCAATTAAAATGTCATTTATCAAATGCTTGGGAACTAATTTAATATAAGGTATGCAAGACCTCTTCTTGATTCCTCTCCAATAACTCTAGAATAGTTTTGATTTGAGAGATAAAAATCACATAGGAGATGAGAAATGTCCTCACTTTTGAGATCTGGGGTAACTAACATAAATCATGGCCTGGTACTCAGTGGTGACCAGTCCTTGCCACCTACAGACACTAATGTCAGGAAAGACCATTTCCTAAGGCTGCTCAATGAAATAGTGTTTTCAAAACCCCAAACAAGAGGTTGGTACCATCTGTTTGGCTGTTGAACTAAATCTGTTCTCATATTGACAGGTGTCCTAGCTCTGTTCTGGCTATTTCAGGGCATAATTAATTCCCTGTATCCACATTTTTCTTAACCCAATTAGTCCTAGCTCTGGATTTTATACTGGGCATTTAGGTCAATTAAGGTAAAAAAGCTATACAAAATAAAAGATAAAATTGTTATAAGTAGCCTTGTTTCCCAGGTTGCTCAGTGGTAGAGAGTCTGCCTGCCAACCAGGTGGACTATTTTTATTTACACATCATACGTTTGTACATGTAGAAAATACCCCTGCATTGGGAAGATCCCCTAGAGAAGGGAGGGGCAACCAACTCCAATATTCTTGCCTGGGAAATCGCATGGACAG
The DNA here is from genome assembly GCF_000754665.1 of Bison bison bison. Taxonomy (NCBI): domain Eukaryota; kingdom Metazoa; phylum Chordata; class Mammalia; order Artiodactyla; family Bovidae; genus Bison; species Bison bison. The sequence continues at coordinate 31,359 of NW_011494597.1, forward strand.
AGGAGCCTGGCGGGCTACAGTCCATGGGGTCGCAAAGAGTTGGACGGGACAGAGACTAAACAACAGCAACAATGCAAGTCCTCTAGAAAAATCTTAACATTAACAAAAGAAATTAGAGAGGACCTAAATTAATGAAAGAAATTAGAGAGGACATAAATAAAGAGGTTATGGATCTAAACACTCCATATGTTAAGAT
>NW_011494597.1:31654-33108 GCF_000754665.1 Bison bison bison
GTCTGGTGGGCTACAGTCCATGGTGTCCCAAGAGCTGGACACGACTGAGATACACACATCTTAGTTGCATGACCTTTGTATTCATCTGTGTTTTCTTAGTTCTAAACCACTCCACAAATTGTTTTCATTATTTCTGGCTCCTTTTTTGTCACACATCCTCAGTTCTTGGCTTCTTTGTAGTTTTCCTTTTGTCTTTTATCTTCCCACATTTAAAGTTTATTCAATGTTTATAAAGAGAGGTTGGTACACATAAAGCACTCAAGAGTTATCTGTTTTCTAAATGAATAGATGAGTTGTTATTCATGAACTTAGTGAAAGAAGTTATGCTGAACAACTCTTGAAATTATTCCAAAAGCAATATTTCAATACTATAGAAGTCAAATTAAACAAAAGACTCCAACAGGATAAATAGAGGGTTATATTCATGGACAAAATTCAAGAACAGATAACAAACATCACAAGTCTAGGATGGAGGAAAATTAAACTGATGATATGGGAATAAATATTATTCCCATATAAATATTTAACAAATATTCATAAATATTCTTTGGTAGTCTGTTATGTGGCAGATCACACACACACAAGTCAACACCCACTACTATTGAAAATATAGGAACAACTAAAAATGAATTCATTTGAGCTATGTAGGAATATATTATTTTACTATATTAGCAAAAGGTAGAAAAAAAACAAACGTTTTTGTTTCTTGGGTTCTTTGACTTTATTTTTTTAGAAGGCTGTACGAAACATTTCAAAGTGGCATTTTAAATACTAACAAAAACTAAAAAAATGGAAACCAAAATATGAAGAATCTAAAAATAAGTTTTTTAGCCTATTGGCTCTTTTCAGAATTCTTAATTTTAGAAGATTATATCTTGACCATATGAGGTAAAGTGATCTTTCTTTGCTTGATGAAAACCGAAATAGTGTACTTTATTTACTTTTAAAAAGTCAAGAGAATTTGATGAAAGGCTAACGTCTCTGCATGATGAATACTCCCAACAATCCAAAAATAAAAGAAAAATTCCCAAATCTAATAAAGGGTATCAATGAAAATATCAAAGTCAATATTACTCCCTACAGGATCACAAACAAGACAGGTACTTCTATTCACTACTTCTATTCACTGTCCTAATGGAGGGCCTCGGATCAAACCAGGGAAGGAAATAAGATATATTAAGTTTGAAAAGGACAAGCAGAACTATTTTAATTTACAGATCATAAGTTTATACATGTAGAAAATACAAAGTACCTCTAAACAAGCTGTTTAAGAGCTAGAACCTATTAGTGCATTGATACAGTCACCAAACACAAAAATCAATTTTATTTCTACTGCTACTGCTAAGTCACTTTAGTCGTGTCTGACTCTGTGTGACCCCATAGATAGCAGCCCACCAGACTCCCCCATCCCTGGGATTCTCCAGGCTAGCAAAAGCATTAGAAAATGCAATTAA
>NW_011494597.1:33208-33870 GCF_000754665.1 Bison bison bison
TTTTTTTTTTTTTTTTAAACATAGTATGATTATATTTTAATACACAACCAAAATACAAAACACCACAGTAAATTGACAGCAATAAAATATGGTATTTCATTTGCACTACACTTAGACATTGATATACCAAGGAAAATGAAAGGAAAAAAAAAACAGAGCAAAATGAAATAATGCAAGAGACTGTAAGGATTAAGCATGTATGAAGATGACAGGCTGAAAAGTTACAGAAGAAAGGCAATTTCTTTGTAACATCATATTGCCAAAAAATAAAAATGTAACATTTATACAGTTGTTGACTCATAACTCCTCCACTTCCCGTTAGATGTCCTCCTCATCTTCTTTGTCTTGGGCCAAGTATGTATGTAGCATGATAGCAAATGACACCCACTTCTCTTCAAGGTCACCCAGTATTGTGAGACTGAAGGAGGTGAGGGACAGACAAGTCTGTGGGTTCCAGTTGTCGTCATAGTTCAAGTGTGACTTTGTCTGTCACGGTTTGCCCATACTTTTGTCCCCATCAGACTTTCCTTTACAAATGTTGCCTTCAGTTCAGTTTTGTTCAGTTCAGTTGCTTAGTTGTGTGCGACTCTTTGTGACCCCATGGACTGCAGCACACCAGGTCTCTGTGTCCATCACCAACTCCCGGAGTTTACTCAAACTCA
>NW_011494597.1:33970-35025 GCF_000754665.1 Bison bison bison
TCTTCTGTCCCATATGAACTCTGAGTGACAGGCAGCTGATGTCCTGGTTTCTAATTATTTACAAGGAAGCAGGGGAGACCACAAACGCCCAGAGCAGTCTGGGGAACACCAAGATAATACATATATTTTATCTGTCAGTATATTATATTTATCACATGTTTTATATCCACCTTTTTATGCATAGTTGTGAAATTGATCACATTTGTAAATTCTTATTACCACCACTAAAATTAAGATACAGAACCATTCCACCACCCTAAAGAACTTGCTTTGCCAACCATCCCCACCTCTGCAACCCTTGAAACTGCTGATGCCTTGGTTTCCAATTATTTGTAACTAGGCAGAAGAGACCACAAAGGCCCACAACAGCCTGGGGAGCAGCTTGATATTCTAAAATATATATGCTAATATAATAATTACATATGCATACCAGGAAATTTATACTGCCAAAATTTTATTAAAATACAGATTGTGATCTGATACCTCAGTTTTATATGCACTTTGGTTTTGATGCATAGCTCTGTGAAACTTTATCACATGTATAGGCTCTTGTTACCACCATTAAAATCATGACATAGAATTGTTCCATCTCTCTAAAGAAACCCTCTTGGCACACCCTCCTGAGGCCTGCAATTCTTTACAATCCAGGTCACTACTGATCTCCTTTCATCTCTGTATTTTGTCCTGTTGAGACTGTTGAATAAGTAGAATCACACTATGTATACAATCATAATAATCCAGTAAGTGTAATCATACACCATGTAGCCTCTGAGGTTGATTGTTTTTTACTCAGCGTAACATCCTGAGATCCATCTGCTGCTGCTGCTAGGTCACTTCAGTCGTGTCCGACTCTGTGCAACCCCACAGATGGCAGCCCACCAGGCTCCCCACTGGGATTCTCCAGGCAAGAACACTGGAGTGGGTTGCCATTTCCTTCTCCAGTGCATGAAAGTCAAAATTGAAAGTGAAGTCGTTCAGTCGAGTCCGACTCTTCTCGACCCCGTGAACTGCAGCCCACCAGGCTCCTCCGTCCATGGGATTTTCCAGGCAAGAGT
>NW_011494597.1:35125-36439 GCF_000754665.1 Bison bison bison
TTGTCCTAAATGAATTCATAAATTCAGCACAATCCTAATCAAATTACCTCAATCTCTTGTTGTAGAAGCTATTCTATACCTTACCTGGAAGCGCAAAGGCCTAGAATAAGCCTTGAATAAGACAAAGAAAACATGACTTGCATTTCCAGATTTCAAAATGTCTATGAAGCCCCAGTAATTAAGACAGAATGGTCTCTTGGTATGAGGATAAAATAAGGACGTCAATAAACAGAGTCATGTCCAAAAAGAGGTCATAATACATGTGCCATCAGGTTTTTTTTCTCTAAAAGTGCCTATGCAGCTCCACTGGGGAAAAGTTGATCTTTCTAGGATGATAGCTAGAATAATTGGCTATTTTTATTTTTTGGAAGTAGCAGTGTTCTGTAGCTTTCTGTGTATAAGTTCTGTACATGTTTTATTAGATTTATGCCTAAGGATTTAGGGTCTTTCTTGAGCCATTGTAAATAGTATTATATTTTTAATTTAGGTATCCACATGTTTACTGATAGTATATAAAATGCATTTTATTTTATGTGTTTACCTTATATATCCTGAGACCTTCTGAACCCACTTAATAGTTATAGGAGTTTTGGAGGGCATATTCTTTGGGATTTTCTACATAGATAGAAAATAGTGGTAATTTGACTGCTTTTCTGGCTTAAAAGATTGTTTATATATTTATTCGCTTTACTGAACTGGCTACAACGTCCAGCACTTGCTGAAGGAGAGTGATTAAAGTGTATATTCTCCCTTTTTCCCTTCCTTAGGGAAAAGTATAGTCTTTTACCAATAAACATGCTAAGAGCTGTTGAGGAACTCCTCCATTATTCCTGTGTTTCTTAGAGTTTTCACCATGGTTGACTATTGGATTTTGGCAAATGCTTTTTCTACAAATTGCTGCTGCTGAACTAGCTCATCTTATTGTTGACTCATAACTCCTCCACTTCATGTTAGATGTCCTCCTCATCTTCTTTGTCTTGGGCCATGTATGCGTGTAGCATGATGACAAATGACAGCCAATTCTCTTCAAAGTCACCCACTATTGTGAGACTGAAGGAGGTGAGGGACAGACAAGTCTGTGGGTTCCAGTTGTCCTCATAGTTCAAGTGTGACTTTGTCTGTCACAGTTTGTCAATGCTTTTGTCGCCATCAGACTTCCCTTTACAAATGTTACCCTCAGTTCAGTTTTGTTCAGTTCAGTTGCTCAGTTGTGTGCGACTCTTTGCGATCCCATGGACTACAGAATGCCAGGCCTCCCTGTCCATCACCAACTCCCAGAGCTTATTCAAACTCATGTCCATTGAGTCAGTGATG
>NW_011494597.1:36539-37938 GCF_000754665.1 Bison bison bison
ATTTATCTGCTTTCTTAAAGTTTACAGAGTAGCGGTCTTTCCTTGCATTTGCCACTTCTGAACCCTGACGAATAACGTAAGTCATCTGTCCACTGGGAAGCTGCTTGTACCAGTAAAGGTAGTAAGCGCTCCAACTTGTTTCATACCGACAATTCAGGGTGACTGACTGCCCCACTTGGCTGGATACATCTGACTCGTCTTGAGTAACTTTCTGGGCCACACCAGATCCTGTGGGAAAAAAATCAGAAAACAAAGATGAAGCAGTGAATAAAATAGTGTAGGAGTTATTTAGGATCCAAAGACAAAAAATTGAAATCCTAAGATGCCTGCTTTTCTCCAGTCCTCCTTTCCTCTCCAAGTCCCTGTGAAGCTCCACGTGCCTGTGTGCAGTCCTTTCACCCTGAACATTCGCACCCACGTTTGGAAGCCTCCCTACCAGAGAAGCTGACGGCCAGGAACACCCAGAGCAGACTGGAGAGCAGCATGAGGCATGGATTTCCCTGCACAAATGTGCTTAGTTCTGCCTCAAGCTGAGAGTTCAGTGTCTTTGAGTGCCTGGCAGCTCATATACATACTACCCGGTACCTGCGTGACTCCCCGCAACAGGAAGTGAGGGTTGTCATGTTCATAGACCACATGGTCTGTGCACACATGGGAAAAAGTCTGGCTCACCACAAACCTTTACTTTGTCTGCTTGTCTTTCCCTGGTCACTAAATTAGGCAGATCCTGAAAGAAGGCATGAAAAAAGCAATCAGTATTAAAATTTGAGCAGAGGAGAACTGAATATTAGACAAGTTGACATACATTGATAATTATTCAGCAAAATAGTTTTGCCATCCTGTTTAAGATATAATTTACTATAGCCTATGAAACTTTCTGTAATCTACTAACAGGTCGTTCATTTAGACTATTCTTACTTTTCTCCATCCAGAAGGTAATGACTCTTTTAAAAAAACTTGCAGATCTTAGGCTTCTTGGCGAATGGAAATTTTATTCAAAATCATTAATATATCACTGTCTTTGTATTGAGTTTTGTGACTCTATTTAGGTTTTTCAATAAATAAAATTACTTCACCATGAAATGACAAAAAAATCAGTTCATCTGACTTTCAGCATCTATTCAGTTTTAAATTTTGAATGAAATTATACAGGAATAAAATATTCTTTTGACATTGAGTCTTATTTATTAGACTTTGAGGGAGATCAGGATATTCAGTCCTGTCCCCTCCACATATAGAATTGCATTTATTAGACCATGTGTCCTGGAGTTGTCCTGATGTCACATTTTCTATGTCATTGGTCCAAAATTTTCAGTCTCACTTGTTAGTGGCTCATTATTTTTCTCTTTGTAAAATAAATTCAAGATAAGTATGCCAGATCTTTCTGTGACATAATGCT
>NW_011494597.1:39569-40187 GCF_000754665.1 Bison bison bison
CAGTGCCAGTTCTTAGAATTTAAGTTCAAAAGAACTCATTAATGAGTGATACAGGGAGGAGAGTGTATATGAGGTTGAACCATCTATTCTTCTGTCCCATATGAACTCTGAGTGACAGGCAGCTGATGTCCTGGTTTCTAATTATTTACAAGGAAGCAGGGGAGACCACAAATGCCCAGAGCAGTCTGGGGAACACCAAGATAATACATATATTATACCTGTCAGTATATTATATTTATCACATGTTTTATATCCACCTTTTTATGCATAGTTGTGAAATTGACCACATTTGTAAATTCTTATTACCACCACTAAAATTAAGGTACAGAACCATTCCACCACCCTAAAGAACTTGCTTTGCCAACCATCCCCACCTCTGCAACCCTTGAAAACTGCTGATGCCTTGGTTTCCAATTATTTGTAACTAGGCAGAAGAGACCACAAAGGCCCACAACAGCCTGGGGAGCAGCTTGATATTCTAAAATATATATGCTAATATAATAATTACATATACATACCAGGAAATTTATATTGCCAAAATTTTATTAAAATACAGATCGCGATCTGATACCTCAGTTTTATATGCACTCTGGTTTTGATGCATAGCTCTGTGAAACT
>NW_011494597.1:40287-41347 GCF_000754665.1 Bison bison bison
GTTATTACTCTGCATATAAGTTAAATAAGAGGACTGACAATACAGCCTTGATGTACTCCTTTCCCAATTTGGAACCAGTCAGTTGTTCCATGTCCGGTTCTAACTGTTGCTTCTTGACCTGCATACAGGTTTCTCAGGAATTCCAGAAAAACATCTGTTTCATCTCCTTAAGAATTTCCCAGTTTGTTGTTATACACACACAGTTTTTTGTGTAGTAAATGAAACAGATGTTTTTCTGGAATTCCTTTGCTTTCTCCATGATAACATGAATGTTGGTAATTTGATCTCTGGTTCCTCTGCCTCTTTGAAACCCAGTTTGTGTATCTGGAATTTTTTGGTTCACATACTGCTGAAGGCTAGCTGAAGGATTTTAAGCATAATCTTACTGGTATGTGAAATGAGCAGAATTGCATAATAATTTGAACAATCTTTGTTATTACCCTTCTAGCACTGGAATGAATACTGACCTTTTCCAATCCTGTTCAAACACTTAGTATATGTCAATACCACAGAACTTAATGAAAGAACCAAAAGCAAACAAACAAGTAGAAAAGGAAGTATAGACAGAGTCTTCAAAACAGTGCCAGTTCCTAGAATTTAAGTTCAAAAGAATTCATTAATGAGTGATGCAAGGAGGAGAGTTTATATGAGGTTGAACCATATATTCTTCTGTCCCATATGAACTCTGAGTGACAGGCAGCTGATGTCCTGGTTTCTAATTATTTACAAGGAAGCAGGGGAGACCACAAATGCCCAGAGTAGTCTGGGGAACAGCAAGATAATACATATATTATATGTATCAGTATATTATATTTCGGAGAAGGCAATGGCACCCCATTCCAGTACTCTTGCCTGGCAAATCCCATGGATGAAGGAGCCTGGTGGGCTGCAGTTCATGGGGTCGCTAAGAGTAGGACATGACTGAGCGACTTCACTTTCACTTTTCACTTTCATGCATTGGAGAAGGAAATGGCAACCCACTCCAGTGTTCTTGCCTGGAGAATCCCAGGGGCAGAGGAGCCTGATGGGCTGCCGTCTATGGGGTCTCAAAGAGTCGGAC
>NW_011494598.1:0-1796 GCF_000754665.1 Bison bison bison
CTGCCCCTTTACGATCACACTCTAACTTCCCCTCTCAGACCGGAGCTCCCCTTCCCTGTTTGGCCTGGAGGAAATGCTGAGCACAGGGGAGGGTCCTGAGTGGTCCATGTGATGGAAAGGATGGTCGTCACCCTGACTCCTCCCAAGCCCTGACATCCCCCCTCTGCTGACTAGCTGCCAGCTCCTCGGACTGTGGTCCCCTCCTCGCTGTGTCCCGTGTCCTCGATCACAGTAAAGCAGCCCCTCATTCTTTAGAGCCGCCCGAGTGCTGCCCGGATGGTCCACGTCTGAGTCTCAGTGGTTGGGGTATTATGTGTAGCCACCGTTCTGGGGCGTGGAGACCCTCAGTCCCCCGAATGTCCCACCTTCACTCCACAGGGCTCGTGGCTCTTACTCTATTGAGCAGAGCCAGAGTCCAGCAGAGCCTGACTGAGGCATTCTTCCCTGACACCCACTAGGGGTTAGCAGATGGTCTTGTGGCCTAAGAACTAGGCTGGATCCTCTGGTCTGAGAGCAGGGGCAGGGTGGCCTGAAGTTGTGCGGTCCCCTCTATTTGGCCGGAAAAGGGTTTGGGGATGTGGAGATGTGTCCCCGCACTAGTAACTCATGTCACCTCCACCTTTGACAACTGATGAGACTTGGGACTCCTCTGTCTGGTCACCGTCCACAGCAGCTCTCAAAGATAACGGCACTCTCAAAGATGGTGTCTCACTCCAGCATGTTTCGGAAGATGTCACTTCCTGTCATGAACATCTGAGCTCCAGGAGGACACCAGGGGCGGGGCCTGGGTGGGTGGGGTTCCAGGGAAGTTTGCTGCAGCATTGGCATGGGAGTTTTCCTTGACTCTTAGGAGGTCCTGGGACATCACTGTGATGAGCTCAGTCAACTGGCCTCACTCCATGCCTCTCACGTCTGTCAGCAACCCTGGCAGAGAGTGTTTAGGAGTCTGAGCCTAAAAGCCTTCGTGGAGCTCTGGAGACTGAGAGCAAGGGCTCTCTGGGGCCCCTTCTTCTGTGCTGAGTGATGCTCTCTGTTCTTTGTGTCTTCCCTTGACTGCTGTAGGTGCTGGGCTAGGGCCCATCTGCTGACGTGAGGACAAAGCCTCACATGGAAGACATCAAATCCCCAGAGTCCTGGTGTGACGTGCACGTACGTCTCATCTGGACACTTCTGCCTGATGCTTATCTGGACACTGCTGCCTGAGGCTTCCTGGAAATGGCTGAAGCAGGTAAGACGAGCTGAGAGTGAAGGATGGGAGACTGTCTTCTGTGGTGTGGAACCCCTCACATGTCACTCAGGATCTTCATATTGACTGCTAGCAAAACCTGGAAATCCTTCCCTTTCTGGCATGAATCCACCCCTGTCCCCAACCATGCCCCACACAATCCCAGAAGAGTAAGTGAAGGAAGGGGATCCTTAGCCTGACAGTTCTCACTGTGGGCTCTTAGTTGACCACAGGGGCATTGCTCTTAAGTTCTGAGATGAATTTCTGTCCTTTTGTATAATTACTGTAATACTAGTCTTTCTCTTTTGGTCCCTGTGTGATAGTCTATTAAGGTGACCGTTGAAAAGGCACAGTTGTAATCCACTAACATTCCCTGGTGACTCAGGCAGTGAAGAATCCGCCTGCAATGTGGGAGACCTGGGTTCGATACCAGAGTTGGAAAGATCCCCAGGAGGAAGGCATGGAAACCCAATCCGGTATTCTTGCCTGGAGAATCAAAATGGCCACAGGAGCCTTTCAGGCTATAGTCCATGGGGTTGCAAAGTGTTGGACACAGCTGAGCAACTCAGCA
>NW_011494598.1:1896-2393 GCF_000754665.1 Bison bison bison
GTTTCCATGTCCTGGCTATTGTAAATAGTGCTGCAATGAACTTTGGATACAGGTGTCTTTACAGTTATTCCTTTCTCAGTGTATATGCACAGTATTTCTATTGCTGGGTTATATGATAGCTTTAATCCTAGGTTTTAAAGGAATCTCCCTACTGTTCTTCATAATGGCTATATCAGTTTCCATTCCCACCAACAGTGGAAGAGAGTTCCCTTTTCTCTAAGCTCTCAGTAGCATTTACTGCTTGTACAATTTTTGATGATGGCCATTCTAACCATTATGAGATGATACCTTAGTGTAATTTTGATTTGCATTTTTCTCATGATGAGTGTTGTGCATCTTTCCATGTGGTTGTTGACCCTTTGTATTTCTTTTTTTAAAAGAACAGATTGAGGATTAGAAAAAGGTCAGCAGATAGTATAGACAGTTCCCATCCAGCCACTCTTCCTCCACTTGATATCGTCTGTTATTAACATCTTGTATTGGTTCAATGGATACGA
>NW_011494598.1:2493-3521 GCF_000754665.1 Bison bison bison
TTCTGTGCAGTCTCTACGCATGCTGAATGATTTTCAAAAATTGCTAGGAGATATTAATTGGCTGTGGCCATCTGTCAGCATCCCCACCTATGCCTTACAAAATCTATTTAAAATTTTAAAGGAATCCCCCAACCCTAATAGCCCTAGGCAGCTAACAAAAGAGGCCAAAGAAGAACTGGCCTTAATGGAGAAACACATTCAACAATCTTTTTCAACTCGGCTAGATTATGATCATCCAGTTTCTTTAGATATATTCCCCACTGAACATTCACCCACTGCAATTATAGCTCAACATAGCCCAATAGAATGGGTATATTTACACACTAAACATCTAAAAAAAAAATTGTAGCATATATTGAGAAAATAGGGCACTTAATTATGTCAGGAAGAAGCCATGTACAAACTTCGACTGGATTTGATCCATATGCAATACACGTTCCCTTGACAAAAAAGGAATTACAAATTGCCTTACAGTATAACCTGACCATGCAAATGGCATTGAGTGATTTTCAGAATGTTATCTCATTTCATTTACCAAAAGAAAAATTATAGGACTTTCTACAATGTACTAAATTCATTGTAACTAATATCATTGCATCCCAGCCTATTATCAATGCACACATCTATTTCATTGATGGCAACAAGAAAGGCATAGCAGGGATTGTCGGCCCTGATACCAAAGAGAAATTACCCAGTACCTATTCTTCAGAACAAAGAGTTGAATTATATGCTTTATATGCTCTTTTGTCGCTTCAACCATTATCCTTCAACGTATATACTGATTCCAAATACCTTGCTTCCCTTTTTCCTGATTTTGTTACCGCCTTTTTATACAACCTAGATGAAGAATTATATAGTCTCTTTTCACAGACTCAAGCTTTAATTCGCTCATGTACAGAACCTTTCTTTATTGCACATATACATGCTCATTCAGGTTTACCTGGCCCTCTGATCACAAGAAATGATGCTGTTGACAGGCTCATAGCTCCCATTTTTACATCTGCCAATGATGAACATGCTAATCTTCA
>NW_011494598.1:3621-6980 GCF_000754665.1 Bison bison bison
CCATGCTCCACCCGTCCATCCCTCAAAACCTCACTTGGAACCACTGACAACTACTGAACTTTTTACTCTTTAAAAGGTTTGCGTTTTCCAGAATATAATGTTGATGGCATCATACAGTATGTCAGCTTTTTATACTGGCTCTTTCTGCTAATCAATATATGTTGAAATTTCTCTATATCTGTTTATGGTTTGAAACTTTTTTTTTTTCAGGGCTGAATAGCTTTCCATCATGTAGAGTACCATAGTTTCTTTACCCACTCATCTGCTGAAGGTCATCTTTGGTGATTTTTAGTTTTTGGCAACCATGAATTAGTCTGCTATTAAAATTTGTTTGAAGGTGTTTGGATGGGCATAAGGTTTTGACACTTTTGAGTAAATACCCTAGCATTCATTTGCTAGTCATATGATAAGACTATGTTTAGCTTAAAACAAATTGCCAGTTTCCAAAGTATTTGTATCACTGCATTCCTTTTAGCAATGAGTTAGAGTTCCTATTTGTCCACAATTTTGCCAGTATTTGATATCGTGAGGTGTTTATTTTTGCGTTAGCCCTATTATGGGTTGTTTTTTTATTGTTGTTTTGATCTGAAATTCCCTGAAGACATATGATGTAGATCATCTTTTCATATACTCTTTACCATCTGTTTATATTATTCAGTGAGAGGTCTATTCAGCACTTTTAAGCATTTTTACATTGACTTCCTTGTTTTCTTATTGTTGAGTTGTAAGTATTCTTTGTATGTTTTTGCTACATATTTAATTTCTGATATGTGTCCTACAATTCTTTCTTCCCAGTTTGTGACTTAGCTTTTCATTCTCTGAATACAATCCTTGTGTGATTTTTTTTCTATTAATTTCTTTTTCTGGTTTTGAAATTAAAATGTAATGCTGGCCTCATGGAAGGAATGAAGAAGTGTTCCCTTTGCTTCTATTCTCTGAAATAGATTGTAGAGAACTGTTATCATCTCTTCTTTAAATTTTTGTTATATTTCATCAGTGAAATCATCTGGGCTTGTTGCTGTCTTTATTGGAAGCTTATTACTTATAGATTAAATTTCTTTAATAGAAGCAGACCTATTCAAACTATGTATTTTTCCTTTCAAAATTTTGGTTAGTTATATCCTCAAGCAATTTCTTAATTTAACTTTTATATTTGAAGGTACAAAGTTGTTTATGATATTCATTTATTATCCTTTTAATGTCCATCATATCAGTCATCATGTCTCTTCTTTCATTTCTACTATTCATAATTTAATTTGTGTTTTCTCTTTTTTTCTTGATTATGGTGCTGAGACTTTTATCATTTTTTTTTTTCTTTAGAGTTACAGCTTCTGGTTTTGTTGTTTTTCTCTATTGTCTTCTTTTTTCCAGTGTCATTAATTTCTGCTTCATTTCTTTTTCCTCTTTTTCCTTTCACAAGTTTACTAAGATGGAATGGTAAATTATTAATTTTAGGTTTTTCTAATATAGGCATTCAATGCTGTATATAGCTCTTTACAGATTTTGCTATATCCCACAACTTCTGATAAATTGTAATTTTGTTTTCAGTTAGTTGAAAATATTTCAAGACTTATTATTAGATTTTCTCTTTGGCCCACATGTTATTTAGAAGTATATTTTTTAATCTCCAAATACTCTCAATGTTACTGCTATCATTTTGTTGTCAGTTTCTAGTTTATTTTGATCCCAGTGTGAGAGCACTCTTTATATCATTTCTATTCTTTTAAGTTTGATAATGTGAGTTTTATGGCATAGAATGTGATCTGTCTTGCTGTATGTTCCATGTGAATTTGAAAACAATGTGTTTTCTGCTGTTGTTAAGTATTCTATAAATGTCATTTAGATCTAGTTAATTGTTGGTGTTTTTCAGTTCAACTACACCTTACTGATTTTCTGCCTACTGAGTCTGACAATTCCTAAAAGACATATATTGACATCTCTAGGTGTAAGAGTATTTCTGCATCATCAATATTTGCCTTGTGTATTTTAACACAGTTTTTTTTGGTCCAAACACATTAAGGGTTGTTATGATTTCTTTGAGAATTGACCACTTAATCATTACATAATGCCTATCTTTACTCCTGACTTTCTTGTTCTAAATACTGCTTTGTTTGAAGTAAATTTAGGTAGTCCACCTTTTTTTCCCACTTATATTAGCATGGTATAGTTTTCTCCATCACATTATTTTTAATCTATTTTATCTTCAAATTTACAGTGGATTTCTTATACACAGCATAAGGTTAGGTATATTTTTGTTGCTTCAATTCTTTTCATCAATATCTTCCTTTTAATTGGTCTATTTAGACTATTAGCATGAAAAGTGATTATGCATAGTATTGGATTAACAGTATTTGTAACTGTTTTCTATTTATTGAACTTATATTTTGTTCCTTTTAAGATATTCTTTTTCTGCATTCTCTAGCTTTGAATCAAGATTTAACTGTATTTTGTTTTCTGTTCTCTTTAGCATATCAGTTATACTTCTTAACATTTTTTAATGGTTTCTGTAGAGTTTGCATCATACAATTGCAACTTATTCAAATCCTCTTAGAGTAACACGATCCTGCTTGAAGGTTGGTCCGTGTATCTCGTAGCAGATATTCCTAGTTCTTCCTCTTCTGTCCTTTGTATCATTTCTGCCATTTATTCCTTTTATTCAGAATATATAATCACTGGATATATTGTAGTTATATTATTATTTTGGAAAAACAGCTATGTTTTTGCTCAACTGAACATAATAAAAAGCTTTATGAGATCTTCATTTATTTTTTCTCTAACTCTGTTACATTCCTTGTGTAGGCAAAGTTTGTGACCTGTATCATTTTCCTTTTCCCAGAAGAATTTGTTTCGGCAATTCTTGCAGAGTAGATCTACTGGTGACAACTTTCCATCAGTTTTTGTTTGTCCATTTAAGGATCTGTTTCTCATTACCATTGAAGGATTTTTTTCCCCTGGTTACAGAATTCTAGGTTGATTTTAGTGTTTCTTTTTTTTCTCTCTCTTTCAATGATTTAAAAAGTTAACTCTAGTCTTTTCATGATAGCATGGTTTCTGAAGAAATGGTCCTGGTGGTTTAGTAGCTAAGTCATGTCTGACTCTTGTGACCCATGGACTGTAGCCTGCCAGGCTCCTCTGTCCATGGGATATTCCAAGCAAGAATACTGGAGTGATTTGCCATTTCCTTCTCCAGAGGATCTTCCTTACCCAGGGATTAAACCCAGGTCTCCTGCATGGCAGGCAGTTTCTTTAGCAACTGTGCTACCAGGGAAGCCCTTTCTGAAGAAAAACCTTAGGTAATTGTTACTCTTTTCCTCTCTAGTTTTTTTTTTTTTTTTTTTTTTTTTTTTTTTCTTTTTTTT
>NW_011494598.1:7080-8713 GCF_000754665.1 Bison bison bison
CCCTGCCAATTTAACCTATGATATACTCACTGGAACAAGAGCCATGGCTGATATGATTGCACAAATAGCTAATATTACCCCTTAGATGTTACATTTCATTAAAGAAACTGCCTACAAGGCATAAGCAAAGATTGATAGCACTAACTCTGATGGTTCATTTGTTAAGATTATTCAAGGACATGAAGAGGAATATTCTCAATTTATAGGAAAATTAAAGGATGCAATTGAGAAATCTGTTAAGGATGTGACTTTACAAAATATTATTTTAAAACAACTTGCTTTTGAAAATGTTAATGAGGAATGTCAATCCATGCTTAGACCAGTTCAAGAGACTGGCTCTCTTATGGAATATTCGAAAGCATATAAGGATATCGGATCTATGTCCCATAGAACAAAATTGGTGGCATTAGAAACCTTTAATGTACAAAAGGCTGCTAATGCCAAATGTTTTAACTGTGGGAAGCCCAGCCATATGAAAAAACAATGCCACATGCCAACACAGGCCAGAAAAAATAATACTACTTCTAATAAGAACAGACCCCCAGGAGAATGTCCAAGATGTAAAAGGGGGTTCCATTGGCTGAATGAATGTCATTCTAAATTTGATAAGGATGGAAACACCTTGAACCCCGATGCACAACAAAAACAATGGGGAAAATAATAATGGGGCCATCCTCTAGCCCCACTACAAAAGGAGAACCTAATGTTATGACGCTACAAGCAGCTACATCTAAGAGTGCTTGCATTGATATACCTAGTCCTTATGATATGGAACTAATAGAATTATACAACCCCCACCAAATTCCCACTGGATATTATGACCCGATTCCACCCGGAACAATGGGACTGATTTTGGGACGTAGTAGCTGCACAATGAGAGGTTTAATGGTATTGACCAGTGTTATGGACGAAAATTATGAAAGGGAAAAACATATTATGGTAAATGTTGTGAAAATGGGAAATGTATACTTACAAAAAAGGGAACATTTTGTACAGTTATTACTTTTACCATATGTCAAGCCAATGAAGGCATCTGATAAAGTTCGACAAGGAGGCTTTGGCAATACCAACCTTACTGCTGCACTATCCACCTTATTAAAGGAATATCGGAAACCCATTCTTACTTTACGCATACGGGGAAAAAATTTCACAGGCATGTTAGATACCAGAGCTAACATTTCAATCATTAGAGCTGCAGAATGGCCCCTCGATTGGGGTAAGGTTATGGCTCCTTCTAGACTATTAGGAGTAAATAAAGCTGATGCCACACAAACTTTTGTCAGTGCATCCTATTTACAAGTGTATGGCCCTGATCAAATTGTAGCTTATCTTAAACCATATATTACTAATATCCCAGTCAATTTATGGGGATAAGATTTTCTTGAATAAACGAAAGCCACAATTTCTTTAAATGAACCTTTTAATGGGGGCCATTGAGTTAACAACGCTGCCCCTCGATTGGGAATCTGATACCCCAATATGGACACCTCAGTGGCCCCTAACCAAAGAAAAATTGGCAGCTCTTATGCAGTTAGTTAATGAACAATTACAAAAAGCTCATATAGGACCTTCATTTTTCCCGTGGAATTCCCCTATTTTTGTAATAAAAAAGAAATCAGGAAAATGACGAATG
>NW_011494598.1:8813-9524 GCF_000754665.1 Bison bison bison
ACTCTGGACTAGTGCACATCAGGGGACTTGTCTGATGAAGGTCACTTTATCAGTCTTGTGAACTTGAGAAGACTGCAAGTTATCCATCTATAAATGGAGTCTGCTAAATCCCATCCTGCATGAATGCTGGAATTCATGTATACATATAAAGCAGTCATACTGATTAAGAAACACTGGTCTTTAATTTAATGGTGGTTATGATTATTATGAACCTCCAAAATACCACCTTCCTATCTGAGGTTATTTTTATCCAGTAGATAGCAGAGACTATGCAGTGCATTGGGACAAAAAAATAAATATTCTTAAAAGAGCTAAATTAAGGCAAAGTATATTTTATTTTTACCAAAAAAAAAAAAAAATAGAGGAAATAAGGCAAACTACAAATTAAAAGCTTTTTCCTTTATATTTGCCTAATTGTTTTTTGGTTTTTCAATATTTTCTGTGGTCATGTTTCACATTACCATGAAAATCTCTCTTTCAGCGACATATTCAGTTCAGTTCAGTTCAGTTGGTCAGTCGTGTCCGACTCTTTGTGATCCCATGAATCGCAGCACGCCAGGCCTCCCTGTCCATCACCAACTCCCGGAGTTCACTCAGACTCACATCCATCGACTCAGTTATGCCATTCAGCAATCTCATCCTCTGTCGTCCCCTTCTCCTCCTGCCCCCAATCCCTCCCAGCATCAGATCTTTTCCAATGAGTCAACTCTT
>NW_011494598.1:9624-9907 GCF_000754665.1 Bison bison bison
TGTAATTTTGTTTTCAGTTAGTTGAAAATATTTCAAGACTTATTATTAGATTTTCTCTTTGGCCCACATGTTATTTAGAAGTATATTTTTTTAATCTCCAAATACTCTCAGTGTTACTGCTATCATTTTGTTGTCAATTTCTAGTTTATTTTGATCCCAGTGTGAGAGCAGTCTTTATATTATTTCTATTCTTTTAAGTTTGATAATGTGAGTTTCAGAGAAGGCAATGGCACCCCACTCCAGTACTCTTGTCTGGAAAATCCCATGGACAGAGGAGCCTGGT
>NW_011494598.1:10007-10380 GCF_000754665.1 Bison bison bison
CGAAAGCACTATAGCCCACCAGGTTCTTCTCTTCATGGGATTTCCCAGCCAAGAATACAGGAGTGAGTTGCCATTACCTTTTCCAGGGTATCTTCCCCACCCAGGGATCAAACCTGCGTCTCCTGCATTGGCAGGTGGATTTTTTACTGCTGAGCAACGAGGGATGGTATAAGCTATGTGAATTATGGCTATTCTAAAATCCTAATCTGATATTGAAAATGGTATCCTATATCTGAGTGTGATTAATTTCTTTCATTGTTTCATCAGACTAGACATTCTTGCTTTTTAACATAGTTTACAATTGTTGGTTGAAGGCTGAACATAAGTTATTGGATAATATGAACTGATTTAAGTGGGCTTTTAGCATGAGAGT
>NW_011494598.1:10480-11233 GCF_000754665.1 Bison bison bison
TCAGTCTTCCTTATGGCCCAGCTCTTACATTTGTACATGACTACTTGGAAAAGTCATAGGTTAGACTATAGGTACCTTTTTTGACAAATTGATATTTCTATTTTAAATATGCTAAGTTTCACATAGCTTTCCTTTGAAGGAGCCAGCATCTTTTAGTTACATGCCTGAAGTCAGTATCCACAAAGATACTGGGGCCCAAGAAAATAAAGCCTGCCACTGTTTCCACTTTTCCGCATCTATTTTACATGAGATGATAAGAACAGATGCCATGATCTTAGTTTTTTGGATGTTGACTGTGAAGCAGGCATTTTCACTCTCTTCTTTCAAACTCATCAAAATGCTCTTTAGTTCCTCTTTGATTTCCTCCTTTAGAGAGGTATCATCTACATATCTGAGGTTGTTCATATTTCTTACAACAATGTTGATTCCAGCTTGTGATTTATTAGGCCAACATTTTGCATGATATAATCTGCATGGACGTTGAATAAGCAGGGTGACAATACACAGCCTTGATATCCACCTTTCCCACTTTTGAACCAGACCACTATTCCATGTGCTGTTCTGATACTTCTTAAACTTCATACATGTTAATTTGGCAGCAGGTATGGTGGTCTAGTATTCCTGTCTCTTAGAATTTTCCACAGTTTGTTGTGATCCCCACAGTCAAAGGCTTTCAGTTCAGTCACTCAATTGTGTCCAACTCTTTGTGACCCCTTGGACTGCAGCATGCCAGGCTTCCGTGTCCTTTACCAC
>NW_011494598.1:11333-12236 GCF_000754665.1 Bison bison bison
CATACTATTCTGTTTGAGACTTCTTTTTCCTAAGGTGCTCAGGAAATTCTTCTTGTTGCCTTCATGTAGACTGCATACATTTTTCTAAGGTTTCTTTGTAACTACATTTTTCTTATTGTTGCTTTCGTTTATGGTGTGTTTTCTATTACATGGTTTGAGTATTGTTGAATCTTCCAGACCAGTCTCTTGATTTTGCTGTGTTGCTCATTTTATGCCAGATTTCTGAAGTTAGTTATCTGTGTCAATGTTTTCTGTGTCTGTTTCCTAAGAATTTTAATTCGAGGATCAAATTCTTACTGTGATATTTTGTTTTTCATTATTGCTGACTTTTATTCATTTTGCATTGGTGCATGTAACTCTGTACTGGCTATGTGTTCTTATCCATAATTTTTTCTAGTTTTTAAATTAGTAGAGTTTTAAAAAGTTGTTTTTATCGACAGATCCTTGCTTTATAATGTTGTGTTGTTTCTGCTATACAAGAGGATGAATCAGCTCTACCTATACATATTCCTCCTGCCTGATGAGACTTCCTCCCACCCCCTCATCTCACCCCTCTAGGCTGTCACACAGCACCAAGCTGAGCTCCCTGTATTATATAGCAATTTCCCACCAGCTATCTTTTGTACACATGGGACTCGATATTTGTCAGTGGCACGCTCTCAATTTGTCCTACACAAGCCTTCCTTTGCTGTGTCCACAGGTCCATTCTCCACATCTGTGTCACTATTCCTGCCCTTCAAATAGGTTTGTGAGTACCATTCCTACTTTCCACATATATGTGTTAATGTACGTAACTTTTCTGTTTCTCACTTACTTTGGTCCATAAACAGGCTCTAGGTGCATCCACCTCAATACAAGTGACTTAAATTAGTTCCTTTTTATGGCTAATATTCCATTATATGT
>NW_011494598.1:12336-13397 GCF_000754665.1 Bison bison bison
CCAGATGCCATGATCTTAGTTTTCTGAATGTTGAGTTTCAAGAAAACTTTTTCATTCTCCTCTTTCACTGTCATAAAGGGGCTCTTCAGTTCTTCTTCATTTTCTGCCATAAGGGTGGTATCATCTGCGTATATGAGGTTATTGATATTTCTCCCTGCAGTCTTGATTCCAGCTTGTGCTTCATCAAGGCTGGCATTTCACAGATGTAGTCTGCATATAAGTTAAATAAGCAGGGTGGCAATATACAGCCTTGACATACTGCTTTCCCGATTTGGAACAAGTTTGTTGTTCCATGTCCAGTTCTAACTGTTACTTCTTCACCTGCATACTGATTTCTCAGGAGGCATGTAAGGTCGTCTGGTATTCCCACCTCTTTAAGAATTTTCCACAGTTTGTTGTGATCCACACAGTCACAGGCTTTGGTGTAGTCAATAAAGCAGAAGTAGATGTTTTTTTGATGATCCAATAGATGTTGGGAATTTGATGTCTGGTTCCTCTGCCTTTTCTAAATCCAGCTTGAACATCTGAAAGTTCACGGTTCTTGTATTGTTGAAGCCTGGCTTGGAGATTTTTGAGGATCACTTTGCTAGCATGTGAGATGATCTTCCTTCAGCTCCAGGCCAAACACCAGCTCCACGTGCTCAGAGGCTCTCCTGAGGGTCTCGGGCAAGGGCTGCCTGTACTTCCTGCTCACGACCTTCAGCAGGGCGTTCTGAGTGATGGTCTCCTTCTTGGTGTACTTGTCCAGCAGGACCTCCACCAGCATGCTAGCCTTCCTGGCCAGAGGATCTTTGTGAGTGCTCTGAGTGGCAGGGGCTGCCTGGGAGCCACCTGCACTTTCCTCCTCTGGGTCCTGGGCTCCTTCATCAGATCCTGCGCAGGAAGGTCCTGCATCAGGAGAGCTAGCAGCCATGGCTCCCTGAAGCTCCTGGTGATCGCCAGCAGCAGGGGAGCTTGGGGGAGAACCCTGAGGGACAGACGAGGGAGAGGATGGGCACTCCTCTCCTGGGGCTGCAGCAGCACTGGCCTGGGCCTCCTGAGTGTCCCCCTGGACCTGGTGG
>NW_011494598.1:13497-13998 GCF_000754665.1 Bison bison bison
TGACATTCAGAGTCAGGATGAAAATTGGGGCAAGACCCCCATATCCAACCCCTTCCCCCGACCCTGTTCCCTCTCCTGCTCTGAAGTTGACACTGATACCTTCCCTGTCACCCGGGAGGAGGAGAGGAGGGAGTGCTCAGCCCCTGACCGAAGGGTCAAGTGACCTGATGGTCCGCTGCCTGCAGGGTCCCCCTTCAAAACTAAGCTCTAACTTCCCCTCTCAGACTGCAGCCCCCCTTCCCCGTGCTAGGCTTGGAGGAAGTGCTGGCCACAGGGGAGGGTCCTGAGTCGGCCATGTGATGCAAAGGATGGTCATTACCCTGACTCCTCCCGAGCCCTGACATCCTCCCTCTGTTGACCTGCTGCCAGCCCTTCAGAACGAGGTCCCATCTTCCCCGAGTGTCCTGTGTTGGTGATTGCAGTCAGGGAGCCCTCAGCCTTTAGAACTCCCCAGATGCTGACCGGTTGCTCCCCGGCCAAGTCACGCTGGGTAAAGGGTTA
>NW_011494598.1:14098-14318 GCF_000754665.1 Bison bison bison
AACAGAGCCAGGGTCCAGCAACCCCGCACCCAGATCCACCACCCCTGGACCCAGGTTATGTCCCGAGAATGCACGTGCATAGCCGATGGACATTGGACCTAAGAGCCTGGTCCAAGCCTCCGGGCATAGAGCACATGCGGGGTTGCCGGTGGGCTGTGAAGTCCTCTCTTTTCAGATGGAAAAGGTATTGGGGGTGCCAGGGCGTATCTATGTAACTATC
>NW_011494598.1:14418-14906 GCF_000754665.1 Bison bison bison
CCAGATAAGCTGTTTCTGGCAGTGTAAACTGTTCTAAAGAGCAGGAGGAACATCATAATTGCTCCTGGTTTAATAGATCAAGCTTTGGAGGCTTTCATAAATCTAAGACAAGTTTCTGGACTGATAAGGACATATTGCTGAATTGGTATAATGGGGGCTTATCACCCCCATGACCCAGGATTGTTGTCCCCATTGTGGGGCCAAAGCAATGGCACACTTGGAAAATTCCAGCAGCTTTAGAGCACTTTGCTAATGTTTATGGGACTATGGGTGCGTTTCGTCCTTCTAATTATACCTTCCTATACAATAGTACTGGCTATATTCAATCGTGTGTTCACCTTCCGTACTTGTTTATTGTAGGGCATTTTGATATTGACTTATCGGCCAAGATTGTCAATTGTACTGCATGTGCATTGTATACCTGCCTTAATCACACCATTTCATATCACAATGCTAGCATTGCGCTAGTTAAACAAAGATCTGAGTTA
>NW_011494598.1:15006-15342 GCF_000754665.1 Bison bison bison
TCTGCTATTAAAATTTGGTTGAAGGTTTTTGGATGGGCTTAAGGTTTTGGCTCTTTTGAGTAAATACCTTAACGTTCATTTGCTAGATCATATGAAAAGACTATATTTAGCTGAAAAGAATTTGCCAGACAGTTTCCAAAGTATCAGTATCACTACCTTCCCTTAAACAATGAATTCATTTCCAGTAGTTTGCCTGTTTCCTCTTCATTGATTTGGACTTCTTGTTTCCAGTTTGTTCCTTCATTTGTGTAGTATTTCTTTTCCTTTTTCATTATTATTATTTTAGTTATCATGTTTGAGGTCTCCTTTTCCCAGGATTCAAGATTGAATTCTTTC
>NW_011494598.1:15442-16172 GCF_000754665.1 Bison bison bison
GTCCTTTTGTACAATTACTGTGATACAAGCTTTTCTCTTTTAGTCCATGTGTGACAGTCTCTTAAGCTGGTCATTTACAAGAGCCAGTTGTCATCCACTAACAAAGTTTCTGCTGGTTATTGCATGACCTCTGGGCCATACTGCCATGTCCATCCCAAACTTTGGTGCCCCATGATCCTGGCATGGGGCTCTGAGATGCTGCCTCAGGTTCCTTCAGTGAACTAGTAGAGGTTCATGGTCCCACGGCCCAGTGGAAGAATCAACCGCTCTAGTTTAAAGCCTTTTCCAGCTGATCCTGTTGTCTTTTTCCTTTGTGGCCTGCACACCTGTGTCAGCCTCAGAGTACTCCCCCACCTGGGTACTCATAGGGTCAAGTTCAATGAAGACTTATTGTTCCTCAGGGATTATTTAGTTTTGTGTTCTTGCTTTTGTTAGTAGTTGTCTTTATTCCTTGTGTAAGTTTTCCATGGTTTGTTCTGGGTACAGGAAACAGCCGCCCACGTGTGACTGTGGTCTCAGCTACTCTGGATGTGGTACTCAATCTGTAAAGGATTTAAGGAAAACGGACAGTCTTAAAATTTGTCCTCATGAAAACACATAACATAGTATTCTGTTTGAGATTTCTTTTTCCTAAGGCACTCAGGAAATTCTTCTTGTTGCCTTCATGTAGAGTGCATACATTTTTCTAAGGTTGTTGCTTTTGTGTATGGTATGTTTTCTATTACATGGT
>NW_011494598.1:16272-16659 GCF_000754665.1 Bison bison bison
AGCAGGAAGAATTTGTGAGCCCGAGCCTGAAAGCCTTCCTGGAGCTGCTGAGACAGACAGTGAGGACACTCTGGGGCTCCTTGTGTGCTGAGTGATGCTCTCTGTCCTCTATCCCTGTCTTCCCCTGAATGTAATGCTACGTTACGTCCCATCTGCAGACCTGAGGGTAATGCCTCACCTGGAAGATGTCAAATCCCCAGACTCCTGGTGAGAAGTGTACCAGCATCTCATCTGGACGCTTCTGCCTAAGGCTGCTGCAGGTAAGATAAGCGAGAGGCAATGATGGGAGAATACCTTCTGTGGTGTGGAACCCCTCACACTCACTCAGGATCTTCATATTGACTGCAGGCAGAGCCTGGAAACCCTTCCCTTTCTGGTATAAAACCA
>NW_011494598.1:19314-19622 GCF_000754665.1 Bison bison bison
GATAGAGACATTCAAACTGCAGTAATTGCTTCGATCCTGACACCTAGAAAACTTCTTGACTGACTACCGGGCTCAGAAACTGGTTTATAACCAGCTCCAATCATTAACGTCTGCTTTTCTTTTGTTTCCATAGAAATGCCTCTTATTAACAACTACCTGATACCGCTTGCACCCTAGACCTAGCTTTGGGAGCCCACCTGCATCACCACCTATTGAAATGAGATACCACTCTTCAAATGAACTGACCTGTTCTCAGAATGATGCAACTGCTGCCATGAAATGGAGGACTCCACTAATCCATTCTCTCT
>NW_011494598.1:19722-20424 GCF_000754665.1 Bison bison bison
ACACAGAAATTTGATAAATTGTACATTTGTCATTATAATTGAAACACTAATTTTTCTCTCCCTACCGTACCACTCCAGAAATTAGAAACTCTCAGTGTTCTTATTTCCTTAGGGAAATAGTTATTTTTCAAAAGTTCAGTAAGAATCTGTTCTTATAGTGGGACACAAGTGGAAACATTGATTACACTACAGAGACTTTGACTGGAATGTCATATTTGACACACACAGGTGGACTTGGATATGACCAGATAACTTCAGGAAACTAAGGTTAGCCATCAGTTCAGTTCAGTTCAGTCACTCAGTCGTGTCCGACTGTTTGCGACCCCATGAATTGCAGCATGCCAGGCCTCCATGTCCATCACCAATTCCCAGAGTTCACTGAAATTCAGGTCCATTGAGCTGGTGATGCCATTCAGCCATCTCATCCTCTGTCGTCCCCTTCTCCTCCTGCCCCCAATCCCAGTATCAGAGTCTTTTCCAATGGGTCAACTCTTCGCGTGAGCTGGCCAAAGTATTGGAGTTACAGCTTTAGCATCAGACCTTCCAAAAAACACCCAGTTCTGATCTCCTTTAGAATGGACTGGTTGGATCTCCTTGCAGTCCAAGGGACTCTCAAGTGTCTTCTCCAACACCACAGTGCAAAAGCATCAATTCTTCGGTGCTCAGCTTTCTTCACAGTCTAACTCACACATCCATACATGA
>NW_011494598.1:20524-21750 GCF_000754665.1 Bison bison bison
TTTTGCGTGGGTCTATACATTCCTTTCTGCTGGTCATGTACTCCTGTCCACTCTCAGCTGGTATTCTGCATGCACTTCTGTGTCTGAAAGTGTATTCCTGATGTATCCGTGGAGAGCCATCAATTCCACATCCACCAACTCCTCTTGCCATCTTTTTCCTCCTGGGCAAGATTCGTGAGAGTCCGTTGGACTGCAAGGTGATCTAACCAGTCAATTCTAAAGCATATCACACCTGAATATTCATTGGAAGGACTAATGCTGAGGCTGAAGCTCCAGTATTTTGGCAATCTGATGTGAAGAACTGACTCATTGGAAAAGACACTGATGCTGGGAAAGATTGAAGGCAGGAAGAGAAGGGGACAACAGAGGATGAAATGGTTGGCATCACCTACTCAATGGACATGAGTCTGAGCAAGCTCTGGGAATTGGTGATGGACATGGAAGCCTGGTGTGCTGCAGTCCATGGGGTTGCGAAGAGTCAGACACGACCGAGAGACTGAACAGAACAGATGAGTCATCAAAATATTCTTGTCATTCCTATATTTTCTGGACGAGTTGAAGCCTTACCTTGCTGCAAGGCTGATTCCCTTACGGTGGCAAAGAAAGTGTGAGAAAATGTGTTCTCTGCTTGGTTTATCAAGTGTGATCCAGGCACACATTTCTCTGGGCAAATTATACAAGCTTTAACCAAAACCTTGAAGGCTTCTTGAAATTAACCATTGTCCATATGAGCCACAAACTTGAGGGAGGATTGACAGAAACAATACAAAAACTGGACTCTGGCAATTTAAGAATTAGGAACACGGGGCTTTCAGTTCAGTCTCTCAGTCGTGTCCGACTCTTTGCAACTCCAAGAATCGCAGCACGCCACGCCTTCCTGTCCATCACCAACTCCTAGAGTTCACTCAGACTCAGGTCCCTTGAGTCAGTGATGCCATCCAGCCATCTCATCCTCTGTGGCCCCCTTCTCCTCCTGCCCCCAATCCCAGCATCAGAGTTTTTTCCAATGAGTCAACACTTTGCATGAGGTGGCCAAAGTACTGGAGTTTCAGCTTTAGCATCATTCCTTCCAAAGAAATCCCAGGACTGATCTCCTTGAGAATGGACTGGTTGAATCTCCTTTCAGTCCAAGGGACTCTCAAGAGTCTTCCCCAACACTACAGTTCAAAAGCATCAATTCTTCAGCACTCAGCTTTCTTCACAGTCCAACTCTCACATCCATACAT
>NW_011494598.1:24591-25529 GCF_000754665.1 Bison bison bison
AATATAATAAACAAAAAATAAAGAGATCGTAGAGTTAAAATGAGGTCATTAGGGTGGGCCATACCCCAATGTGACTATAAGAAGAAATGGAGACACAAAAGGAGACACCAGGGATATATGCATTCAAAAGGAATGCCAAGTGAAGAGGTGGCCACCTGGCAGCCAAGAGGAGAAGCCTCAGGATAAACCAGCCCTTATCTTGGACTTGTAGCTTCTAGCACTCTGAGAAAATAAATTTCTGTTGTTTCAGCCATCCATTCTGTGGGGTTTTGTTGTGGAAAGCCCAACAAATCACTATGTTACCCCAGGTAGAGATTTCCTCCTGGATAGTCTTTCTAGTTTTCTGTCATTCCTAAAGGCTATCTCAAGATCTTGCTTATGTGATTGCAGCTCCTTGTTTCTAAAGTTGTATGGGCATAGGCTAGGTCTTGATCTTAGCCTCAAGGGAACTGGCATAGAGCCTTTCAAAGAGCAGATGCTCAAAAAATAAATGAAGACAGTAAGAGGTCTAACTTGTTAAGGTTTAATAGCTCCTGCATTTTTCAAGAAGCATATCGAGGTATAAATTATTTTACAAAACAGAACACAGAAAAGATGGAGAACAATCAAGGTTGACGATGTTTTGAAATTTTTTTCATTTTTTCATTCCATTGTCCCAGCAGTGTTATTGTGGGATTGCTTCCCGTTTTGGCAAAAGTCCCTATTTTGATGTCAAATTTTCTTATCTGGATGATTTTTTAAAAGTCTTGGTCTTCAATAGGGGTGGGAGAAGCTGCTGGACGTGGCCGTGGAACATGCCTGGAAGTGACAGTGGTGCCAGGCCTGGCTGGAACTGTGGCTCGAGCTCTCTCCTCTTCATCTCGCAAAGATTCTTCATATTGTGATGAGAAGGCACTGGGGACCGTATCATTGACTTTTGCCAAAAACTCCAAGACTTT
>NW_011494598.1:25629-26378 GCF_000754665.1 Bison bison bison
TGAGAGCAGGAAATGCATCTCATATGAAGGATGTACTGCCTGTATCTGGAGGCAGAGGGAAACCCTTCTAACCAGAAGTAGGCAGTTCAAGCAGAGAAGCCTGTATACACAAACCTTGTTAAGTCTTTCATTTACTACCCTGGGTACAGATTCTGTTTAGATTCCTTACTAGTTGAGTACCTAAAACCTAAGTTGATTTGTCCTGTCGATTCCTCACAAATTGTTTTGTTGTCTACAAAATAAAGAAGCTGCCTGCTTTGCCCACTTCTTAGGTCCCATTTCTATGACACTTCTTGTGCACATGAATTGCAATTTGTCTCTTTTTCTTCTGTTACCCTGTCTTGTGTCAAGTTTACTAGTAGTCTAACCACAAGAATTCAAAAGGGATAAAGGGAGGAATGTCCTTCTTCCCTAAACACCTCAAGGGAGTTCACCCTTACATCTCAGAAACTCCCTGGAGATGATGTGTGTAGAATACCAGTCTGTGCCCTGGAATCTCCTGCATTGAGATAAGAGCAGAGACACCTTAGATTTCTGTCTGTTAGGGGCCAAATTGTGTCCCCTCCACAAATGCATATTGAAGGCATAACTCAGAGTACTTGAGAATGGAACTGTAGTTAGAAATAAGGTCTTTAAAGATATGGTTGATTTAAATATTTTTTTAATTTTAATTGAAGGCTAATTAGTTTACAATATTGTATTGGTTTTGCCATACATCAGCATGAAGCTGCCATGGGTGTACACGTGTT
>NW_011494599.1:0-1156 GCF_000754665.1 Bison bison bison
CAACCCCCGGCCACCCTCCCACTACTCTCCCCTGGAAGATTCGGGCCTGCATCTCAAGCCCCAAGTCCATCCACTTCACACAGGTGGTCTACGAGAGGAAGGCTTCGGTCGCGGGCTGGTGGACTCCAGTTCTGCACAGTACAGGGCAAGCCCTGAGCCCTGTAGCTAAAGGAGGGACCATCGGGGGTGACTGAGGGTCTCCACCCCCCAGAACGGCGGCCACGCGAAACCCCCACCCCCCGCGACTTGGCCCCCGAGCATCCGGGTAGGATCTAGGTGGCTGTAACAGCTGCGGGTCACCCTCACTATGATCTTGGATGCGGAACACTGAGGGAGGAGGGCACCTCGGTCTGAGGGGTTGGTAGCTGGTCAGTACAGGGAGGATGTCAGGGCTCAGGAGGAGCCAGGGTGAGGACCATCCTACCAGACACACGGACCAATCAGGACCCTCCCCTCTAGTCAGTGCTTCCTCCCGGCTAAACACGGGGAAGGGAGGCTGCGGTCTGTGTGGGGAGGTTAGAGCTTGTGTACGGAAGGGTGGGTCCTGGGACCTTTAGGTGGGAGGCTGAGCGCTCCCTTCTCTCCTTCTCCAGAGTCACAGGGAAGGTGGCAGCATCAGCTTCAGAGCAGAAGAGGGATTGGGGCAGGTGCTAGGGGGTCATTCCCCATTTTTCATCCTAACTCTGAATGTGAACTGCAAGGACATGCCTCCCCTGCCAGCCCCCACAGGACCCCCTCTAACGCCCAGGCAGGGCTGTCTGGCTGCGCCCCAGGACTCACTCTCACTTCCTCCTCACAGGTCTCAGGGGACAGGCTGTCTAGGCGAACAGGAGACTTGTGGGTCCTAGAGCAGTGGACTCAAGGCCCCCCTACGAAGCGGACTTGGTTTAAACCAGGGACGACCCTCCCTGATGAAGGTGCTCACAACATTTCTTTGTCCTTCCTCAAGGCCACTCAAAGCCTACCTTCATAACTGCATGCTCGCCTGCCATCCCTGACCTGTGTCATCATGCCTCGGAAGCACAGAAACAAGCATCATGCCCGTGGGAAATGCCACCAGGTCGAGGGTGACACTCAGGAGGCCCAGGCCAGTGCTGCTGCAGCCCCAGGAGAGGAGGGCCCATCCTCCCCCTCTTTTGCCCCTCAGGGTTCTCCC
>NW_011494599.1:3640-4252 GCF_000754665.1 Bison bison bison
GGGCTTACCTAAGACCGGTCTCTTGATGACAGTTCTGGGTGTGATCTTCGTGAAGGGCAACTGTGCCGCTGAGGAAGACAGCTGGAAATTCTTGTATATGATGTGAGTATATGCTGGGAGAAAACACTTCATCTACGGAGAGCCCAGGAAGCTCATCACCAAAGACTTTGTGACGTTGAAGTACCTGGAGTACCGCCAGGTTGCCAACAGCAATCCTCCATGTTATGAGTTCCTGTGGGGCCCACGAGCCCATGCAGAAACCAGCAAAATGAAAGTCTTGGAGTTTTTGGCAAAAGTCAATGATACGGTCCCCAGTGCCTTCTCATCACAATATGAAGAAGCTTTGCGAGATGAGGAGGAGAGAGCTCGAGCCACAGTTCCAGCCAGGCCTGGCACGACTCTCACTTCCAGACATGTTCCACGGCCACGTCCAGCAGCTTGTCCCTCCCCTACTGAACACCAAGACTTTTAAAAAATCATCCAGATAAGAAAATTTGACATTAAAATAGGGACTTTTGTTAAAATGGGAAGCAATCCCACAATAATACTGCTGGGACAATGGAATGAAAAAATGAAAAAAATGTCAAAACATGATCAACTTTGATTGTTCTC
>NW_011494599.1:4352-6107 GCF_000754665.1 Bison bison bison
GGTGGGAGGTCATTTTCAGTCCAGATGCATGATGGGCTAGATGAAGCTGTGGGAGTGATGCTAGACACTCATATGATGGTTGTCAGAGGTGAGGCTGTAAATCTGGAGTATATCTAAACCATGTATTCACCATTGTTTGGGGATATCCGAAAACCATAGGGAATGGAAGGGGCCCTGTGCACTTGAGCCAGGGCAAGTGAACACTCACACTACGTGTTTTCATCAAAAGCTGTCCAGAGAGTTTCTGAGAAATAAGGGTGATACCCATTGAAGCGAGATGCCAAGACATCACTGGTCTGTCTCTTTTTCTGGGATGGGAGCACCAGAACATGTTCTGTTAAACGGGCAGTTTAATTAGGTTATGTTTAGTGTAATTTGGCAAACTTTAAGGGAGGGCTCAATTTTTACTGTCAGTGGGATTAAATTAGGGGTGGTTTGGACAAAAAAAAGCACCTGAGAGGGAAGTTGCTGGTCCTTGAGACAAATGAACTTGTCCTTGCATCCATGTGGAGAAGATAACCCCAAACACCTATTAAAACAGGTGCTCAAATAGGGAAATATTGCTTAGTTTTACTTGCTTGGGAGCATTAGTCGTGATGTGGATTTGATTATTGTTTGGAGTTGCATATTCTCTAGTATAACTTGGAAGTTAAATTATATGATGGAAGTTTGTTATCATTCGGGGTCAAAATCACCTTCGTAATAACTGGCATTCATTCAAATTACCAAAGCTTGCCTCATATTCTACCAGGTGATTTACATAGATCACACATGTCTGTGGTCCTACACTATAGACTCTTTCAAACACAATTTGCAGATAAAGAAGCTCAAACTCAACACTCATAAATGATAGGAGCTGGACTGAACCCCGGCACTGAATTCCTCCAGAGCCCATACTGTGCCATTCCTCCAGGATGAGGCTAACCTTGGGTCACTTCCTTCCTGAACATTAGTCCAAAAGGTATTTCACATGTTAAATAGCAGAATTTCATACCCCAAACACAGTTTTGGAATAAAAAGCCCCAGGAATAAGTAACAAAAAATGAAAATAAAAGTGAAGTACGAATAAGGAAGGAGACAGCATTCAGTGACAATTTATCTACAAAGGAAATGTCAGTAAACGGCAGTAGATCAGGGATGCAGAAAATCATTTAATTCAGCGCCTTCCTTTCAGAGAGTAAATCTGTTAAGAGTGAAGGTTCTACAAGAGGCTGTGTCTGGTCAGTAAAGAGAAGGAAGAGATCAGCGTGTTTTCTCTGATGGCACACCACCTATGCTGGGGCTCCCTTCCGGACTGCAGCTTCCCTACCACTCCTGGGACTCAGCCCATTCTCTGTGAGATTTGTTGCAGGCAGACTAAGACTTTTCAAAGACGTGGCTTTCTCAAGAAGGCTTTCACAGAAGAGACAGGAGTCAAGGTAAAGACAATGAGGAACTGAAGTCACAGAGAGACTGGCCTGTGTCGGCTCTCAGAAGGCCAAGACAGGGCTGCCAGGCTGCACATTCGCTCACTTCTTTTCAGGGCTTGCAAGGACATGGTCTTTGGTCTACATGGGTCACCTTAGATTGAAAGAAAGAGGAAATCCAGAGTCCCCCAGGAGTCAAGGTGAGGCACCTGAGTGAGGGCATACCCCTACACTGAACACAGAGGGCCCCAAGAAGCCTGAATCCTGATGTCATCCCTGAAGGCAGAGGTAGGAGTAGCCTCATGTGGCATTCCCAGACATTCCCTCTCTGGCACCACAAAGAGTGAGG
>NW_011494599.1:6207-6923 GCF_000754665.1 Bison bison bison
CCTCATGAAAACCACAAATGTAGCCTTCCTGATAACCAAGGTGGTATTTCCCTGCTGCGGCTGCACACTGAACCTTCGTCTTCCTGTGGACCCTTATCACCTGCCCTCCTACTCACACTTCTAATCATTGTTCCCCAGCACAGGCATCATGCCTCAGGGTCAGAATCATAAGCTCTGCATCCATGAGAAATGCCACCAGGCCCAATATGAGCCCCAGAGTCACAGGGGTGTTCAGCCCGCTGCAGTAATGGAAGAGCTTCCCTCTACCTCTTCTCTTTTAGAAGATAATTCACAGAGCTCATCAGCTACTGGGTCAAATAGCACTTCTCAGGGGTCTTTGGAAGCCCCATCTACTACCAGCACTTTTTCAACTACTTCTGACACAACATCTGACAAAGAAGATACCAGTGAAGATGAGGAAGATTCAGGTTCCTCCAATGCCTCAACTTCTACTGAGAACACCTACAGTGATACTCTGAACAGCATGAGAAGTTTGTTGGAATAGTTTCTTCTGTATAAGTATAAAATGAAGCAGCCCATCATGAAGGAAGACATGCTGACGATTATCCACTCAAGATACCACGACTGATTTGCTGAGATTCTCAAGAGAGCCTCTGAACACATCAAGGCTCTCTTTGCAGTTAGCTTGAAGGAAGTTGATTCAACCATCCACTCCTATGACCTTGTCAGCAAACTGAACCTGCCCAACAATGGGA
>NW_011494599.1:7023-7636 GCF_000754665.1 Bison bison bison
ATGTCCCTCCTCTGTTGGCTGTTTCTTAAGTAACTTGAATTCAAAATAATCAATATGCCACTGTGGTATATTTGGGGGCAGAGTGCCCTAAGCCTTGACAGTTCCCTCCTCTGAAACTTGCCTGCAAGTCTCACATGGTAAAAGCTGATCTGGTCACTGTGGAGAGAGAGAATGGATTAGTGGAGTCCTCCATTTCATGGCAGCAGTTGCATCATTCTGAGAACAGGTCAGTTCATTTATGGCAAAACCAATACAATATTGTAAAGTAATTAGCCTCCAATTAAATAAATTTAAAAAAGAGTGATATCTCATTTCAATAGGTGGTGATGCAGGTGGGCTCCCAAAGCTAGGTCTATGATGCAGGGAGTATCAGGTAGTTACTAATAAGAGGCATTTCTATGGAAACAAAAGAAAAACAGACGTTAATGATTGGAGCTGCATATAAACCAGTTTCTGAGCCCAGGGGTTAGTCATTCAAGAAGTTTTCTAGGTGTCAGGATCGAAGCAACTATTGCAGTTTGAAATGTCTCTATCACAGTTAGCAATATCTCTGGGTGATCAGGTTAACTTTCTGAGTGGCTCGTACAGCAACAGGCATGAAGTCTATTTGAAC
>NW_011494599.1:7736-8505 GCF_000754665.1 Bison bison bison
TCCCCACAGACACATCAAAAGGATGGGAGAAATTGGGAATTTTCATAAGAAAGTTGCAGCTAGATACGGGTGGACACTAGAAAAATTGAGGATCCAAGCCAGTTTGCAAGTAAATAATAAAACTTCAAGGGAATGTAATACTACTAGAACCTAATACCCACACATGTGTAGTACACTTTCTATTGAACCAATTTTTTCCATCATGTCCCTCATTTCTCCCGAAGACAGGAAAACTAAGACCTAATTTGTTTGCAAAGGAAGTCTCAATTCAATAAACTCGGCCTGATTATTTATCTAAGTACAGTAAGAATAACAATTTGCCAATAGGCGCTTCTAAATCTGCTTTGTTGCACCGGTTGATAAGGAGTCTCCAGAAGGAAATTTTAATAGCCTCTTGAGTCTAGGAAGCCACAGCAAAGACTTGTTGTCAAACCTAGAGATCTGGATGAATTCCTCTCTTCCTGAAGTCCCCAAAACATCCTAAAGTTCCTGTGCCTGCCAGAAGTGATCTTCCTTACTCACCTGGTAAGGCTGATGGGAATTCTATCAGCAAGTCCCAGGCTGTTTTTCCTATGGGTTTTTATGGCTCCTTATGGTTAACCATTTTTTGCATTTCTTTTCCATGGGGATGTCTTGATCCCTGTCTCCTGTACAATGTCACTAACCTGATTAAATGCAACAAGCAAAATGGCTGTCTGGGGAGGCCTTACAAATAGCTGTGAAAAGAAGAGACACGAAAAGCAAAGGAGAAAAGGAAAGATATAAACAT
>NW_011494599.1:8605-9771 GCF_000754665.1 Bison bison bison
GGGGCAGAGTGCCCTAAGCCTTGACAGGTCCCTCCTCTGAAACTTGCCTGCAAGTCTCACATGGTAAAAGCTGATCTGGTCACTGTGGAGAGAGAGAATGGATTAGTGGAGTCCTCCATTTCATGGCAGCAGTTGCATCATTCTGAGAACAGGTCAGTTCATTTGAAGAGTGGTATCTCATTTCAATAGGTGGTGATGCAGGTGGGCTCCCAAAGATAGGTCTAGGGTGGATGCGGTATCAGGTAGTTATTAATAGGAGGCATTTCTATGGAAACAAAAGAAAAGTGGATGTTAATGATTGGAGCTGGTTATAAACCAGTTTCTGAGCCCAGGGGGTAGTCAGTCAAGAAGTTTTCTAGGTGTCAGGATCGAAGCAACTATTGCAGTTTGAAATGTCTCTATCACAGCAATATCTCTGGGTGATCAGGTTAACTTTCTGAGTGGCTCGTACAGCAACAGGCATGAAGTCTATTTGAACATAAGTTGTTGTGACAATTTCTCTGATCTTTGTATCAAGTCATCTAGCTTCACGATGCAGGACTTCAAGAAAATGGCAGTTAGTTCTCGGTGATTCAAGTCAAAAGAATGGGAGAGTGAGCAGATCAAGATGGCAGAGGTATAATACTTGCAGCTTACCGTCTTCCCACAGACACATCAAAAGGATGGGAGAAATTGGATATTTTCGTAAGAAAGTTACAGCTAGATATGGGTGGACACTAGAAAAATTCAGGATCCAACCGAGTTTGCAGGTAAATAATAAAACTTCAAGGAAACGTAATACATCTAGAACTAGAACCTAATACCCACACATATGTAGTACACTTTCTATTGAACCAATTTTTTCTATCACCTCCCTCATTTCTACCGAAGACAGGGAAACTAAGACCTAATTTGTTTGCAAAGGAAGTCTAAATTCAATAAACTCGGCCTGATTATTTATCAAAGTACAGTAATAATAACAATTTGCCAATAGGCGCTTTTAAATCTGCTTTGCTGGAACGGTTCATAAGGAGTCTCCAGAAGGAAATTTTAATAGCCTCTTGAGGCTAGGAAGTGGAGAAGGCGATGGTACACCACTCCAGTGCTCTTGCCTGGAGAATCCCATAGACGGAGGAGCCTAGTAGGCTGCAGTCCATGGGGTCGGGAAGAGCTGGACACGACTTAGC
>NW_011494599.1:9871-10671 GCF_000754665.1 Bison bison bison
GCTGTTTTTCCAATGGGTTTTTATGGCTCCCTATGTTTAACTTTAGTTTACTCAAGTTATCTGGTCATATCCAAGTCTACCCGTGTCTGTCAGATATGACATTCCAGTCAAAGTCTCGGTAGTGTAATCAATGTTTCCACTTTTGTCCCCCTATAAGAACAGATTCTCATTGAACTTTTGAAAAATAACAATTTTCCTAAGAAAATAAGAGCACTGAGAGTTTCTAATTTCTGGAGTGATAGGTAGGGAGAGAAGAATTAATGTTTCAATTCTAATGACAAGGTACAATTTATCAAATTGCTGTGTTAAAAAATTTCCTTATATCTAGAAAATGAAAGATTTTTAAAAGACAGTAATCTTTCAAAAATTCATGAAAATTATCATCATATTTGTAATTCATTAAGCCCCCTGTTCCTAATTCTTATGTTGCCAGAGGTCAGTTTTTTTATTGTTTCTGTCAATCCTCCCTCAAGTTTGTGGCTCATAGGAACAATGATAATTTCAAGAAGCCCTCAAGGTTTTGGTTAAAGCTCATATAATTTGCCCAGGGAAATGTGTGCCTGGATCACACTTGATAAACCAAGCAGAGAACACATTTTCTTACATTTTCTTTGCCACCGTAAGGGAATCAGCCTTGCAGCAAGGAAAGGCTTCAACTCATCCAGAAAATATAGGAATGACAAGAATGTTTTGATGACTCATCTGTTCTGTTCAGTCTGTCAGTCGTGTCTGACTCTTTGCAACCTCATGGACTGCAGCATGCCAGGCTTCCCTGTGCATCATCAATTCCCGGAGCTTAC
>NW_011494599.1:10771-14414 GCF_000754665.1 Bison bison bison
TTTGCCGAGATTCTCAAGACAGCCTCTGAACACATCGAGGCTGCTTTGCAGTTGACTTGAAGGAAGTTGATTCAACCATCCACTCCTATGACCTTGTCAGCAAACTGAACCTGCCCAACAATGGGAGAGTGTGGGATGGTAGGGGCTTACCTAAGACTGGTCTCTTGATGACAGTTCTGGGTGTGATCTTCGTGAAGGGCAACTGTGCTGCTGAGGAAGACATCTGGAAGTTCTTGAATATGATGCGAGTATATGCTGGGAGAAAACACTTCATCTATGGAGAGCCCAGGAAGCTCATCACCAAAGACTTTGTGACGATGAAGTACCTGGAGTACCGCCAAGTTGCCAACAGCGATCCTCCATGTTATGAGTTCCTGTGGGGCCCACGAGCCCATGCGGAAACCAGCAAAATGAAAGTCTTGGAATTTTTGGCAAAAGTCAATGATACGGTCCCCAGTGCCTTCTCATCACAATATGAAGAAGCTTTGCGAGATGAGG
The DNA here is from genome assembly GCF_000754665.1 of Bison bison bison. Classification (NCBI taxonomy): domain Eukaryota; kingdom Metazoa; phylum Chordata; class Mammalia; order Artiodactyla; family Bovidae; genus Bison; species Bison bison. Next base: position 11,270 of record NW_011494599.1, read on the forward strand.
AAGAGAGAGCTCGAGCCACAGTTCCAGCCAGGCCTGGCACCACTCTCACTTTCAGGCATGTTCCATGGCCAGGTCCAGCTGCTTCTCCTACCCCTACTGAAGACCAAGACTTTTAAAAAATCATCCAGATAAGAAAATTTGACATCAAAATAGGGACCTTTGCCGAAATGGGAAGCAATCCCACAATAATACTGCTGGGACAATGGAATGAAAAAATAAAATGCAAAAAATTTCAAAACATGATCAATCTTGATTGTTCTCCATCTTTTCTGTCTTCTGTTTTGTAAAATTAAATAATTTATACCTCGATATGCTTCATGAAAAATGCAGGAGGTATTAAACCTTAACAAGGTAGACCTCTTACTGGCTTCATTTATTTTTTGAGCATCTGCTCTTTGAAAGGCTCTATGCTAGTTCTGGTGCGGCTAAGATCAAGACCTCCCCTATGCCCATACAACTTTAGAAACAAGGAGCTGCAGTCACATAAGCAAGATCTTGAGATAGCCTTTAGGAATGACAGGAAAGTAAAAAGACTATCCAGGAAGAAATCTCTACCTGGGGTAATGTACTGATTTGTTAGGCTTTCCACAACAAAACCCCACAGAATGAGTGGCTGAAACAATGGAATTTTATTGTCTCAGAGTTCTAGAGGCTGCAAGTCCAAGATCAGGGCTGGTTAACCCTGAGGCCTCTCCCCTTGGCTGCCAGGTGGCCACCCTCTTCATTTGGCATTCCTTTTGAGTACATATATCCCTGGTGCCTCCTTTTGTGTCCCATTTTCTTCTTATAGTCACACGGGTTATGGCCCATCCTAATGACTTCATTTTAACTCAACCATCCCTTTAAAGACCTTATTTCTAACTACAGTTGCATTCTGAAGTACTCTGAGTTATGCTTTCAATATGCATTTGTGGAAGGGACACAATTTGACCCCTAACAGACAGAAATCTAAGGTGTCTCTGCTCTTATCTCAATGCAGGAGATTCCAGGGCACAGACTGGTATTCTACGCACATCGTCTCCAGGGAGTTTCTGAGATGTAAGGGTGAATTCCCTTGAGGTGCTTAGGGAAGAAGGACATTCCTCCCTTTACCCCTTTTGAATTTTTGTGGTTAGACTACTAGTAAACTTGACACAAGACAGGTTAACAGGAGAAAAAGAGACAAATTGCAATTCACGTGCACAAGAAGTGTCATAGAAATGGGACCTAAAAAGTGGGCAAAGCAGGCAGCTTCTTTTTTGTAGATAACAAAACAATTTGTGAGGAATCGACAGGACAAATCAACTTAGGTTTTAGGTACTCAACTAGTAAGGAATCTAAACAGAATCTGTACCCAGGGTAGTAAATGAAAGACTTAACAATGTTTGTGTATACAGGCTTCTCTGCTTGAACTGAAACAAGGGTTTCCCTCTGCCTCCAGATGCAGGCAGTACATCCTTCAAATGAGATGTATTTCCTGCTCTCAGGGAGACAGAAATCGGGAGGTGGCAGCATGTCCCTCCTCTGTTGGCTGTTTCTTAAGTAACTTGAATTCAAAATAATCAATATACCACTCTGGTATATTTGGGGGCAGAGTGCCCTAAGCCTTGACAGGTCCCTCCTCTGAAACTTGCCTGCAAGTCTCACATGGTAAAAGCTGATCTGGTCACTGTGGAGAGAGAGAATGGATTAGTGGAGTCCTCCATTTCATGGCAGCAATTGCATCATTCTGAGAACAGGTCAGTTCATTTATGGCAAAACCAATACAATAATGTAAAGTAATTAGGCTCCAATTAAATAAATTTAAAAAAGAGTGATATCTCATTTCAATAGGTGGTGATGCAGGTGGACTCCCAAAGCTAGGTCTATGGTACAAGCAGTATCAGGTAGTTACTAATAAGAGGCATTTCTATGGAAACAAAAGAAAAGCAGACGTTAATGATCAGAGCTGGTTATAAACCAGTTTCTGAGCCCAGAGGGTAGTCAGTCAAGATGTTTTCTAGGTGTCAGGATTGAAGCAACTATTGCAGTTTGAAATGTCTCTATCACAGTTAGCAATATCTCTGGGTGATCAGGTTAACTTTCTCAGTGGCTCGTACAGCAACAGGCATGAAGTCTATTTGAACATGAGCTGTTGTGACAATCGCTCTGATCTTGCATCAAGTCATTTGCTTCACATTGCAGGACTTCAGGAAAATGGCAATGTTAGTTCTCAGTGATTCAAGTCAAAAGAATGGGAAACTAGCGGATCAAGATGGTAGAGGTGTATCACTCGGAGCTCACTGTCTCCCCACAGACACATCAAAAGGATGGGAGAAATGGGGAATTTTAGTAAGACAGTTGCAGCTAGATACGGGTGGACACTAGAAAAATTCAGGATCCAACCCAGTTTGCAGGTAAATAATAAAACTTCTAGGAAACATAATACCACTAGAACCTAATACCCACACATGTGTAGGACACTTTCTATTGAACCAATTTTTTCTGTCTATCATCTCCCTCATTTCTACCGAAGACAGGAAAACTAAGACCTAATTTGTTTGCAAAGGAAGTCTCAATTCAATAAACTCAGCCTGATTATTTATCTAAGTACAGTAAGAATAATAATTTGCCAATAGGCGCTTTTTAAATCTGCTTTGCTGAAATGGTTCATAAGGAGTCTCCAGAAGGAAATTTTAATAGCCTCTTGAGGCTAGGAAGCCACAGCAAAGACTTGTTGTCAAACCTAGAGATCTGGATGAATTCCTCTCTTCCTGAAGTCCCCAAAACATCCTAAAGTTCCTGTGCCTGCCAGAAGTGATCTTCCTTACTCACCTGGTAAGGCTGATGGGAATTCTATCAGCAAGGTCCCAGGCTGTTTTTCCTACGGGTTTTTATGGCTCCCTATGGTTAACCATTTTTTGCATTTCTTTTCCATGGGAATAGTCTTGATCCCTGTCTCCTGTACAATGTCACGAACCTCATTAAATGCAAAAAGTAAAATGGCTGTCTGGGGAGGCCTTACAAATAGCTGTGAAAAGAAGAGAAGTGAAAAGCAAAGGAGAAAAGGAAAGATATAAACATCCGAATGCGGAGTTCCAAAGAATAGCAAGAAGAGATAAGAAAGCCTTCTTCAGCGATCAGTGCAAAGAAATAGAGGGAAACAACAGAATGGGAAAGACTAGAG
>NW_011494599.1:14514-17512 GCF_000754665.1 Bison bison bison
ATTGAGTAGGTGATGCCAACCAATCTTTTCATCCTCTGTCGTCCCCTTCTCTTCCTGCCTTCAATCTTTCCCAGCATCGGGCTCTTTTCCAATGAGTCAGTTCTTCACATTAGGTCGCCAAAATACTGGAGCTTCAGCTTCAGCATCAGTCCTTCCAATGAATATTAAGGAGTGATATGCTTTGGAATTGACTGGTTAGATCTCCTTGCAGTCCAAGGGACTCTCACGAATCTTGTCCAGGAGGAACAAGATGGCAAGAGGAGTTGCTGGATGTGGACTACATCTCTCTCCACGGATATATCAGGAATACATCTTCAGACACAGAAGTGCATGCAGAATACCAGCTGAGAGTGGACAGGAGTACATGACCAGCAGAAAAGAATGTATAGACCCACGCAAAATTCAAGGTCAAGCCCTGAGCCTTTAGAGCGGGTCTGCTGGCTCCAAGATCCTAGACTACCAGAGAACTAACCCTAGGATATCAAATAGTGAGAACTGACACAAAAGGAAACCACAGGAATACAAGACCCGGCATCACCAAACCACTGATAGCACCCTCTGCAGGATGCCTCATCTAAAGCACAAAGAAAACAAAAATAGAAACCCGATTATCAGCAGACAGAAATACCACCTTAGTCAACATTGCCCATCAGAGGAAACAGCAAACAAACAAACAAAAACACAGCACAAATCTCATTCTATAAGAAGCTTACACAAACCACTGGACCAACATTAGAGGGCATAAACAAAAAGGAAGAAAGAATTCAACCTTGAAGCCTGGGAAAAGGAGACCTCAAAAACGATAATTAAAATAATAATAATAATAATGAAAAAGGAAAAGAAATACAACACAAATGAAGGAACAAACCAGAAACACAGAAGTCCAAATAAATGAAGAGGCAACAGGCAAACTACCTGAAAATGAATTCATTGCTAAAGAGAATGCAGTGATACTGATACTTTGGAAACTGGCAAATTCTTTTAAGCTAAATATAGCTTTACCATCTGAGCCACCAGGAAAGCTCCAGTCTTATCATATGATCTAGCAAATCAAGGTTAAAGTATTTACTCAAAAGAGCCCAGCCCATCCAAAAACCTTCAATCAAATTTTAATAGCAGAATAAGTCATAGCTGCCAAAAACTGAAATCACCACAGATGACCTTCAGTAGACGAGTGGATAAACAAACTATGGTAAGCTACATGGAATGCTATTTAGTCCTGGAAGCAAACATTTCAAACCATAACAAGTTATAGAGAAAATTCAATGTATATTGATTAGCAGAAGGAGTCAGTATAAAAAGCCTACATACTGTATGAGTCCATCAGTGTTACAGTCTGGAAAATGCAAATCTTTAGAAAGAGTAAAATGTTCAGTAGTTGTCAGGGGTTCCAAGTGAGGTTTTGAGGGATGGACAGGTGGAGCATGGGAGATCCATAGGGCATTCACACTCCTCTGCACGACACCATGTTGGCTGAGTTGATCCTATCATGCATCTGTCAAACACTAAGGAACTGTAAAACACAAAAAGTAAAATGTATTATAAACAATGGACAATAGTTAAAAATAACATATTGACATTAGTTGATCAACTGTAAAAAATGAACTTGTATCCATTGATCCAATACAAGATGTTAATAATAGAAGATACCGAGTGAAGGAAGAGAGTGGCTGTATGGGACCTCTCTATTCTATCTGCTGAATTTTCTCCAATCCTAAATCTGTTCTTTTAAAAAAGAAATACAGAGGGGCAACAAACTCATAAACACATGAAAAGAGGAGCTACATCGCTCATCATGAAAGAAATGCACATCAAAATTACAATGAGGTGACGCCTCATACAAGTCAGAATGGCCATCATCAAAAATTGTACAAGCAGTAAATGCTGGGGAGAGTTTAGAGAAAAGGTGGGAATGGAAATTGATATAGTCACTATGGAGAACACTGGGGAGATTCCTTTAAAACTAGGATTAAAACTACCATATGACCCAGCAATAGAAATACTTGGCATATACACTGAGAAAAGCATAACTGAAAAGATACCTGTATCCAATGTTCATTGCAGTACTGCTTACAATAGACAGGACATGGAAGCAAAGCAGACTTCAACTGACCGATGACTGGATAACGAAGTTGTGGTAGCCACATACAATGGAATATTAGCCATAAAAAGGAACTAATTAAAGTCACTTTTAGTGAGGTGGATGCACCTAGAATCTGTTTACAGAGCGAAGTAAGTTAGAAACAGAAAACTAATGTACATTAACGAATACACATGGAAAGTAGGAATGGTACTCACGAACCTATTTGAAATGCAGGAATAGTGACACATATGGGAGAATGGACCTGTGGACACAGCAAGAGAAGGCGTGTGTAGGACAAATTGAGAGCATGGCATTGACAAATATCGAGTCCCATGTGTACAAAAGATAGCTGGTGGGAAATTGCTATATAGTACAGGGAGCTCAGCCTGGTGCTGTGTGACAGCCTAGAGGGGTGAGATGAGGGGGTGGGAGGAAGTCTCATCAGGCAGGAGGAATATGTATAGGTAGAGCTGATTCATCCTGTTGTATAGCAAGAAAGCAACACAACATTATAAAGCAAGGATCTGTCGATTAAAACAACTTTTTAAAAGTCTACTAATTTAAAAACTAGAAAAAATTATGGATAAGAACACATAGCCAGTACAGAGTTACATGCACCAATGCAAAATGAATAAAAGTCAGCAATAATGAAAAACAAAATATCACAGTAAGAATTTGATCCTCGAATTAAAATTCTTAGGAAACAGGCACCGAAAACATTGACACATATAACTAACTTCAGAAATCTGGAATAAAATGATCAACACAGCAAAATCAAGAGACTCGTCTGGAAGAATCGACAATACTCAAGCCATGTAATAGAAAACACACCATAAACAAAAGCAACGATATGAAAAATGCAGTTACAAAGAAATCTTAGAAAAATGTATGCAGTCTACATGAAGGCAACAAGAA
>NW_011494599.1:17612-18146 GCF_000754665.1 Bison bison bison
AGGACGTGGAAGCAAAGCAGACTTCAACTGAGAGATGACTGGATAACGAAGTTGTGGTAGCCACATACAGTGGAATATTACCCATAAGAAGGAACTAATTTAAGTCACTTGTAGTGAGGTAGATGCACCTAGAGCCTGTTTACAGAGCGAAGTAAGTTAGAAACAGAAAAGTAATGTACATTAACAAATATACATGGAAAGTAGGAATGGTACTCACGAACCTATTTGAAGGGCAGGAATAGTGACACAGATGTAGAGAATGGTCATGTGGACACAGCAAGGGAAGGACAGGGTGGAATGAATTGTGAGTGGCACTGACAAAAATACTGTACCAAGTGTACAATAGAGAGCTAGTGGGAAACTGCTATATAATACAGGGAGCTCAGCCTGGTGCTATGTGACAAAATAGAGGGGTGAGGTGTGGGGCTGGGAGGGAGTCTCATGAGGCAGGAGGAATATGTACTTATAGCTGATTCATTCTGTTGTATAGCAGAAACTAACAAAACATTATATAGCAACTATCTGTCAATTAAA
>NW_011494599.1:20344-20726 GCF_000754665.1 Bison bison bison
TGAAATTAAAAGACACTTGCTCCTTGGAAGAAAAGCTATGACCAAGCTAGACAGCATATTAAAATGCAGAGACATTACTTTGCCTTCAATGATCCGTCTAGTCAAAGCTATGGTTTTCCCAGTAGTCATGTATGGATGTGTGAGTTGGACTATAAAGAAAGGTGAGCACCAAAAAATTGATGCTTTTGAACTGTGATGCTGGAGAAGACTCTTGAAAGTCCCTTGAACTGCAAGGACATAAAACCAGTCCATCCTTTAGGAAATCAGTCCTGAATATTTATTGGAAGAACTGATGCTGAAGCTAAAACTCCAATACTTTGGCCACCTGATGCAAAGAGCTGACTCATTGGAAAAGACCCTGATGCTGGGAAAGATTGAAGGC
>NW_011494599.1:20826-21148 GCF_000754665.1 Bison bison bison
TAAAGGCTGAGGGGCTTCCTGACTGTGATCGCCGACAGGGGACACTGGGGTAAGAGGGTACCTCGTTCCGAAGGGCTGGCAGCCGGTCAGCAGAGGGGGGATGTCAGGGCTCGGGAGGAGTTAGGGTAATGACCATCCTCTGCATCACACGACCGACTCAGGACCCTCCCCTGTGGCCAGCACTTCCAGCCAAACACAGGGAAGGGGGGCTGCAGTCTGAGAGGGGAAGTTAGAGCTTAGTTTTGAAGGGGCAGCCTACAGGCAGCAGAACAGCAGGTCGCGTGACCCTTCCATCGGCGGCTGAGTGCTCCCTCCTCTCCTC
>NW_011494600.1:0-1504 GCF_000754665.1 Bison bison bison
GGGAAAACTGCCTAGGAGCAGACTTGCTGGGTCATATAAGGCTTCCCAGGTGGCGCTAGTGGTAAAGAACCCATCTGCCAATGCAGGAGACTCAGGTTCAATACCTTGCTCTGGAAGATCCCCTGGAGTAGGAAATAGCAACCTGCTCCAGTATTCTTGCCTAGAAAATTCTATGAAGAGGGGTCCTGGCAGGTTACAGTCCATGGGGCCCCAGAGAGTTAAACACAACTGAGTGACTGAACACACATACACATACATGGGAAATTACATATCTTAGAATCTAAACTGTGTCCTCTGTAGACAACATACACATGCATGTGTTTTTTAACTGTTTTTCAATGTTTTTTAATCTCAATGTCTGCCTTCTGGTTGGATTATTTTATCTATTTACATTTAATGTTGATACAGACTTACATCTGCCAATGTATATTTCTGTCTCATGTCATTTTGTTCTATGGTCCTCATTTTACTGCTTTCTTTTCCATCCAATGGATGTTTTCTAATGTAGCATTTTAAACCCTTTACTGATTTTCCACTACTTTTAAGTTATTTCCTAGCTGTATGCCACTGTAAACATGTTACTTTATCACAATCAGCTTCAAATTCACACAAATGCTAATGAGATACAGAAACATTACTCCTATATCGCTCTATTTGGGTTTCCCTCTTTTCCTTATATTGTCACATATATGATAAATCTATACAGGGTAAGCCCATTGATACATTATTATTATTACATTATATATAATGTTATGTGATGAAAAGCTGATATATGGCAGGATATCAGGTATCTATTTATAGCTTTTGTTATATTCACCCTCTTTGTCATGATTTCTGATGCTTTCCATATGTTTGTATGGATTTGACACCATCCAGATTTGTTTCCTTACCTAATACAACTTTGATACAAACCACCTCCTTTTTGCTGCTACTGCAAATATATTACATTCCATATGTTCTTGGCCCAACAATAATTGGGCTTCTCTGGTGGCTCAGACAGTAAAGAATCTGCCTGCAATATAGGAGATGCGGGTTCAATCCCTTGGTCAGGAAGATCCCCTGGAGAAGGGAATGGCTAACCTCTCCGGTATTCTTGCCTGGAGAATCCCATGGACAGAGGAGCCTGGCAGGCTACAGTCACGGGGTTGCCAAGAGTCAGACGTGACTGAGCAACTACTGCTTTCACAACAATAAATTATGTGATATTGTTTTAGACAGTTGCTTTTTAAATACAGGAAGAAAGGAGTGAAATATGTGTCCATAAAGAATTTTTCTTCATATAATTACCTTTACCTGTGCTCTTTGCTTTTCACATGGATTCAGATTAACATCTGAATTCACTTATTGTAGCATGAAGAACTTCCTTTAGTTTTTCTTGTAAGCCAGTTCTACCAACACATTCCCTGAGGTTTTTTTTTTTTTTTTTTAATTTGGGCATACCTTTACTTTGCTTTCATTTTTATTTTCTTAAACCACTTTATTGTGGTATGTGTGACATGTAAAA
>NW_011494600.1:1604-2171 GCF_000754665.1 Bison bison bison
AGTTCACACTGGCCTCAGTGGGGCAGGGGAGTGAATGTGCCTTTACTGGCATCTGGGTACCATTTGGAGGGTGGGAGGTCTTGGCAGGAGGCTGGACACCTTGTGTCCAGTTCCTTAGAAGAGCTTCAAGTCCACAACTAGGATTGATCCACGTAGGGATTTCAGGAGCTGTGAATACCCTAGGTGTCCATACCCTTGGTTGTGACATCACAAAGTGTATTTGTCAAAGCATGGGAGGTATCTGACCCATCGGTGGCTCTGCACCCTGAGTGTGCCATCTCTGACCTGGAGATAAGTCTGTGAACCAGGGATTGAGGGTGCTGAACCCTTGAGGGGTTTAATATGTCTTAGGCTGTGAACTTTGGGGTTCGTAGGATGCGGGGTACCATGGTCTGAGTTCTCTTTGTGGTGGCTGCATGGAACAAACACTGTGAAAGAGCTGTATGCGTTCACCATACCAGTGCTCTGTGCAGTTGGATTTCTCCATGGCAGCTTATGAAGTTGACTAAAATACATGTCGGCCTGTATTCGAATTTCATCTCAGCTGATTTCATGTGTCTTGCCTCA
>NW_011494600.1:4565-5158 GCF_000754665.1 Bison bison bison
GTGATCAGATACATGTAAGTCCTGTAAGGGACTGGTACTGTGGGCAGCAAGGCAGAAAGCTGCAAGTCTCAGTATTGAACAGAGCAACCAGGGCGGGCTTCATTGAGGAGCTGATATTTTAACAAAGACTTGAAGGGGGAAAGGAGTCAGCACAGCAGACATCTGGGGTCAGGATATGGCAGAAGAGGGAACAGTGGGGATAAATGCAGGGGGCAGATACTGCCAGGAGGCCAGGGCAGCTGGGAGCAGGGAGTGAGAGTTGAACAGAAGGCGGGGACTAGATACCGCGGCACTGGGTAAGTGTCTGCTCTGTCGGCGAACCAGCGGGGACAAGCAGGGGTCATAGGTGCTGATGGACATGCCTGTGCCAGGCCTGTGAGGGAGGCATAGGCAGGACAGGGGGAAAGAGCAGAGACAGCTGAGGTGGGACAAGCAAGGAGTGAGGAGGATGCACGAGGGGCAGCTCCAAGTGAGGTTGACGGCCTCCCCTGGACTCGACACGCCTTTCCTACCTGTACCGGTGTCCCCGTCTCCATAGATGCCTGTTCTCCAGGCACAGTGTCAGAGACTCCACTAGCAGCCTGATGTCATTC
>NW_011494600.1:5258-5650 GCF_000754665.1 Bison bison bison
ATCTACATTCCTTTAAAGACAGGCGTTTACACTTTGAAGTGAAGCCAGGTGACTCCTGAGTCCCAGGTCACAGAGCTGCTGGGCTGGAGGTGTGGCTGAAACTGAGGCAGCACAACTTGAGGCCCTCTCCCTGCGTGGAGGGAGGGCCTGCCCCAAGGACGAGAAGAACAGGACCCTCAGGGGTCTCACAGTCTAGCAGGGAGGCAGGCACATTGCTTCAGGCAGCACATATGCATCGAGGCTTTTCCTGGCTCTCTGTGGTGGATCCAAGTGGCCAGCCCACAGAAATCCCTGTGCTGGACTTACTTTCCCCAAAGGGGAAAGGGTAGGGGTAGGAGGCACCCTACCTCATAACAACCCAGGACATTCTACAGTGTGTTAGAAGGGGGTGG
>NW_011494600.1:5750-6218 GCF_000754665.1 Bison bison bison
AGTGCCTCCCCGCCAGGGAAGTTAAAGTCCTGCTTGGTGTTGCCTCTGGAGCAACCCTTTCCTACCAGCGGACTCCAGTTTCTTGGCTGCAAGGCAGCTCCTCCTAAGGCGCACACAAAGGGGCTTAGAACCTTTCAGGGTGGCTTTGCCCTATGGGTACCTGCGTTTCACAAGCGGACAGGAGATTGGGACACTGATGCCTCTCCTCTCATGGAACAACATCTGCATCTCAGTAACTGAAACACAAGCCACGAGTGTTGTTGTGACTGCAGAGAAGACTGGCTTTGCACTCAAGAGAAAGTAGGGCGTGACTCCCAGATCCAGCTTTTACTGCATCAGCCACCTAAGCTCTTTCAGCTTGCTTCCTTGTCTATGAGAAGGCCTGGGTTCATCCATACCCCTCTGGGTCTGAGGGGAATAAAACCCCACATGCCCGGCTCCCACAAGCTCCATAAGTAGGCTCCAGGT
>NW_011494600.1:6318-6861 GCF_000754665.1 Bison bison bison
CCTTTTCCTATTTGGAACAAGTCTGTTGTTTCATGTCCAGTTCTAACTGTTGCTTCCTGACCTGCATGCACGTTTCTAAAGAGGCAAGTCAGGTGGTCTGGTATTCCCATCTCTCTCAGAATTTTCTACAGTTTATTGTGATCCACACAGTCAAAGGCTTTGGCATAGTCAATAAAGCAGAAATAGATGTTTTTATGGAACTCTCGCTTTTTCAATGATCCAGCGGATGTTGGCAATTTGTTCTCTGGTTCCTCTGCCTTTTCTAAAACCAGCTTGTACATCTGGAAGTTCGCAGTTCACGTATTGCTGAAACCTGGCTTGGAGAATTTTGGGCATTACTTTACCAGCGTGTGAGATGAGTGCAATTGTGCGGTAGTTTGAGCATTCTTTAGCATTGCCTTTCTTTGAGATTGGAATGAAAATTGACTTTTTCCAGTCTTGTGGCCACTGCTGAGATTTCCAAATTTGCTTACATATTGAGAGCAACACTTTCACAGCATCATTTTTAGGATTTGAAATAGCTCAACTGGAATTCCATCAACT
>NW_011494600.1:6961-7309 GCF_000754665.1 Bison bison bison
ATCCTCTAGCTGGGGTGGGGGTTGGGGTGGGCTGGTGGAACTGGTGCCATGTCCAACCATTTAATTGGCTTTACATACTACAGGCACACACTTCATTTCATATTTAGGTGTGTTCTGCTCAGAGGAATTGTAGTGAAGGAAGTCAGTCATCACAGTTGAATCTGTAGCAAGTAGAAGCAGCAGTGGGGTCGCTCCCTCCACTGGCCATCACAGGAACTGGCAGTTTCTTCCATGGGTTGATGGCACCAGGTGGAGACACTTGAGGAGTTGCAAGAAGGTGCTGTGACATTCCCTAGGAGGGTCCCCATACTGAGCTGGCAGCTCATCCTTGCCTCCCTGATGACCACA
>NW_011494600.1:8109-10723 GCF_000754665.1 Bison bison bison
AGCAGGCAGCCCGTGCAGAGTTTTGAGCAGGGGTGTCATGCCCAGATTGCACTGAGGAAGTCTTCCCTTCCTCAGGCAGCAGGACAGACAATGTGTTGGAAAGCATCAGGGTTGCTGGTGCTTGTCAAGGAGAGAGACGAGGGTGACCTGGCCTAGGGAACTCACTGTGCTGATGGAGAGAAGGAACAGGATCTTACTTAGACTTAGGAGGCCGAGAGGTGATGCTTGATGATTGAGAGTGTGGTGAGAGAGAGGCAGCAGGCAAGGATGGCTTTAAGCATCTCTGGCCTAAGCAGCTGGGGACAAGGCTGCCTGGCACTGAGTCAGGGGACAGTAAAGGAGGTGCAGCTGTGTGGGGCACGGGGGTTGGGGGGATGGGTGCAGTTTGGACATGTTGAATATTCCTTGCCTGGGGGACTCAAACATGTACTATTAGAACGACTTGGCGGAGCTGACCTAACTTCTCTGTGCCCATGATGCACATCTGTGATGGGGGAATGAGGCTAAGAATTAAGAAAAAGACTAATTTCCTGTTTCATTGCTTTAGTCTAGGAGAATGTTCTCCTTTTACAAAGAAGTGCTGTCTTACTGTCAGGTATTCCGTCGGTATAATGGGAATGTATTGCTTATCCATATATCCGCTTGGTTTTACACATCTGCTTTGTGTATTTTCCACCATGTGGTATGTACAGTCAACCGTAAAGAGAAATAAACTCAAAGGAACAAGTGTTTCTTGTCACATGCATGCAGAACGGCAGTCCATCAGCCTGTCTCTGAGAGAAACAGCCCCCTTTAGAACCTCCTGTAGCTCCTCACTCCCTCCAGGGGGTGGGTAGAGGGCTGTGGGACCCAGCGTGTCTTTCACTTCTCTTCCCTGTGAAGGCATCTCCGGTGTCCCAGAAGTTGCCCAGCACTTGTTGAGTGCAGTCTCCCTGCAGCCCTGTCAGTTGACTAGGGGAGTCTGTAGTCAAGAAGACAGTGCTGAGCCTGATGTGTGGATCTGGAAACCATCACCCTGTGGTGCCGAGCTGGGAGGTGATGAAGCCACAGATACCTAGATTTAAATCAAGGTCCCACCACTTATTCCTTCTGTGACAGTGGGCAAGTTACTTACAGTCTGCGTGACTTAGTTTCCTGAATTGAAGAGGATGATGATCCTATTCTGCGATAATGACTCCTTTTTGCTGTCTTCATTTAGATTACAAAAAAAAAAAAAAAAAAACCTTTTGAGAACTATACATTGATGTTCAAGTGTCGATTACTTCCAGAGTAAAAACGGAACCTGTCAACGAAGATATGAAAAGATGCTCAACCTCACTCATCGTGAGAAAAATGCAAATCAAAGCCACAATTAGGTATCTTGTCATAGCGGTCAGAATGGTCATCATTGGAAAGCTATGCACAATAATTGTTGGAGTGGATGTGGAGAAAAGGGAATCCTCCTATACAGTTTGTGAGAATGAAAGCTGATACAGCCACTATGGAGAACAGTATGGAGATTTCCTTTAAAACTGGGAATAAAACTACCACGTGCTGTGCTGTGCTTAGTTGCTCAGCTGTGTCCGTCTCTTTGCAACCCCATGGACTGTAGCCCACAAGGCTACTCTGCCCATGGGGATTCCCCAGGCAAGAATACCGAGGTGGGTTGTCATGCCCTCCTCCAGGGGATTTTCCCAACCCAGGGACCAAAGCCGGTCTCCCGCAGTGCAGGCGGATCCATTATTGTCTGAGCCACCAGGGAAGCCCATAAATACTGGAGTGGCTAGCCTATCCCTTCTCCAGGGGTTCTTCCCGACTCAGGATTTGAACTGGGTTCTCCCACATTGCACATGGATTCTCTACCAGCTGAGCTACCACGGAAGCCCATAAAACTTTCATATGACCCAGAAATCACACTCTTGGGCATACGCTCTGAGAAAACTATAATTCAGAAAGACACATGTACCCAAAAGTTCCTTGAACCAGTATCTACAATATCCATGACATGGAAGAAACATAGATGTCTGTCAATGAATGGATAAAGATGTTGTGGTACATGTATGTATACAATCAGTTATAAAAGGGAACGAATTTGAGTCATTTCTAGTGAATTGGATGAAGCTAGAGCCTGTTATACAGAGTGAAATACATCAGAAAGAGAAAAACAAATATCCTACATCAACACACATATGTGAAATTTAGAAAAACGGCACTGATGAACCTATTTGCAGGGTAAGATTAGAGTCTCAGTCATGGACAAGAGAATTATGGACACAGCAGGCAAGGAGAGGATGGATTGAATTGAGAGTATAGCACTGAAATATACAGATTACCATGTGTAAAATAGATAGCTAGTGGCAAGCTTCTGTATAGCACAGGAAGCTTAGTTTGGTGCTCTGTAATGACCTAGAGGGGTGGGGTTCGGGGGTGGAAGAGAAGTTCAAGAGGGAGGGGATATACGTGTACACTTATAGCTGATTCACCCTTGTCCTACAGCAAAAATTAGCACAATATTTAAAGCAATCATAATCCAATTTTCAAAGGTGAGGGGTGTTCGAACCTCTCTGCCTTTATACTTATCTACTGGGACCGGCATGAAAGATGCTCATATTTACCATGCTGACAAAGTTCAACT
>NW_011494600.1:10823-12440 GCF_000754665.1 Bison bison bison
AGGCAGCAGGACAGACCATGTGTTGTAAAGCATCAGGATTGCTGGTGCTTGTCAAGGAGAGAGACGAGGGTGACCTGGCCTAGGGAACTCACTGTGCTGATGGAGAGAAGGAACAGGATCTTACTTAGACTTAGGAGGCTGAGAGGTGAGGGTTGATGATTGAGAGTGTGGTGAGAGAGTGGTAGCAGGCAAGGATGGCTTTAAGCATCTCTGGCCTAAGCAGCTGGGGAGAAGGCTGCCTTGCACTGAGTCAGGGGACAGTAAAGGAGGTGCAGCTGTGTGGGGAGCGGGGGTTGGGGGGGATGGGTGCAGTTTGGACATGTTGAATATTCCTTGCCTGGGGGAACTCAAACACGTACTATCAGAATGACTTGGGGGAGCTGACCTAACTTCTCTGTGCCCATGATGCCTCATCTGTGATGGGGGAATGAGGCTAATAATGAAGAAAAAGACTAATTTCCTGTTTCATTGCTATAGTCTAGGAGAATGTTCTCCTTTTACAAAGAAGTGCTGTCTTACTGTCAGGTATTCCGTCGGTATAATGGGAATGTATCTGCTTATCCATATATCCGCTTGGTTTTACATATCTGCTTTGTGTATTTTCACCATGTGGTATGTATTGTCAACCGTAAAGAGAAATAAACTCAAAGGAACAAGTGTTTCTTGTCACATGCATGCAGAACGGCAGTCCATCAGCCTGTCTCTCAGAGAAACAGCCCCCTTTAGAACCTCCTGTAGCTCCTCACTCCCTCCAGGGGGTGGGTAGAGGCCTGTGGGACCCAGTGTGTCTTTCACTTCCCTTCCCTGTGAAGGCATCTCCGGTGTCCCAGAAGTTGCCCAGCACTTGTTGAGTGCAGTCTCCCTGCAGCCCTGTCAGTTGACTAGGGGAGTCTGTAGTCAGGAAGAGAGTGCTGAGCCTGATGTGTGGATCTGGAAACCATCAGCCTGTGGTGCCGAGCTGGAAGGTGATGAAGCCACAGACATCTAGATTTGAATCAAGGTCCCACCACATATTCCTTTTGTGACCGTGGGCAAGTTACTTACAGTCTCTGTGACTTAGTTTCCTGAATTGAAGACGATGATGATCGTACTCTGCGATAATGACTCCTTTTTGCTGCCTTCATTTAGATTACCAAAAAAAAAAAAAAAAAGCCTTTTGAGAACTATACAATGATGTTCAAGTGTCGATTATTTCCAGAGTAAAAACGGAACCTATCAACAAAGATATGAAAAGATGCTCAACCTCACTCATCATGAGAAAAATGCAAATCAGAGCCACAATTAGGTATCTTGTCACAGCGGTCAGAATGGTCATCATTGGAAAGCTACGCACAATAAATGTTGGAGTGGATGTGGAGAAAAGGGAATCCTCCTGTACTGTTTGTGAGAATGAATGCTGATACAGCCACTATGGAGAACAGTATGGAGGTTTCCTTTAAAACTGGGAATAAAACTACCACGTGCTGTGCTATGCTTAGTTGCTCTGCTGTGTCCGTCTCTTTGCAACCCCATGGACTGTACCCCACCAGGCTACTCTGCCCATGGGGATTCCACAGGCAAGAATACCGAGTTGGGTTGTCATGCCCTCCTCCAGGGGATCTTCCCAACCCAGGGACC
>NW_011494600.1:12960-13788 GCF_000754665.1 Bison bison bison
AAGTCTCTCACTGTTTCCATTGTTTCCCCACCTATTTGCCATGAAGTGATGGGACCGGATGCCATGATCATAGTTTTCTGAATGTTGAGTTTTAAGCCAACTTTTTCACTCTCTTCTTTTACTTTCATCAAGAGCTCTTTAGTTCTTCTTCACTTCTGCCATAAGGGTGGTGTATTTTTCACTCTCCTCTTTCAAGTTAATCAAGGGGCTCTTTAGTTCTTCTTTGCTTTCTGTCACAAGCATGGTGTCATCTGCATATCTGAGTTTATTGATATTACTCCCAGCAATCTTGATTCCAGCTTGTGCTTCATGCGACCTGGCATTTCACATGATGTACTCTGCATATAAGTTACATTAGCAGGGTGACAATATATAGCCTTGATGTACTTGAGAACCCCATGAACAGTACGGACAGTCTGTATGTGACTTATTTCTCTTTCTTTCCTTGTGCATCGCCCATTTTAAACTGATATCAAAACATCCTATGGACATCAGTCAATGACCAGGATAACTGGGCTCAAATAGCTGTTCACCAGGTTCAGAAGTAGGCTCGTTACTTGGCATCAGCTTCCTCCCCAACCCCCGTCCCACATCACAAAATGAGGCAAAATAATGAAGTATTTTCAGGGAAATGCATTTCCCATATTGAAATCATCACAGGTGTTCTTTCTCCAGAGTGTGTGAGTTAGACCTTGATGTGACATAGGAATAAGTACATACTTGTAATAGGCTCCTTGAGTCCTGCCTTGGTGTGCAATGCTTTTGAAAACTTTTATCTCCTGAATCGACCAGTAGCAGTGTATAGTAATTTAAAAAGGAAGGCATCTT
>NW_011494600.1:13888-15566 GCF_000754665.1 Bison bison bison
TTCTTTTCCATGGAATCTTCATGACCCAGGGATCAAACCCCAGTCTCCTGCATTAGCAGGTGGATTCTTTACCGCTGAGCCACCAGGGAAGCCCTTGTATTTCCAATACCATTGCCTTATATTTGACACACCTCTATTGGGTGTATTACATACGTCTATGTGCCTGTGTGTTAGGGTTGCTTCGCTTGTTTGTTTCATCAGAAAGAGAAAACTGAAGTGGCATTGCTTGCTTAAGTCTCTCAGGGAACCAGCAACAGTAAAAATGTATTAAAAAAAGTATTTCCATATCTTAAGGAGATGAATTTCCACAACTCCCTATGAAGGGGTTTAGTCTCCTACCTAGAACGTACTGACATTGAATGAACTCTTTCATGCGTGGTCATTTTAGGAAAGAAGTGGTTCTACTCTTTTAAGTGATTATTGGCTACATTTAAAATTATGCTTGAGATTGTGTGAAATAGGTAAGTAAAACTACAGATCCCAGTGATCCATTTTCTTTACCCTGCATGTGGATGCAGTACAAACTCAGTGTAAACAATGAGTTTGGGTAGAGCCAACATGTCCTGCACAGAAATTTTGTTTATAAAGTGGACAGACTGTATGTGCTAACAGGAAATCTACACTTTGTTCAGCAGATTATTTATCTAATAAAGGAGGACCTAGAGCCAAGGGAATGTGTAACGTGGTGATTGTGAGCTAAAATAGGTGACAACATTGAGAGAGTGGTATTATGAATAGCGCAGAAACCTTCACATTTCAAACCACACAGATGAAAAATGGTCAGGACCACTACCAAGCAGTGTGACCTCGAGTAAGATGCTCACCCTCTCTGATCCTCTGTTCCCATGTCTGCAAATGGGGACAATAATATTCTATGTTATCCCACCCCCAGGCGAAGCCCATTCCTGACCCTCTGATCCCAGCCTCCACTGGCTCCTGAGGCCAAGGCTCTCATCACACTTGTGTCACCATTGTCTTCAGTCTGGCTCCCTGCCCACCCCACGGTGAGCTCCTTGAGGACCCTCTTGCTGCCTGAAACGTTCTTGTGCCCACAAAGTCTGGAAAGCACTGGTCTGCGAGTCTGGTGCCCCACAGGTGCTCAGAACACGTTCACCATCTTATCAGTGATGATAAGGTGAGGTACACAGAGCCGTGCAGCTGTTGATACATTGTCAATTTGTTTGCTGCAAACAACATACACGAAAAAAGTGGCTAGAGCAAACCTCCTGGCTCAATTTTCATAGGCCCAGGGCTGTGTCTGTCTTTTATTCCCACCTTGTCCAGAACCTTATTGTACCAGAGTAACACTCGCCTTTCCCCTTCCTAGTGCATCACCATCAAGCAGCTGTTTCTCAACTGAATTGCCAGTGAGTGAACCCTGAAAATTCTAGGCTCACATTTCTGTTCCTTTGAGCGGGTGATGGGCATCCTGTCTTCGATCCCCACTCAGACAGGAGTGTCTACTGTCTATTCCTTCCCACTTGGCTTCCCATTTATTCTATATTTTGGACAATCCGTTACCTCCTGAGACTGAGGTCTGTCCTAGGCTATGGCTGCTTTCGGCACTGTGCTGAGGTCATTGATGACCAGGTGGGTGCTGGGGGGATACTTGTTGGATGAATTCAGCACGGACAGCCAGGCTACTTTATTTCATGGGTGAGAGGTGTAACTTCCACTC
>NW_011494600.1:15666-18951 GCF_000754665.1 Bison bison bison
CCACAGCTCAAAAGCATCAGTTCTTCGGCACTCAGCTTTCTTTATAGTCCACCTCTCACATCCATACATGACTACTGGAAAAACCAAAGCTTTGACTAGACGCTCCTTTTTTGGTAAAGTAATGTCTCTGCTTTTTAATATGTGGTCTAAGTTAGTCATAGCTTTTCTTCCGAGGAGAAAGCGTCTTTTAATTTCATGGCTGCAGTCAACATCTGCAGTGATTTTCAAGTCCAAAAAATAAAGTCTCTCACTGTTTCCATTGTCTCCCCATCTATTTGCCATGAAGTGATGGGACCGGATGCCATGATCGTAGTTTTCTGAATGTTGAGTTTTAAGCCAACTTTTTCACTCTCTTCTTTTACTTTCATCAAGAGGCTCTTTAGTTCTTCTTCACTTTCTGCCATAAGGGTGGTGTATTTTTCACTCTCCTCTTTCAAGTTCATCAAGGGGCTCTTTAGTTCTTCTTCACTTTCTGTCACAAGGGTGGTGTCATCTTCATATCCGAGGTTATTGATATTTCTCCCAGCAATCTTGATTCCAGCTTGTGGTTCATGCAACCAGGCATTTCACATGATGTACTCTGCATATAAGTTACATAAGCAGGGTCACAATATATAGCCTTAATGTACTTGAGAAACCCATGAACAGTATGGGCAGTCTGTATGTGACTTATTTCTCTTTCTCTCTTTGCAGATTGCCATTTTAAACTGATATCGAAACATCCTATAGACATTAGTCAATGACCAGGGTAACTGGGCTCAAATCGGTGTTCACCAGGTTCAGAAGTAGGCTCTTTCCTTGGCATCAGCTTCCTCCTCGCCTCCTGTCCCACGTCACAAAATGAGACAAAATAATGAAGTATTTTCAAGGGAAATGATTTTCCCATATTGAAATCATCACAGGTGTTCTTTCTCAAGAGTGTGTGAGTTAGACCTTGATGTGACATAGGAATAAGTACATACTTGTAATAGGCTCCTTGAGTCCTGCCTTGGTGTGCAATGCCTTTGAAAACTTTTATCTCCTGAATCAACCAGTAGCAGTGCATAGTAATTTAAAAGGCATCTTTGGTTGTCTGGTTTCCTGGAGCACAGCTGATCCTGGGCAGTAGACCTCTGCTGAGGTCAGAAATTTGGATATATGATTAGTTAGGGGTTTCTATTTGTATTTAGATTGTTGTTGATTAGTCCCTAAGTCATGTCCCATTCTTTTGTGATCCCATGGACTGTACCCACCAGGCTTCTCTGTCCATGGGATTTCCCAGGCCAGAATACTGGAGTGGGTTGCCATTTCCTTTTTCAGGGAATCTTCATGACCCAGGGATCAAACCCCAGTCTCCTGCATTAGCAGGTGGATTCTTTACCGCTGAGCCACCAGGAAAGCCCTTGTATTTCCGATACCATTGCCTTATATTTGACACACCTCTATTGGCTGTATTACATACGTCTATGCTCCTGTGTGTTAAGGTTGCTTTGCTTGTTTGTTTTGTCAAAAACAGAAAAGTGAAGTGGCATTGCTTGCTTAAGTCTCTCAGGGAACCAGCAACAATAAAAATGTAGTTAAAAAGTATTTCCATATCTTAAGGAGATGAATTTCCACAACTCCCTATGAAGGGGTTTAGTCTCCTGCCTAGAACGTACTGACATTGAATGAACTCTTTCATGAGTGGTCATTTTAGGAAAGAAGTGTTTCTACTCTTTTTAAGTGATTATTGGCTACATTTAAAATTATGCTTGAGATTGTGTGAAATAGGTAAGTAAAACTACAGATCCCAGTGATCCATTGTCTTTAGCCTGCATGTAGATGCAATACAAACTCAGTGTAAACAATGAATTTGGGTAGAGCCAACATGCCCTGCATGGACATTTTGTTTATAAAGTGGACAGACTGGATGTGCTAACAGGAAATCTACACTTTGTCCAGAAGATTATTTATCTAATAAAGGAGGACCTAGAGCCAAGGGAATGTGTAACGTGGTGATTGTGAGCTAAAATAGGTGACAACATTGAGAGAGTGGTATTATGAACAGTGCAGAAACCTTCACATTTCAACCCACACAGATGAAAAATGGTCAGGACCACTACCAAGCAGTGTGACCTTGAGTAAGATGCTCACCCTCTCTGATCCTTGGTTCCCATGTCTGCAAGTGGGGACAATAATATTATATGTTATCCCACCCCCAGGTGAAGCCCATTCCTGACCCTCTGATCCCAGCCTCCGCTGGCTCCTGAGGCCAAGGCTCTCATCACACTTGTTTCACCATTTGTCGGACAGGAGTGTCTAGTGTCCATCCCTTCCCACTTGGCTTCCCATTTATTCTATATCTTGGACAATGCATTACCTCCTGAGACTGAGTTCTGTCCTAGGCTATGGCTGTTTTCAGCACTGTGCTGAGGGCATTGATGACCAGGTGGGCGCTGGGGGGATACTTGTTGGATGAATACAGCTCGGACAGCCAGGCTACTTTATTTCACAGGTGAGAGGTGCAACTTCCACTCATCCTGCCATTAGCAGGATGGACGCTTTGAACCTGCTGATCAGTGTCCTGGGCAAGTCCACAGGAGCCCTGTCACCCTGCTCTCCTCTCTTCCTCTTGCTTCCATAGCTTCTTCTACTCCGTACCTTTCCCGTGCCCTCCTCTGTGCTCCCACTGCTCTCCGTGTACATGTACACTGTGCTTGAGCCCATCCATTCCCCTGATTTCATGTTGTGTGCTGTCAGTTATCTTTCTGATTAGGTTCTTTGAGCAGTTTTCTCTTTACTCACAGTCCAAGGTGGATGCCGCCATACAGTAAGCATCATGGGTCTCCTTTTATTCTTTTTCTTTCATTTTCTCCTTTTTTTCTTCCTTTTTTCCCTTTTATGAGGAAACAATACAGTGTGTTGGTACGGACACTAGCTCTGATTCTAGACAACCTTCCTTGCACCCAGTTCTCCTACTTGTTATCATCACACCTTGAGAAATTAAATTGGCTCACTGTGCCATAGCAGCCTCACCTGAAAACTGGTGAATTATTCTGAATAATGACATGAACTGAGCAGATTGTATTTGTGAGTATGGAATGAGGTTAGTAGAGATGTGCTGGCATATTCCCTGGTGTAATGACTACTGAACTTCAAGGTCACATTAAACATCTGTGTCCAGCCCTAGAGGCTCCTTCCTTCTCAGCCACAGTCCTCGAGCTTTTCCCTCACAGCTAGACGAACACTCACCAGGAAGCTGGCTTTTCTGTTACACCTGTTCCACCTGGAAACCACTCACAGACTTCATCTTCTGTTGCGTGCATC
>NW_011494600.1:20353-22673 GCF_000754665.1 Bison bison bison
AGCAACTGAACTGAACTGAACTGAAAGTCTATGGATCAAGTATCCAAGTACCTTACTAGCCCGCCATCTAGTGGCTAACATCTGAAAAATGGGGCACCAGAGCCAAGCCAAGATGACTTTTACTTTCTTCATCACAGTGGCGAAGAAGTACACTGAGAGACATCCCCTCCCAAACAGAATTTCTGGCCAATGGGGTGTCTCTCTAGCTTTACTCATCTCAGTAAAATCTGTTCCGTGGCCTCAGAAGCCACATGAGATAACGAAGGAAACTTGAGGCAGTGATGATTTAAGGAGAGATTTGGTATGATATCTTTTTTCATTTGGGCCCAGTGAGTGCAGGGAATGAAATGGGGTGGGGTGGTGAAGGGAATGAGATGATTAATTCATTGTTCCAGCCACCTCCCTACCCCGAGGTAGCCAACTTCATTAGGTCTAACTGGTATTAATGCCTTTGTGTATAGGATCACTATTAACACCACGTGTGTGGTATGAGACACTTGGTGGGCAAAGCAGACAGCATGGCCAAATATTCCTTTCTCAGAGTGGATGGAGGGAGAAGGGAGAAAAGAATGTTGATCCATGGGTTACTTGTGAGTCAGTTTCTAAAATCTCACTATTTCTTCACAAGGTGTGTGTAAATTCTTTTCTTTATCTGAGAATTGGCTTTCTAGGTGAAGAAATATCATTGTGGGAGACTCCTTGTGACATGTGAAAAGTGGTTGGGAGTGAATTGGGTTGAGGTCATTTTCCAAATGTTTCACACCAAGTGTTTGTTTAAGGGGAGAGCAGTGGTCCTGAAGAACTGAACTAAGTGGTTGAAATACAGGATGAGTTACTGAAATGTGAAGAGACTCTTTCTGGTATGTGTGTTCATCCTAGCCTGTGGTCACAGGCAACTCACAGGATTTGAACCGTGTCTTCCTAATGTGTTTTGTTTCCTGCCCTTGAATGTGCTGGAGGCTGCAGTTCTGGTTACTAAAGTTCCGAAGTAAGTTCTCTGAGAAAAGTAGTTTCTAGAAACGAGCAGTACCTGGAAAGCTGCTCTAAAGTTTTAATATAGCCTGTGATGTAATTTTTGTTAGCTTCACCCAAGATATGAGTATTCAAAGAATATAGAGATGCACCTACTTCAGTATCTACCACTGGATTTTTCAAATGAACATACAGTAAGATCGGCCTGGTTTTCTTTCTTATTTCTTTCTTTATTGTGGCTGCACTGAGTCTTTGTTGCTGCATGAGGGCTTTCTCTAGCTGTGGAGAAGGAGCACTACTCTCTAGCGGTGGTGCGCGGGCTTCTCATTGCAGAGACTGCTCTTGTTGCAGAGCATGAGCTCTAGGCTCGTGGCTCCAGTAGTTGGAGAAGGCAGGTTCAGGAGTTGTGACACACAGTCTTAGCTGCTCTGTGGCACGTGGAAACTGCCTGGACCAGGGACTGAACGCCTACCCGTTTCATTGGCAGGTGGATTCTTTTTTTTTTAATCATTAATTTATTTTAATTGGAGAATAATTCTTTACAATATTCTGATGGGTTTTGCCATATATCAACATGAATTGGCCACAGTTATATATGTCCCCCTATTCCTGAACTGGGGGTCCCACCTCAATCCCCATGCCCTGCTTCATGCATTGAACTTGTGCTGGTCATCTGTTTTACATATGGTAATGTGTATGTTTCAACGCTATTCACTCGAATCATCCCACACTCCCCTTCCCCCACTGAGTTGAAAAGTCTGTGGTATAGGTCTCTGTCTTCTTTGCTACCCTGCCTGTAGAATCGTTGCTACCGCCTTTCTAAATTCCATATAGATGCATTAATATAAGTATTTGTCTTTCTCTTTCTGACTTACTTCTGTCTGTATAACAGGCTCCAGGTTCATCCACCTCATGAGAACTGATTCAGGCGCGTTCCTTTTTAATAGCAGGGTAATATTCCATTGTGTATATTTACCACCACTTCCTTAACCATTCATCTGCTCATAGACATCTAGGGTGCTTCAATGTCCTAACTATTGTAAATAGTGCTGAGTAAACATTGGGGTACATATGTCTCTTTCAAATTTGGTTTCCTTGGGGTGTATGCCCTGCAGTGGGTCGTATGGCAGTTCCATTCCCAGTTTTTTAAGGAATCTGCACACTCTTCTCCATAGTAGCAATACCAGTTTGCATTCCCACCAACCATGGAATAATGTTCCCTTTCCTCCCCACCCTCTCCAGCATTTATTGTTTGTAGACATTTTGATGAAGGCCATTTTGACCTGTGTGAGATGATACCTCATTGTGGTTTTGATTCGCATTTTTCTAATAATCTGTGATACTGAAC
>NW_011494600.1:24070-26760 GCF_000754665.1 Bison bison bison
AAATTCCAGTGATCACCACCATGACCAGGAACAGGCCATGTCCATCACCTTGAAAATGCCCAGGAGCTGCCACTTTCTCGTTTCTCCTTCCACACCTGAATTCCTGACAAAAGGATCTGTCTGCCTTCACTACATTTTGTCCTTTGCAATTTTCCAATTCCTTATGTATTCTGAATATAAGACCTTTCTCATACTTGTGATTCACAAACATCTTTCCCCTAATAACAAATAGTTTCCCTTTTCATTACAGGAGACATGAGTGATGAAATCTACTTTTCCTCCCCACCCTCAGAGCTCAATGTTGTGTACCCAGCAAATGCCCATGAGATTCTTCAGAAGTGAAAATGAATTCTGCTGTCTGTCCATCTGTCTCTCAGGTAGTCCCCAGAGCTATATTTCTCATCTCTGATCCCCTACCTGAATGGGAAATATAATAGAACTCTCTAAGGACAGGTGCTGTACCTTTGGCTGTGTATTTCCTCACACTAGTTTCCATTATCAACCAAGAAATGACCCGCAGTCTGTTCTCAATATAAATCTGGTCAAATATAGACCAAATGAAAAGTACCTGATTTGTTCCAGGTGCTTTACTTCATCATTGTGTTGTGTCATGATACTGATACAGTACATGAATTGTTTTCTATGTGGCACCCTCCCTTTTCATTTAGCATCTTATTGTAATAACTATGTTATACATTTTAAAAAGTTTTGCAGGCTTTTTACATTCATTTGGGCTTCCCTGGAGGTTCAAATGGTAAAGAATCTGTCAGCAATGCGGGAGACCTTGGTGCAATCCCTGTGAGACCCAGGGTCAATCCCTGGGTCAGGAACATCCACTGGAGAAGGGAATGGCAACCAACTCCAATATTCTTGCCTGGAGAATCCCCATGGACAGAGGAGCCTGGTGGGCTACAGTCCAGGGGGTCTCAAAGAGTCAGACAGGGCTGAGCGACTAACACTTTCACTTTACCCTCATTCCCATTGTTTTATTTCATTCTTCTCTTGGGGATAGGAAAGCATCCTGCAAACCAGTGTGCAAAATACAATCTGACAGACTTGAGACCTGAACATAGGGACACTCTTGGAGGAACCTGGAGAACCTTGGCAGCTAATTCTTCCTCTGTGTGCCACAGTTCTCAAAGGCAAAAATGAGGGAAGTAATACCACCTGTTTCTTGGGTGGTGTCCAGCATCCATTACCCAGCAGGATCTTAGCTTGGCACTTGTCCCTGTCATGTTATTGTCGTAGGTGGCTCGGATGGTAAGGAGTCAGCCTGCAGTGCAAGAGGCCCAGGTTCAGTCCCTGGGTTGGAAAGCTCCGCTGCAGAAGGAAATGGCAACCTATTCCAATATTCTTGAAAGAAGAATCCCATGCGCAGAGGAGCCTGGCAGCCTACACAGTCCAAGGGGTCTTAAAGAATCTGACAGGACTGAGCAACTTTCATTTCCACTTCACATAAACATTTTCAAGTCAAAACTCACTGTCATAATAAAGTTCTTTTTAAATACAGCATTTCCTCTAGGATCAGAAGCAAGACAAGGGAGCTCACTCCCTCCCCCATTATTCAATCGATCAGCTTATATTATTTTATTGTAATTTTAAGTGTCAATAGGTTTGTTCAAAGTTTCCACAAAGGGCTGTCTGAAGGGCTCAGATGCAGTTTGAACCAGCCAACCAGTGCAAGCAGAGAAAAATATACAATACTTCTTGTGGCAAAAGGCTTCCTCGCGTTTTTTTCAACGGCGAAGGGCGGGGAGAAACGGAATGTCGATACTTGGAGCAACACTGCCACCTGCAGACCACAGAAACCAGAACGCCACAAGGCCGAAAGAAAATCCATCTTTACTGTTGGGTTTTCGTGCAGAGGACTGGACATCGTGGATGCGGAAGTTGAGGGGGATGCCCATTAGGACCAGAGAAAGGAAGGTGCCTTCTCAAGGGGCCCGGCCAAACCACCCGGGGACCGCGGGCTCCTCTCCAGCGACCCGCGGAACCAAGGCAACACAGGCAGGAAGTCAGGGAATCCGGGAAATCCGGAGCTTGGTGGGCGGGCCTGCGCGCAGGAACCCAGTGAGCCCCGCGCCAGTCTCCTGGCCCGGGTCGGTTGGTAGTTTTCTCCTGGACCCTGTTTCTAAGTCTTCATTCACTGAGGAACCTGACCGGGTATGTCCGGGTCCTGTCGCCCACTGCCGAAGCCACCAAAGTGCGGGACCGGTAAAAGTCCCCTGTATTTCTCCTCCCGCCCACCCCAGGCCTGTGGAGGCGTTCCTCCCGTGGTACACTCACTGTTCTCTCAGCCCTCACTCTTCTGATCCGTCCTCAGTGCCCACGAGGCTCACCCGGTCATCCTGGAGACTCTCCGTCCTCTTCGATGTTCCCCTCCTCCCCACCCGAGCATCCCCCTGCCCATGGTCCCGCCCGGGCATCAGTAAAGACCGCGCCCTTCATGCTCTCCTGTTTCTAGCCTTGCTCCCTTCTCATCACCCTCAACATGATGTCCTGTCCTCCAGCTCCCTCGCTCTAGTGCCAGTGCACTGATACCAGAACCCCCTGGAAACCCCCACCTCACCTACCACATGTCCTTCAACACTACCCGCCAGGCCCCTCCTGGATCCGCTGATCCAGGGCTGGAAGCTGTCCCCCGCAAACACATCTCTTGTGCTCCTTGCACCCTCCTGCCTACCCACGCC
>NW_011494601.1:0-1782 GCF_000754665.1 Bison bison bison
AGTACATAAATAAATGTATATAAATAACTAAAATAGTACATAAATAAATAAATAGCAATACAGAACCACTGTACTGACAACATTTGTGCTACGTTCCATATATTCAACAACTGGAATGTTTTTACTCTCACCTACTTCACAAACTACAAAGCAATAATTTCGCATGCTTCACTCCAACCCCTCTCACTCTTGTGACCTTGCATCCCTCTGTACCACGCAGGCTTAGCACAACTCACAGAACTGACTAATACTCCAAGTGTCCAGGGAGGGGTAATTTCACCCCAAACTTCTCTCATAGATACCCAAAGCCAGAGGAATTAGCTACAACTAGTTCCATGTGTCTAGGAAGACTGTGTTATATCAGCAAGTCCCTGCATTGCGCATCTTTATAAAGAGGGAGGTAATCCTGTTCCATTTGGTAAGACAACCACATATAATATGTTCTATTATTAGTAACATTTCTTGAAAAGTTAAAAAACTCAGAACAAATACTAAACCAAATGGGATGCCAGAAAGAAGGCAAACCAGGTCATCTTGGGTCATATGGGACGTGCGGACCCCCTAAACAAAGAGGGGGTATTTAAGTCAAATTCGTAGTGACAAAGGTGAGTGACAGTTTCTCTGCATTTCCTGGAATTGACAATACTTTTTTTTTAACATCTCCTAGAAAAGTCGATCTTCTTTTTAAACTAAGTAGTAATTGTATGTCTCAGAAATGCTGGAAAAATGAAAATGTATTTTTACTTAGCACTGGTTTGAAGGGTACAATCAAAAACCCATTGAGAAATCCTTAACAGCATACTCATCTCCAAGAGAGCAGAGAAAGATGCTGGCTTTTAACTAGCAATTGCCCCTGAAAGTCTGTGAGCAGGCCATCTGAAGGTCATTCTCCCAACAGCAGAAGAGGCCTTAAGAAGTCAAACCTCAGAAACGGTCTATGAATTAGGGACACACTCTTCAGTAATCCTGAGGATTTAAAGCAGCTTCTGCTCAGACAGTAACCATGATGCAAGACCCCTACCTTATTCTATTCACATATCATTCCAATCATCAGGACTTCAAAATTTTTTTCTTGTTGTAATTTACCCGATTAAAACCACCACCACACTACTGCTCTCATTTAATATCTGGACCCAGAAGAATACGGAATCCCCCTAGTGTGGCTGGCCTCCATGTATTTAGTCATGCTCCTCCAAGCCATTTCTTCTCAAACTTAAACTTGCATCTATACATATTGCCTTAATATGTATTCATGTACTACATAAGTGGATGTTAAGGACTTGTTTAGTCCATAGCTCTCAGTCAGCTGTTCTTAAAGGTGGCGATTTTTGCTGCCATCTCCTAAACAGGTGATATTTAGCAATTCCTGGAGACATTTTTGTTGTCACAACTGGGAAGGCGGAGGGTACTACAGGTATCTAGGAGCTAGAGACCAGAGATGCTGCTAAATATCCTCTGATGTACAGACAGATGATATTTAGCAATTCCTGGAGACATTTTTGTTGTCACAACTGGGAAGGCGGAGGGTACTACAGGTATCTAGGAGCTAGAGACCAGAGATGCTGCTAAATATCCTCTGATGTACAGACAGATGATATTTAGCAATTCCTGGAGACATTTTTGTTGTCACAACTGGGAAGGCGGAGGGTACTACAGGTATCTAGGAGCTAGAGACCAGAGATGCTGCTAAATATCCTCTGATGTACAGACAGATGATATTTAGCAATTCCTGGAGACATTTTTGTTGTCACAACTGGGAAGGCGGAGGGTACTACAGGTATC
>NW_011494601.1:3576-7587 GCF_000754665.1 Bison bison bison
TTTTTTTTTTTTTTTTCCTGGTGAGAGAGGAAGAACTCTAGAGAAATGTCTATTTTTTGAGATAGTGATGTCTATCATTGAACTTGGTAAAAAAAAAATGGAGTCCTAAGAAACTAGAGGATATGGACCACTTGGACTGGAACATTGGAAAGGCTTTTAACAACCATTTCCATGTATTAACTTTGGCCTGTATGTCTCACCGTGGACGTGCGTGAACATAACCATTTCATATATTCAATATTTACAGAAATCTTACTAGACGCAAAGTCCAAAATTAGCTTTAAGGCGATTTGTAAATGAATTAGACAATCAATCTTCTCTAAGATCTTATAGACCTGTTCAGGAGATAGAACCTAAGAAATACTCCTAAAACACAGTGAAAATACCATCATTTTTGTTTAAACTACTACTGTTCTAATTCCTAATTATTGTCTTTCCACCACCTCCCTATAGTTCTCAATATTAATCTTTCAGAAACACAGTGTTGGCAATGGCTTCACATCCTTTAAAATTCTGTGTGGTTTGTGTGTGCTCAGTGAGTCATGTCCGACTCTTTGCCTGCCAGGAACCTCTGTCCATGGGGTTTTCTAGGCAAGAATACTGAAGAGGGTTGCTATTTCCTTCTCCAGGAGATCTTACCAACACTACATGCTACCAACTGGGTATAAAGTTCTAATGCTTCACCATAGCCAGCTAATCCTTTCCCAGTTTGATTCCATTCTACCTCTCAAGATTCAGTTCTTGGCTTTCTTCCCCCGTGCATCTTAGGCTCTAGCATGCACAAGGGCTTTTGCAATGGCAACATACATTTAGAGGAAGCCAAAGTTTGAAACCGGAAATGGCCTTGATACAATACGTCCTTCTAAGAACTCTAAGAACTCGTGGGAGTGCTTTGGTCAATTAAGGAATATGGGTTGGGGAGCATGCATCACTTTTATTAGATCTCAAAGTGCAGAGGGACCTGACACATAAACTATGCCCATTATACCCATAAACAATTTTACAAGTTAGTACAGAATTGTTCAACAAGCTTCCTATGAAAGTCACTGAGATCACATTGCAGCTGCACGTGCCAGGAGTGAACATCTGGGGAAAAGCAATAGGATTACACTGATTCACAGGGGAGCATGCATAATATCATTTCCCCTTGACCTCTATTGAGCTGGCTTCATTATCAAATCTCCCGGTGTTATGGCAGGCATTAATTTCTGAACTGTTCAGGCTGGTATGTGGATTTTTAGTATCAGGTGTCATCTATTATATCTCACAATGGGATTCTTTGAACGTGAGCTTGCTGATAAAATCAAGGATCAATTCAACAAATAGGAAATTGTCCATTCAGGCCAACCTTCCATCTCCCTCTCTCTGTAGCCCTTAATGGCTCTCTTACCAGTTGTCCTTGAAGATAAAACCCCTACTGGGGTTAATTTGAGCTGTGTACATTTTTCACATATCATAATAAAAAATACAAGCCTGATCATAAAAAAAATTACTTGTATGTTCAAGTCTACATAAAATGTAAAGAGAAACATAAATTAATTTTTATTTCTTTCTAATGAAAATATTATTTTGCCAGGTTGTGATTTGCTTATTAATCGCTAGATTGAAAGCTCCACTATGGCAGAGATTTTACCTGATCTGTTCACTGACATAGCCCCAGCACCAGCCCCTGATGGACACACAGCAGAAAAATAGCATTCACCAAATGAATGACTGAGGAAAGGGTGCAAACGCCAAGGTTACTCTGTCGGTCATTTTCTTTCTCACATGGAAACAATTCAGACATCAAAGAACATGACCATAAAAATCAAACGATATCATTACAAATATTAGCTAATGTTTATTGTCTCCTAGGAACATTTTTAGCTCTCTTATCTCCTTGCCTTTACTTCATTCATTTTCATTTATAGGCTAATAAAATTTAAGAAACATGTCCTAAGTCACAGGTCAACCGAGGAATTTAAACATGAATCTGTGTCTTTATTATCAAGAGCCACTGTCTTATCCTCAGACCCCAAGTGCCTCTCCCTCCACATATACAGACTTATTCTATGGGATAGAATTCCTGGGAAATGAGAGAGATATTGTCAAGACATGTCTTGACATAAGTCTGTCTCATGTTCTTATTATTTTCATTGCTCAGTATAAACCTTATATAAAGTTTTGCATAAAGGAGATAATTTGTTATAAGACCACTTTATACATTTGGTCAGTGAGGAATTAACAATGTGAGCCCTAGAACAACTGCCTCAAATTTGTTTCTTTAGCCACTACAGTGCAGTGTAAAACCACATTTATTTTCATCCCACTCCTCACTCCTCTACTCAACACAAGGAACAACTATCAGTGATGCTTAAAAACACAAATTCAAACCTTACTTAAGACAATTTCTTGTTAACCTTATGGACACACACTTGTACTAGGAGAAGATTACATATATTCCCAGACTAACTCTGGCAGTGGCTGTGGCGGTAATTTTAGTTTAGGAATCACTGGATACTTAAGTAAGGCAACATCCTTTGGACAATGTTCAAACTGAACACTTACATTCAGTAAATCAAATGAATCATCATGATTACTTTCCTTAAATGACAGAATAAAAGTACCAAGCTTATTTAATACACACTTCCTCTCCTTACTTTTACATTTCACTTCCAACAATGACTCTAATGAAAAAATTCAAATGCAAGGAAAGAGTGTGTGTAGAAGCTGTTAGAATCTCATTAGGCCAGATGGTATCTATAAAAAGAAGAAATTTCCATGGAGATCTAAGAAAAATTATTGGACAAAATCACTCCAATGTTCAACTGGAAGAATCTGTCATATAGAAAGAGTGTGATGATTCTGGGGTAGAACCAAAGGTTTTTTATCCCAAATTAACTAGTATGCATTTGCATAGGGAGTACTTGCATTGGGAGTATTGTAGACATCATGGTATTTTCAAAGAATTTACAAATTCATAAAAAAATCAAATGAAAAAAGAGTGTTGCTTCAAATATGCTTCACTGACAATTTTTATTATCATTTACATTTTTGCCTGTTTATAAGACTGGACTCTGATGAAGACTTTCTGATTTTTAGCATTACATGGTGGTATTTGTGATACACACACACACACATATTTTGAGGTAACATTTGTTACTTGCAATGAGTATTTGAAAATAAGTTTTACTCACTGGATACTTAAAAAATCCTAAAAACAGAAAAGAAATTTGAACACAGCCTTGTGATTTCTGAGCCAAAGAAGTAAAAAATAAAGAATCACCTTGATATAAAGGTAAATAAATGATTGATAAAGAAAAAGTACATTGCTGGTTGGAGTGTACTTTGAATACCATGAATGACACCAGAGGCATTTTTATGTTGGTTATTTTGTTACGCTTTTTTTTGGAAACCTATTTTGAGGTTTTACATTTTCATTCGTTCTAATATAAATGGACAACCAATAAGGTTGTTATATGTTCTTTACATATGTGGATAATAGATATACTTTGAAATGTCTCTAATTTAGTTTATATTACTTAGCATATCAGAAGGTTGAGTTTCTCCACCATCTACCAACCACTAACACTGGTCATGAAGCTAACATTGGCAAAGAGTAAGGATGGAGAAGTCTCTTCTGGCCTAAATAAATTGTGGTACATCCTGGATAGATGGAAAGCCTAGTAAAAGAATATTACAGTTTGATAGTCTCTAGGTCTGTCCATGTGGAGAAGGCAACGGCACCCCCCTCCAGAACTCTTGCCTGGGAAATCCCATGGGAGAAGCCTGGCAGGCTGCAGTCTATGTTGTCAGTTAGACATGACTGAGCAGCTTCACTTTCACTTTTCACTTTCCTGCATTGGAGAAGGAAATGGCAACCCACTCCAGTGTTCTTGCCTGGAGAATCCCAGGGACGGGGGAGCCTGGTGGGCTGCGTCTCTGGGGTCGCACAGAGTCGGACACGACTGAAGCGACTTCACTTTCACTTTTCACTTTCATGCATTGGAGAAGGAAATGGCAACCCACTCC
>NW_011494601.1:7687-8355 GCF_000754665.1 Bison bison bison
CATGCATTGGAGAAGGAAATGGCAACCCACTCCAGTGTTCTTGTCTGGAGAATCCCAGGGACGGGGGAGCCTGGTGGGCTGCGTCTATGGGGTCGCACAGAGTCGGACACGACTGAGCGACTCAGCGGCAGCGGCGGCAGATCTATCTACGCTGCTGCGAATGGCAGTATTTCATTCATTCTTATGACTGAGTAATATTCCATTGGACAATATGTACAATATACAATACATTGTACAAGTTTATAATACAATTGTAAAGCTGTTATATTCCAATTAAAAAAACACATGGGTGGGGGGGGAGACCACAGAAGAGTTATTACAAATGTCATCATCACTGTTAAAAAGATTATTATACTTATTCTTCTCTGAATTTTGTGAAGGAAACAATAAACTGGGGAAAGTGCGAGGGTCAGAGTCAGAGCTCATTGTCTCCTATCATTTAATTCTACCTCCATAAACACACAATCACACCCACTCGATATTCAAAACATTTAACCACTGCCAGGTGGCACCAATGGTAAAGAACCTGCCTGCCAAAGCAGGAGACGTAAGAGACACGGGTTTGATCCCTGGGTTGGGAAGATCCCCTGGAGGAGGGCATGGCAATCCACTCCAGTATTCTTGCCAGGAGAATCCCATAGACAGAGGAACCTGGTGGGCTATGGTCC
>NW_011494601.1:8675-16707 GCF_000754665.1 Bison bison bison
ATCAGTCTTTCCAATGAACACCCAGGACTGATCTCCTTTAGTATGGACTGGTTGGATCTCCTTGCAGTCCAAGGGACTCTCAAGAGTCTTCTCCAACACCACAGTTCAAAAGCATCAATTCTTCGGCACTCAGCCTTCCTCACAGTCCAACTCTCACATCCATACATGACCATACTGGCCACTTAAAATGGACACAAGCTTACAATGAATATTCACTTTTTATGTATGTTATTTGGTTGGTCTGTATTTTCCCTTTACACACACACATATTGCTGAAGTATAGCTGACTTACAATGATTCAGGGGCATAGCAAGATGATTCAGATATACATATACGCATATATTTCAGATTATTTTTCATTGTAGGTTATTATAAGATATTGACTATACTTCCCTGTGCTATACAGGAAACCTTTGTTGCTTGTTACAACTCTATTTTTTTTTAATTAGAAATCCAGCATTCTATCCTAAGTCAAAAAAGTAGAATCAAAATACCATATTTTTTGAGGCAAAAATTCATGTTTTCTAACATATATATATTATACATACTATTTATATATATGTGTGTGTATATATATATGTATATAAAAGCTTTTCTACTACACTTAATAGAAGCTTGGGAAAGAATATTAAAAAAAAAGAAAAAAGATGGAGAAACTGGAAAATGTAAACTAAATGAAATGGGAGCACTGAATATGAAATATAAAAAGTAAGACAAACTACATAAAAGCAGAAGATCAACATGTAGTCCAGTTGTTTTTAAACATAGCCATTGTTGGTCTATTTTGTATTTTGCTTAGTTAAATGTTTTACTTTGTCCTTTGAAATTAGATGCAACTAGAAGCTTTTCTTATGCCATTTTCAGGAAACTACAAAGTAACCCACATAAAGATACCACTAAAATCCTAACATGGTAAAAAATAAATTTTTTTTAAGCTTGACAATACCATTTGCTGCCATATGTTAGCACACGTTAAACCATGAGTTCACCCATATAGTGTTCGCTAAAGTTATGACCAGCCTAGACAACATATTGAAAAGCAGAGACATTACTTTCTCAACAAAGGACCGTCAAGTCAAGGCTGTGGTTTTTCCAGTAGTCACGTATGGATGTGAGACTTGGACTATAAAGAAAGCTGAGCACCAAAGAATTGATGCTTTTGAACTGTGGTGTTGGAGAAGACTCTTGAGAGTCCCTTGGACTGCAAGGAGATCCAGCCAGTCCATCCTAAAGGAGATCAGTCCTGGGTGGTCATTGGAAGGACTGATGTTGAAGCTGAAACTCCAATACTTTGGCCACCTGATGCGAAGAGCTGACTCATTGGAAAAGACCCTGATGCTGGGAAAGATTGAGGGCAGGAGAAGAAGGGGACGACAGAGGATGAGATGGTTGGATGGCATCACTGACTCAATGGACATGAGCTTGGGTAAACTCTGGGAGTTGGTGATGGACAGGGAGGTCTGATACACTGTGGTTCATGGGGTTGCAAAGGGTCAGACACGACTGAGACACTGAACTGAACTGAACTGTAAATCTGTGCAATCACATCAGAAAATAGTTTGGAATTATCTAAAAAAAATACAGATAACCATTCCCTAGGAACCAGCAATTTCTATTCTAGTTTCTCATTTGTCATAGCAAACAACAATAATAATAAAACTAGAAATAACACACACAGTCGTATATATCAATAACTGTAGCTTATTCACACAATGCAATGCTATAAAACAGTAATCATAAAGAAATAAACCCCTGTCATTGATATAAATGAATTTCAAAATAAACAGTATTGAACAAAAAAGATAAAGTCATGAATGAATATACAATTCCATTTATGGAAAGAAAAAGATACCATTAATTATTTCTAATATATACATATATGATAAAGCTAAAGGGAAAAAGCTAGGGGAAAATATCTGGTAATACCAAAAATTCAGGCTAGCGGTAGTAAATGGGGAAGGTAACGAAGGAGGACCATGCGAGAGCTGTAATGGACTGGAGTGTCCTTTCAAAGGGGACTTTGGCAATTTTGTTATCATCGTATAAAATATACATCTATGGTTTATATTCATTCAACCGTTTCATCAATTTCACAATGAGCTCAAATATAAGGAACAAGAGTTAACTTCAGCCTTGCATATACATATTAGTACCTGCCTTATTATTTTAATTTCTATTTCTTAGAAATGTTACCAGCAAATTATCTCAGACATTCACTGAAGAATGGAGCACAGTAGTCTAAGAGAGACATGCTCTCTATGATCTTAAAATTGAAACAAATGTGGTGATGCTGTTAAAGTGTACAGGCTTGCAGTTAGAGTATAATTAACTTGTGGAGATCTTATCCACAGTCTAGTGATTATCATCCACAAAAAATGTATTAATATTATATACTGTATAGTTGCTGAGAGACTAGATCTTAAATGTTCTCACCAGATAAAAAGAAATGATAATTATCTGATGTGATAGAGGTGTTAGCTAGAGCTACACTGGTAATCATATTGCAGTATATAAATGTATCAAACCAACTCATTATACACCTTAAACTTACACAAAGCTATGTGTCACTTATCTCATTAAAAAAAAAAAATAAATCACAACAAGAATGCAATTCTCAAAGTCACTTCCATCTAAAATTTGAACACAGCCATTGTAACTTCTAACAGTAGCTCAACTAAGGCTGATAGAAATCTTTTTTTTTTTTTTTTAACTGGGATCTGAGCTAGACATGAGAAGATTTTAGGTGTCTGATAGAGTCCTAATGGCCCTATTCATCCCATTCCTCTCCTCACTCTGTCAGCAGGTCAAAACAAGGACAGCTAAGCCCATGGGAAGGATTTGCTCTGTCCTTTCTTTCCACTACACTGGTGTTTATTAACAAATCCCTTGGCTTTTTCATGCTTCTTCTTGACTGCACATTTCCTGCATTTGTAAAGAGAAATAAAATGGCCAGCATCCGTATTATTCTAGATCTACCCTTTCTCACATCTTTTTTTTTTTTTCCTTTCTCACATCTTTGTTGGACTTGTTCACCAGCCTGATGGCCTCTTCAGTTGGACCCTCATTTCCCAAAAAATGCCCTGTATAGATGAGAAGTGACTAGCGGAGGAGACTCACTAAGGTTGCATCGATGTAAGGAGTTACACCTCTTAATGTGCGTCATACAGAGGACAGGCAGGCAAGAATAAAAAAACTGGTCATCAGCTTTAGGTGAAAACTGGGGATAAATGAGCCACCACAGAAAACTGTGCAAAAGTTAGGGATAAAAAGAAGTAATTTATACTCTCTGGGATTTGTTGTTGTTGTCCTTATTGTTTTTGCATTTATTATTATTTTATTTCATTTTTTTCCAATAAAATGTAGAATAGGTTTGATTGTTATACGCTTCCAAATGATCCGGATATCAAAAAATGCTTTACGTTGTGTTCCAAAATTTAGGTCAATCTTCTTCTGATCATAAGAGAGCTAAATATCCAGTGTCACAGTTTTGGCAGATTTTTTTGATTTTGCAACAGACTAACTGGCAAAGAATGTTGGAATAGAAAAGTCTGTGGAATAGTGAAGGGCAGGAGATTTACATTTACTTATACACATTCAATCATGTTATACATGATTATTTCCCATGTGTCCCAGGCCTGTTTGAGATGTTACGCATTCAGTGGGTAATAAGCCAGTCAAGATCCCTTCCCTCATGGATCCTCAAATCTGGTGTTAGCAACTGAATCTACTCTCTAAGTAGAGACAGTCCTAGAATGACCTAGAGACACACCAGTCTTATATAGTAGAAAGGCACAGGCCATTCAGAGTAGAAGCCTTATCAAAACATCCTGAGCACACTGGGGACTCTGTCTCTGTGGTAGTTTTTCTCCATCTTCTCTTTACCTATATTTATTCTCTGTTCTTTTCTGCCCTGTTCTGTGCCCAGAGGCTGACCTTAAAGGGTACATTACCCTGGGTTTCCTGGCACTCTGTCTTCAGTTGCATCTGGTAAATGGGAGACAATAGCGAGATAGGAGGATGAGAGGAGAGGAAAACAAAAGGAGAAGAGCATGGCCTGGGTCTGCTCCACTTTATACCCTCTCTCTTCTATGACTCACACTGTCAGCTGGACTCCAGGGATCACTGTTTCTCCTCTTTGCCTCTTTCAGCTACAGTAGCCATGTCTCTTGTTGCTGTTCTGGGCTTTGACACAAAGATGGTACCTAATCAGATTATTCCCATGGAAAGCTTCTCCAAAAGTCCCATTTTCAAGAAGCATCTACTGCCTGATCAGAGTTGACTGAAACCACTATCAAGGGAAGGGGCTGGATGCAGGCCTCTACCTAAATGTCTAAGCGGAGACAGGGCCATGCTTCACCAGCAGGGCCTTGCCTCAGTGAAGGTCCATGGGCACTGGGCTCTCAGCAACACACTGCTGAGAATCTGAAATGCATTAAACAAATACTGGCTGACATCTACCAGATGCACATGGAGAAAATGATGTGACTAATCTGATGCTCTCTGGGAGCTCACTGTCTGATGATGGAGGGAGACACAGATATAATTGGAGGAGCATATGATGAGGGCTGTAAGACGTATATACAGAGAATAATGGAAGTAAGTGATTAATCCTGCTGAGAGGGGGAAGGGGTTTAGGGTAAAGGAATACTCAATTGAAACTTGTATATATGAGCTAAAATTTGAAGGACGAGTTAGAATTCACTGTACAAGAAAGGGGCTGCTAGATCAGGAGTGGGTGGCTGGTGAACAGGACAGGGATCGCAGTGCAAAAGGAATAAACTATGTGTATGAGGAAACAGGAACAAGGCGGCCTGGAAAATGGGGCTGGTAGGAGGAAAGGCTAGTGCACAGTAGAGAACAGCCAGGGCGATGGAGGTGGGGTATGTAAGAACATGAGATGACGAAGGAGCACAGCCTGACCATACATATCGTAATTTCATAATTTTTCAACAGGGAATTAACTAATACAATGTGCATTTTAGAAATGTGAATCAGTGGAGGGGACTGAAGGGCCAGTTAGTATAGTAGTGTCCTTCCTCTTCCCTAGTATCTCTTCTGAGCAGTTGTTTTTTAGTCATTAAGTCATGTACGATTCTTTTGTGGCCCTATGGACTGTAGCCCACCAGGCTCCTCTGTCCATGGGATTTTCCAGGCAAGAATACTAGAGTAGGTAACCATTTCCTCCTCCAAGGGATCTTCCTGAACCAGGGGTCAAACCTGAGTCTCCTGTATTGCAGGCGGATTCTCTACCACTGAGCCACCAGGGAAGGCCCCTTCTAAGCTATAAGTAAGACTTTTCAACTTCAAGGATAATGTGCAGCTGTTATGATCCACAAGGGCACACTGATTGTTTGTGGCTACCCTCTACTGTAATTTGTTGAGACATGTGTTCTGATTGGTTTGTGCCTATACCTTGCTCTTGAAAATCACTGTGGTATGGCTCCCCTTCGAGGACTCAATCATGACAAGCTGGGGATCACTGAATGGGGCCTCTTATAACTCACAACAAAAAACACAGAACTATTTTTAGCATCATAATTATTTCAAAATATTTTAAGTCCTCACTCTTCACAATTGAAATGTCTAATTTTCTGGTCATTTTTTGCTTAGTGAAGTGGAAGGTGATAAGGAGAGGTGGAACTAGTTAGACAGGAAACAAAGCCATGGAAGGAGTTTTGGGGATAAAGACAATGAGTCTTTTTAGGAGTGTTGAGATGGAGCTACTGATGGAAAACCCTGGGAGAGTACCTAGAAAACCCGTGGGGTCTGAGCTTAACAGAGAGAAGGCTGAGATGAATCTTTAGATGCCATTAGAAACCAGAAAGTTAACTTGTGAGTATGCATATAAGGTCACCAGGAAAAAGTGTGTCAGGAGAGAAAACAAAGAATGAATACTTCATCATTCTGGTTTTTATTCCACACCGAAAACTCTTCATTTGAAAGGTGGCCCAAGGATCACCAATAGATTATCATTAAGGTGACCACTGTCAGGATTCACCTGGGATAGCTCCAGTTTATGCTCGTCATTCTAACATCCTATCTGGATTCCAACATCCTACCCTCAGCATTTGACCTAGACAAGAGTGTCCTATTCAAATAAGAAAATCTGTGGTTTGAATTTAAGTGAGTAGGATATTTAGTGAGTGGTTAAGAGCAGTAGGGCTTCCCTGGTGGCTCAGCTGGTAAACAATCCACCTCAATGTGGGAGACCTGGGTTTGATCCCTGGGTTGGGAAGATCCCCTGGAGAAGTGAATGGCTACCTACTCCAGGATTCTGGCCTGGAGAATTCCACAGAGGATGAGATGGCAGGATGGCATCACCGACTCGATGGACATGAGTTTGAGTGAACTCCGGGAGTTGGTGATGGACAGGGAGGCCTGGTGTGCTGCGATTCATGGGATTGCAAAGAGTCGGACACAACTGAGCGACTGGACTGAACTGATACAGTCCAAGGGGTCGCAAAGAATCGAACACGACGGAGTGACTTTCACTTCACTTAAGAGCACTAAATACAGGTCTATGCAAACCTTCCAGCCCACTGGCCTTTGAGGAGCCTACACTTAACGGTCTAAGTGTAGATCATACCTCAGATGCAGTCTTTGCCATGAATCTCAAACACATTACTTGGTATTCATTTTCAATGATTTGTTATTATCATCTTGGATACTGATTGCCTCTTTGGAGTAATTCAACCTATTTGGATTTTTGGTGTTTCAATGCTGGTTTTCAGCTTTTTAATTTTACTACTGGTTTTGGGATAATGATGTTTTAACTTCTATCATACATCCCTTCTGCTTTCATTTTCAAATTGAAGTCCCTACTAATTTTGGTGTAAGCAGAATAAAGTTAATTTCACCAGAGGATGGTTATATATCTGTTATATCTGACATACTTTAACTCCCCATACGTAATGGCCAATCTAAAATTCTGATATTCATGCCATGGCTGGAAACAGTGCATCCTATGCTTAGTTTACAGTTTATAACATGTAAACATTTTAATTGACTCTATTAGAATGAATAGTACATTCCCACAGGTTTCAGGGAAATATTGATTTCATGTGGGAAAATACTCAAACTATTAAATGCCCATGAAACCCCATAGGAACCCAATTTAAACCTTAGAACATTTAATTACAAAGCCTTTTATTTAATTGGTTTCCAAAATAATGTTGTTGAGAAAATATGTCATTAGAAAAAGCTATTGGATAGGCAAAGTACTCTAATTTGACAATGTTTTCTCTAGTAAAGTCCTTTATCACAATCTAAGCTGGCTTATCAGACCTTCTATTTATTTTTTCTCTCTCTCTTAGCATGTGGTTAGAGAAAACATACTGAAAGAAACTGCTACTGCTGCTGCTGCTAAGTCGCTTCAGTCATGTCCGACTCTGTGCGACCCCAGAGACGGCAGCCCACCAGGCTCCACCGTCCCTGGGATTCTCCAGGCAAGAACAATGGAGTGGGTTGCCATTTCCTTCTCCAGTGCATGAAAGTGAAAAGGTAAAGGGAAGTCTCTCAGTCGTGTCGGACTCTTAGAGACCCCATGGACTGCAGCTTACCAGGCTCCTCTATCCATGGGATTTTCCAGGCAAGAGTACTGGAGTGGGGCTATCACCTTCTCTGCTAAAAGAAACTTACCACTTCTATATGTGCCTTTCTTCCTTTCAAAATAGAGTTATTTTCTGCACAGAGGAGAAACAAGCATAAATCTGGAACACGTAAGGAACACACTGTAAGCCTAGCCCCAGATATTTCACTTGTGGTTACTACCTGCTCTAGGATGACCTAGTGGTCATGCGGAAGCTCCCAGGACAGGCACCTAGCCAGACAAGCAGTGTGGCAGAGCAAGGGGAAGCACCTGCAGAACCACCCTAGTTTCAGGGTTGGCCACCTGTGTCTTCACTGCAGTCTGTTCTTGCTAACTAGACGTGGGTATCCCGCACCAGCTCTCTCCAAAACTGGAGGCTGAACCTGCTCCAATATTCTTTGACTTCAGACCTGATCCTCTTTTCCTTCTTCACAGATGGAAGTG
>NW_011494601.1:16807-27248 GCF_000754665.1 Bison bison bison
CAGATGGAAGTGTTGAGTTCCAAAGCCTTCTGCTTGGGGCGAAGTTGGCCCACAGTGTGCTCTGTCCACACCCCCTTTCTCCCTTTATTGTACTTCTTTGAATCAAGCCATGCCCAGATCATCCCAGCTTCCTCAGACTTGGCACTTTTTACTGTTACCCCCATCCCAGGAGAACCAGTATCTCTCCTGAGAACAGCTGTACAAGTCAGCACAGGCATAGTCCCAGTTTAATCCCTCTCCACCAACTGTCAGGACCCAGCATGGCTTGAGACCATTACACAGGGTATCATGACAGCACGTTTTCCCCCTTTTTTCTCTTTTTCTTCCTCCTTAATAGACTTGGGACAGCATTGTTCTGAACATAATTTCCACCTCACGATTACATGTTGACATGAACAGTGATCTTTACAGCC
Organism: Bison bison bison; assembly: GCF_000754665.1. Classification (NCBI taxonomy): domain Eukaryota; kingdom Metazoa; phylum Chordata; class Mammalia; order Artiodactyla; family Bovidae; genus Bison; species Bison bison. The sequence continues at coordinate 17,221 of NW_011494601.1, forward strand.
TATCTTACCTGCACTGCTGAGTGTAACTGTATTGATAACTTCACAAAGGCACCAAAATTAGTCAAGAGACAGCACCACCTGAGTTGCTGGGTGAAAGCCCTGGGACCCAATGATGGCTTGAATCAAGAAAAGTACTTCACTGGGAGTAGACATTATTCAGCATGGTCAACCCTTACATAGAAGCTGAGCTTTACCTAAGAATGTATGTATGTGACTGGTTTATTCTTTTTTCACGTCCTGGTTTGCAGGTTAACATATACAACATTGTACAGATCATTTCTGCAAATCTGTCCCCCAAGCACGCAAATTCTATGAAATTGGTGGGTTATTTCAGAGCTGACTTGCTGAGAAGACACAGGATCGACTGATAACACGACTGAAAGTAGAAACAAAGGATACATAGAGCAAGGAAGGGAGGGGAGGAAAGAAAGGGAATAAACTCCAATCAGACAGAGAACAGACCCGTGCAGCGATAATTGTATTTCTCTGAAAACCATTGGGTCATGTCTCTGTAAATACAGTAATCAATTGTTGTGTCAGTTAAGGTTCTGTGATTTCATGTAACAAAACCTGCTCTGGTAGATCCAAGCAAAAAGGAACTTGTTGGAAGAAAGGTGTTTGGAAAGCATGAAAGAAGAAAACTGGAGTCACTTGTCTTGAAAAAGAAATCAAGGCAAAGCTGGGGATTCAGGCTGTAAGGTTTCTTGCACAGTCTCTTAGTAACCGATTATCTAAAAGAAATGAACTCCAACCATTAAATACCCTTATGGTATTCTTAAGAATTTAAATTGCAATGTGTCAGCATGACTTCTTCCTACCTTGGGTTTCCTAACCACACCCTGGCCATAGAATGTAGAGCATCTAGATGCTCAGTGCCTCCAAAGATGCTCTAAAGTGAGAGTGGGAAAGACTCCTCCACACTGAAAAGTCACTGTAAAGGAGGCATCCTTTACCGGCACTGCACTGTACCAAGCTTCACACTTTCACTGTAGCATCCCATGCCATCATCTCATCTTCTCCTCCCATCAGCTTTATCAAGCAGGTGGTAGCATCCTTGGGGCCTCCCTCGTGGCTCAGATGGTAAAGAATCTGCCTGCAACACAGGAGACCTGGGTTCAATTTCTGGGTTGGGAAGATCCCCTGGAGAAGGGAATGGCAACCCACTGTAGCATTCTTGCCTGGAGAATTCTCTGGACAGAGGAGTCTAGCGGGTAGCAGCCCATGGGGTCACAAACAGTTGGACACAACTGAGTGACTCCCACTTTCACTTTCCTTTTCACTAGTAGTATTCTCAAGCCAATCCTAAGGAAAAAGAACATCAGGGAGATGAGCTGACTTTCACGAGTCAAGCAGAGCCCAGACTGAATCTTGGCATGGCTTCTGCCTTAATCTAATATGATCACTTGCCTGAAACTTTCTGTTTCCCAACTTGAGAGGAAAGTAGAACTCAACAGTTTTCCTATTCAGGGTTGATGCCTCCAGTATTCTTGCCTGGAGAATCCCAGGGATGGAGGAGCCTGGTGGGCTGCCATCTATGGGGTTGCACAGAGCTGGACACGACGGACGTGACTTAGCAGCAGCAGCAGTGTGTATATCACAGTGATACCAGTTGTTACAATAATGACATATTGGGTTGTCCAGAAAGTTTGTTCAGATTTTTCTGTAACATCTCATGGAAAAATCATAACGAACTTTTTGGTCAACCCAATACTTCCCAATCAGTTGGTAAACAGCCACAGGCTCTCAGGATGCCCATGACCACCACTCTGGCCCTTTCTCTAGGTCCTCAGATTTCCCCATTATTCAAAGAAAGACTTAACACCTGGTGTATCTGGGACTGCAAGGATTCTGCCATCCTTAATTGCTATCAGTTTCACACTAAAATATTTTGAATTTTACCTCTGCTTCTATTTAAGTCCAGGGAAGAAGACAGTAGGCCTTTAAGTAGTGGGGCTTACTTTATATTCCAAAATTAACTGTGCAATATTTATAACAAAGATAGCTAGGTCATTACTTTCACTAAAAACAACAACAATAACAATAAAAGCAGTTTACCTCTGGGCCCACAGGGTCTGTGCTTCACTGAATTTTCCATTTTGGTGCCCTTTCTTCCTTAGCATTCCTCCTAATTTATTAGAAACATTAATCCAGTCAGAGTGAAGAAAAAAAGAAGAAATGTCATGCATGGTGGGGTAGAATCATCCTGTCCTCATTAGATGGAACCCAGGAGGGTCTGTAAGAGCCGCTCACCAAGACCATAGATCATAGGCAAGCGTGTCCCAACAGACTCCAAGGTCCTGTACTTCATTATTTTCCCAAACATGAGGGTGCTTGCTTTGTATTCGAGCTCCACTTTTCCATGTTATAATACATTCATTTAAATGCAGATTTTGTTATTCTGCTTAACATCATCAGTCTAGTAGACAGACACCTGTGGGGAAATATAAACTAACCTATCTCCGTACATTAGTGGGAAGCACTAAGCTTGCCACAATTATCAATTTGCCCTTGGGGTCACGTTGTTTTATCTTTCACACGTTAAGAACGCTGTTCAGAAATGCACTATCGTGCCTTGCCATCTGAAGTGCTATGCCGCTCATGAACAGGATACCTTTGACTACATCACAGGCTGAAGAACTCATCCATAAACTCAGGAAAACATGTTACCCTGGGGGAAAGTACCACCTACAGATGTGCTGGTGTCTGTGTCGTCCATCCGGGTGTGAGCCATTGCTCTATCTGAAAGGCTCTGGGCTAGCTCTTCTCAGCACAAGAACATTCGGCTGAGAACCTGAAGCAGAACTCAGTGAGAGCCTTATTACAAGTCATTTGATGGGTCATTCATAGAGGGCAGAGAGGCCTGGAAATTAGCCTTCTTTGAAAAGTGAACCAACACATGTGCAGAGAACAAACATATGGACACGAAGGGGAAAGGAGAGTGGTGGGATGAATTGGGAGGTTGGGATGGATGTATATACAATACTGAGATGATGCATAAAATATATAACTATGAGAACCTACCGTATAGTATAAGGAACTCTACTCAGTGCTCTCTGATGACCTAAATGTGAAGGAAATGCAGAAAACGGGGTTGTGATTTAGTCATTAAGTTGTGTCCAACTCGTTGCAACTCCATGGACTGTAGCCTTCCAGGATCCTCTGTCCATGGGATTTTCCAGGCAAGAGTACTGGAGTGGGGTGCCATTGCTTTCTCCAATTGTAAAGCTACTATACTTCAATAAAAAAGTACATAAATAAAAATGAACCAAGTAAATTCATAGATAACAGCTTACTAGAGTGTTAAAGGACTCAGGGAATCAGAAGTAACATTAGTAAGTACTAACCCTGGTTTCATAGTCTATAAACAGTATTTCAGTCCACATTTAAATTGGGAAGTAGGGATGCCATGTTTTCATTTAACAGATAAGGTCAGAGATTGCACTATACATGGCCACTGGCCAGGCTGCTTGGTTCCTCTAAACTATGTCCCATTGCATTAATTCAAAAGCAAGAAGAGTCTGACAGCATACCAAAGCTTGACCACATGCCAGTGAATGCATTCCTACCATCAGCAGTATTGCTGTATCTGAAGAGAGTACTTGACTGAGGTTTAATAAACCATGGAAGTAGAGAGCTCAAATTTTAAATCCTGGGTTTGGCACAGTATCTTTCCTGAAACCCTCAAACAAAGGATAGCTACCCTTGTTGGCCAGTCCTAGTGTATCCTAGAGTCTTCTATCACATACTCAACACAAATAAAATTATTGGTCTGAGAACCACCTTTCTGAATAGACAGAGTTCTGTGGAAGTTTCTTCCATAATGTTTTGTTTGCCAAAATCCCCACACTTAGCCCAGCGCACATCACTTATCAAAATATTAAGTGAGTAGTCAATTTCCAACTCAGTCCATAGGACAGGGAAACACAACCTGATGCAAACACCTTGACCCAGTAAATGCATCTCTAACGATACAGGGGACTGCGTTAGATGCCATCGCTCCACAGAACTCATTTCTCCTTCTTACTCTCTTAGCCCTAAATGCAGGCTGCCCAAGGCGCCGCCTAATTACTGTGTGTGTGTTCCACTTAGGTTTTCTTCAGAGGCAAAGTGTATAGACCTGCTACTGTAAATACTTTCTCTTCTTGGTGGTCTGATTTCTCAACTAAAGATAGCACCTGAGTATCAGTCACTCTCTTGCCCCTTACGCATGTGAAGATTTTGCAGTTCGTTCCATGGAATTTGAGGGCAGTCACATGATGACATTACCGCACCTCTAAGGCAAAGACCCTGACCCAGAAATGCAGTGACCTACTACGGTACTGTACTTTGAGTGAACATCAGTGGTCCCAGAATGGTATCTCTGCCACATGATGTGTAAGGGGAATGTAGTTCATTCTAAGAAGAAAAGGACTATTTCTAGAAAGTCAGATGCAAAACACTTAGAAATTTTCAGAACTTTCTTGAAGAGATATTTAATTGATGGTTTGTGAGACAATGCAGACAACAATAATAGAAAACTTGGTCTCAGTTGCAGGCTTCTTTGTTAGAATCAGAGGTTTTCTTTGATCAGTTTAATGTGTCAACCCTCACTCCAATAGTATACTCCCTTATAATACCAAATTCCCTTCTTTCAGAAGAATTTATTAACTAGACTTTCCAAAGAGCCCCATGCCAAGGACTGAGCCACATTGGTCTGTAGGTTTTGAACTTTCCCATCTGTTTGGTCCTGTCTCTGAAGTATACCTCTCCTTCATCCTCTATTGATATCAGTTCACAACTCTCTTTATAAGAGAAAATAAAATATTTACACAGTTTTCACACTTAAGCCATTCCTTCTCTTCTGTTTCGCTCAGAGATAACTAAGAACATCATCTTCAAAATCAATCAGGAGGTAAAGGACATATATATATATATATATATATATATATGTATATTGATTCATTCCTAGACCTTCTTCTAGGAGAAATGGATAAGTTATAAAATGAAACTATTATCTCCTCTGAGACAAGCAGCACCTTTGAATAACACCAGATACACCTTTAGTCACTCCAGAAAAACATTTCATCACATGTTCATCTCAACCTCTCAAGCTAATCATACTGGAAGACATCATAATGACAATTCTGGAACAAAATTACATTTTAGGTAGATTGGATTTTTTTTGTAAATTAATTTATTTATTTTAATTGCAGGCTAATTACTTCACAATAGATTGGATATTTTTAAGATGTATCTTTCACAGACCAAGCCCAGAACTGTCTGATTTAGAGGATCTGAAGAATTCTAGAGGAAACAGTTTCTTTGTACACAGTTTTATATAATAAATACAATTCATGAGATTTTACAAGTCACAAAGTCATTTCAGAATTATGTCATTAAATTCCACACTAGTTGTGTCAAGTAAGGCCAGACTGATATTATGACCACGTTGAAGAAGTGAGAAAATGGAGGCACTAAGAAATATGTGCCTCTTCCAAAGTCATCATCAAAAAATAAGCAGAAGACCTAAATAGACATTTCTCCAAAGATGACATACAGATGGCCAACAGGCACATAAAAAGATGCTCAGTATCACTCAGTATTAGTATTGAGCATCTTAGTGATGCTAGAAATGCATATTAAAACTACAGTGAGATATCAGCTCAGACTGGTCAGAAAAGCTATCACCAAAATGTCTAAAAATAATAAATGCTAGAAAGGATGTGGAGAAAAGGGACCCCTCCCACATGATTGGTGGAAATGTAAATTGATGCAGTCGCTGTGGAAAACATTATGGAAGTTGCTTAAAAAACTAAAGAGAGAGCTACTATATAATCTAGCAATCCCATTCCTGGGCATACAACCAAAAATAATGAAAACTCTAATTTGAAAAGATACATGCACTCAAATGTTCATAATAGAATGATTCTTAATAGCCAAGACATTGAAGCAATCTGAACATCAATCAACAGATGAATGGATGAAGAACATGTGAGATTATGTATTTGTATATATACACACGTGCACCAACACACGCACACACACACACACTCATGCCCAAGAATGATGGAATATTAGTCATAAAAAAGAAAGAAACTTTGCCATTTGCAGTAGTATGGATGTATTTAAATATTATCATACTGAGTGAAGTATGTCAGACAGAAAAACAAATATGATGTTCTTTGAATGTGAAATATAAAAAGAATACATAAATGAACTTATTTACAAAACAGAAACAGATTCACAGAGGTAAAAAGCAAATTTATAGTTATCAAAGGAGAGGGGATAAATTAGGAGTATTGGATTAAAACATACACACCAGTATAAACAACAAGGTTTTACTGTATAGCACAGGGCATCCAGGGATGCCAAAAAAAAAAAAAAAGGGTTTCCCTGATTGCTCAGTTGGTAAAGAATCTGCCTGCAATGCAAGAGACCCTGGTTCAATTCCTGGGTCAGGAAGATCCACTGGAGAAGGCATAGGCTACCCACTCCAGTATTCTTGGGCTTCCCTTGTAGCTCAACTGGTAAAGAATCTGCCTGCAATACAGGAGACCTGGGTTTGATACCTAGGTAGGGAATATCCCCTGGAGAAGGGAAAGGCTACCCACTCCAGTATTCTGGCCTGGAGAATCCAATGAACTGTATAGTCCGTGGGGTTGCAGAGTCAGACACCACTGAGCGACTTTCACTTTAGGACTTCCCTGTTGCTCAAACGGTAAAGAATCTGCTGGTGATGCAGGAAACCAGGGTTCAAACCCTGGGTCTGGAAGATCCTCTGGAGAAGGGAATGGCAATCCACTCCAGTATTCTTGCTTGGAGAATTCCATGGACAAAGAAGCCTGGTTGGCTATAATCCGTGGGGTCACAAAGAGTCAGACACAACTGAGTGACTAACACACATACACACACACATACGGAACTATATTCAGTGTCTTGTAGTAACCTACAATGGAAAATAATTTGAATGCAACATATATATATTGCATATATTTATATACAATATATATATTTATATTTAAATATAAATTTAAATATATATAAATTTATATATATATTTATAAAATACACACATATATATAAAACTGAATCACTTTGCTATATACCTGAAACTAGTAAAATATTGTAAGTCAATTATATTTCAATTTAATGTAAAATGTAGATCACTGGAGATTGAAAGCCAGGTTTTCTGACTTTAATTCTAGTGTTCTTGATAAAACAGAAACATAATTACTTTTTATTATAACATTTTCATTGAAACATCATAAAGAACAAATATTTATTATAAGAATGAATGAATTTTCAGCCAATCCATCTTTATTTATGTGCCTAGAACCAGAGTGTATGAAAAGAAGGAAAGTACTTAGTCCCTACAATAAAGCCTTTTACAATTTAGCTAAGGGTTAATACAAACACCAAGAGAAACTGGAAAGTTGTGCTGCTAAGTTGATTTTTTCCAAGAGTCTGTATTATTAGAGCAAGTAAAGGACACTGTTGACCTGAACAGGTTCATGTAATCCTGCCAGCCAAACACTTGGTACATGAGAAACAAGATTCCAGACACAGTGAGCTCACAACTGAGCCTCTTAGATTGCTGACTAAACGGGGGAAATACAATTGAAGAAAGCTATCTACACCATGTCTACTTCCAGCAAGGTATTTTTTGACATGTACTTTTTGATATTGTCTTTCAGATGGAGAAAACCTCTCCTTCAGCTATCACCTAAGACATTGGCTGTCTCCAGATTTCACTCATTCATTTCTTCATTCAGTCCTTCAGCAATCATTTACAGGTTGCCTATTGTGTACCAGGCACTCTTTGAAATGTTATGAATATAGTAGTGAAGGAAGGAAGCACAATCCCTGTCTCCATCAAGTTTATAATTTGATGGAGAGAGATAGCCAATACACACATCAATGATGATACATGCATAATAAAAGGTCATAATATTTATGAAGTAACATAAGCAGGAAATAAGGCTAGGGAGTTCCATGCTGCTTGGGGACCTGACAGTTTTCAAAATGTCAAAACTAAAATGTGTTGAAAAAAAATCAACATTTGAGCAAAGATCTGAAGGAAGGAATAGAGTAAGAAAGAGATGCAGCTTTCAAGGAAAATAATATTCTAAGTAGAAGAAAGAGCCTCTGCAAAGGCTGTCCATGGCTCACTGGAAGGAGAGAAGGAAGATGACTGGAAGAAAAGGAGTCAGGTATCCAAAGAGGAGATGAAAGCACATGAGGGAGGAGCTAGTAGATCACAAAGACCTGGTGTACTTTGAAAGGGTACTGGCTTTTTTAACTTGAGTAAGATCGGGAGCCCTTGGGAGGTTCTGAGCAGGGGAGTAAGGTAATCTAACTTGTTTTCATTTGTAGCTGGGCTGAGATGTACTAAATCAGGACAACGGTAGAAGCAGCAAGGCTGTAGCAGTAGGTAAATGCACAGTCCAGACAAGAGATAATGGTATAATGATGAATATATCTCTGGTCTACTTATTGCTCTCCACTGGCTGTGCTTAAACGATCCCATTCACTTCACCTGGTTCCTTCACATATCTTCCATGTCCTGATCACTTTCAAAACTGTCTCTGATTTAAACACCTCTCAATAGCACTGTATATTTTACAACAGCCTAGAAGCTACCCCCAACCACAACATGTGATGTTAAACATATTCTCACCCTAATACATTCAGAATCCTTTGTATATTCATGACACCTTACAACCAATTATGTGCTTCTAAATCTAAACTTTATTCCACTGTTTCAGTTCACTTGCTCAGTCGTGTCTGACTTTTTGCGACCCCATGAATCGCAGCACACCAGGACTCTCTGTCCATCACACACTCCCGGAGTTTACTCAAACTCATGTCCATTGAGTTGGTGATGCCATCTAACCATCTCATCCTCTGTTGTCCCCTCCTCCTCCCGTCCTCAATCTTTCCCAGAATCAAGGTCTTTTCCAGTGAGTGAGTCAGCTCTTCGCATCAGGTGGCCAAAGTATTGGAGTTTCAGCTTTAGCATCAGTCCTTCAAATGAACACCCAGGATTGATGTCCTTTAGGATGGACTGGTTGGATCTCCTTGCAGTCCAAGGGACTCTCAAGAGTCTTCTCCAACACCACAGTTCAAAAGCATCAATTCTTCTGCACTCAGCTTTCTTCACAGTCCAAGTCTCACATCCACACATGACCACTGGAAAAACCATAGCCTTGACTAGATGGACCTTTGTTGACAAAGTAATGTCGCACTTTTTAATATGCTGTCTAGGTTGGTCATAACTTTCCTTCCAAGGAGTAAGCATCATGGCTGCAATCACATCTACAGTGATTTTGGAGCCCAGAAAAATAAAGTCTGCCACCGTTTCCACTGTTGCCCCACCTATTTGCCATGAAGTGATGGGACTGGATGCCATGATCTTAGTTTTCTGAATGTTGAGCTTTAAGCCCACTTTTTCACTCTCCTCTTTGACTTTCATCAAGAGGTTCTTTAGTTCTTCCTTGCTTTCCGTCCTTAAGGGTGGTGTCATCTGCATATCTGAGGTTATTGGTATATCTCCTGGCAATCTTGATTCCAGCTTGTGCTTCTTCCAGCCCAGAATTTCTCATGATGCACTTTGCATAGAAGTTAAATAAGTACGTTAAGTTAATAAGTTAAATAAATATACAGCATTGACATACTCCTTTTCCTATTTGGAACCAGTCTGTTTTTCCATGTCCAGTTCTAACTGTTGCTTCCTGACCTGCATACAGATTTCTCGAGAGGCAGGTCAGGTGGTCTGCTATTCCCATCTCTTTCAGAATTTTCCAGTTCATTGTGTTCCACACAGTCAAAGGCTTTGGCATAGTCAATAAAGCAGATATTTTTCTGGAAACTCTCTTGCTTCTTCCATAATCCAGCGGATGTTGGCAATTTGATCTCTGGTTCCTCTGCCTTTTCTAAAACCAGCTTGAACATCAGGAAGTTCACAGTTCACATATTGCTGAAGCCTGGCTTGGAGAATTTTAAGCATTACTTTACTAGAGTGTGAGATGAGTGCAATTGTGCAGTAGTTT
>NW_011494601.1:27493-28369 GCF_000754665.1 Bison bison bison
GACTTCACATTCCAGGATGTCTGGCTCTAGGTCAGTGATCACACCATCGTGATTATCTGGGTCGTGAAGATCTTTTTTGTACAGTTCTTCTGTGTATTCTTGCCACCTCTTCCTAATATCTTCTGTTTCTGTTAGGTCCATACCATTTCTGTCCTTTATCGAGCCCATCTTTGCATGAAATGTTCCCTTGGTATCTCTTATTTTCTTGTAGAGATCTCTAGTCTTTCCTATTCTATTGTTTTCCACTATTTCTTTGCATTGATTGCTGAGGAAGTCTTTCTTATCTCTCCTTGCTATTCTTTAGAACTCTACTCCTCAACAAATAACCATCTACCATTTCTATACCTTTAAATTTCTTACCATAGTATTATTCCTATTACTCCTGCCTCAGTTTAGAACATTCTATTTTTCCAGAGGTACAGACATAAGGTCATTCTCAACTGTTCATAGGTAAATTGATCCACGTAAATACACAGATCCCAAAGTTCAGCCTAGGCCCATAAAGAAACAAATTATTTGTACCCAAGGCAGCACAGTAATCGTTTGCAACAGACACAAACTTTCCTCTAGTATTTTCCCTTATTGCCAGGGAATACACATTCTAAAGCCAGTGAAAGGATTTCAGCACATTAGATGCTGCTGCTGCTGCTGCTGCTAAGTCACTTCAGTCGTGTCTGACTCTGTGAGACCCCAGAGACAGCAGTCCACCAGGCTCCACCATCCCTGGGATTCTCCAGGCAAGAACACTGGAGTGGGTTGCCATTTCCTTCTCCAATGCATGAAAGTGAAAAGGGAAAGGGAAGTCGCTCAGTCGTGTCTGACTCTTAGCGACCCCATGGACTGTAGCCCACCAGGCTCTTCTGTCCATGTGATTTT